>NC_033798.1:105045434-105137789 GCF_001876935.1 Asparagus officinalis | reverse complement strand
GGCGATTGAAGGCGTGAGGGAAAAAAAGTACCCGAGCTTCGAGGGAGGAGTAAACGACGATCTTCGAGGGATGGCGAGCTTCAAGGGACGACAAGCTTCGAGGGAGGAGTTGACGACAAGCTTCGAGGGAGGAGTTGACGACGAGCTTCAAGGGAGGAGTCGACGACGAGCTCCGAGTGACGACGAGATTCGAGGGAGGAGTGAATGACAAGCTTCGAAGGAGAACAATGAAAACCCTAGCCCTAGAATCCACTTGGAGTCGGATCTGAAGGAGGAGAGAGGAGCCGATCTACTTGGGAGTCAGATTTGGAGGAGGAGTCTGATAGGAGCAAAGGGGAAAAGTGAAAACCCTAGCCTAGAACCCACTCTTAACTATTTATATGGGTAGCATTTGTAAATAAAAATTATATTAGTTCTAAAAATTGTTTATATAGGTAATCATATTAGTTCTAAATTGTTAATTAAAATAAAAATAGCTTACATTTGTATAGGTAATTATATTTGCAACTTTAAACAATATACTTGTAATATTTTGAGGGATGCTTGTAATATTTTGGGGTATAGTTCTAACTTGTGAAAGTATGCTTGTAATTTTTAACTCTCGTTTTGCGAGGTAGGCTTATATTTTTGTATGCTCAAGATGAAAGTAATGAAAATTAGAATTTGGTATTATCTTCAAATCAGTTACATAACTTACATTTGTCATTGATTATACAAGCCAATGTTACATAATAATATAACATAAAAATTGATCTATTTTTCTATATGTTCATCTTCTCTTTCTTGTCTTCTTTAACATTATTGTCTTCAATTCTCCAAGAGATCATTGCCATCCCGACGTCTTAATTCACACCTGCAACATGCACTTTCCTTTAGTTTCTTTTTCTTTTGTTGAAAATAAAGTAAGGGATACACCCTGTTCATTATAATAAAAGGAGATAAGAGTATAGTTACATTTAGTTTCTTATTTATAATCTCCACTTTACATAACAAAAAATATGAAAATGTAATAGGTATTTAATTCATTTAGTTTCTTATTTATAATCTCCACTTTACATAACAAAAAATATGAAAATGTAATAGGTATTTAATTCAATATTGATCTAAAGTGAATTATTTTATATGAAAATGTAATAGGTATTTAATTCAATATTGATCTAAAGTGAATTATTTTATATATATACATCTGTGTCCCTGTACCCTACTTTTTACAAATTTTCCGTGTCCCGTACCCGTACCCGTATCTAGGCAACATAGGTCAAATTAACCCTTGTTTTTATTATCATCATCCAAAAGATAACTCCCAACTGCTAATGCCTTAAAGTGGATTTGATCATGACATTCAAGTTATGGAGAAGGCACTGAGATTTTTTTGTCTATTGAGATCATATAGACATCAAACATTTAGCATTAGTTTTACCCTTCTGAAGTTTGTAAAGATATTCTTAACACCGTCTCAATCCACAATCTTCGTTCCTTGTCCTAGATTTGAGAGGATATTTGTGGAGAATAATATCTGGATCAAGAACCTTATTTCAGTTAAGATTGTTTATTTTATTGCCTACAGATATTTTCAATAGTCTAACCAGCGGTAGATGTCATAAATAATAGTTGATGTAAGGGGATACATAAACCAAGGTAAACATAGAAACATACCATGAATTGCAGTAGAGGTATCATGGTAATGATATTTGCTATAGTCATTGTCCAATGAGGTGGTAAAAGATACATAATCCAGAGAAAATATCGATTAATAATTTAATAATTCTTAATGTCTTTTCTACTAAGTTTATGATGAATTAGAACAATTTGTTTTAGAACCAGTTTTCCTATAATATTTGAATGAGCTAATTTGTTTTCCAATTTCGATGAATAATTGAAAATGTATTGAAATCATCGCAAATCTTGTCAGAGTGCCTGCAAGGATGGGGGATATGTATGTAAATGTATTACGGGCATGCTACAATTAACTTCTGTGAACAATATAGAACCATATGAAAATTACGTAGTACAAGAGAACCATCTGGAGAAGGACACGTGAGAATTCAAGAATATAGTTTTTACAAGATAATCCCAGAAACGA
Source organism: Asparagus officinalis (assembly GCF_001876935.1). NCBI lineage: Eukaryota > Viridiplantae > Streptophyta > Magnoliopsida > Asparagales > Asparagaceae > Asparagus > Asparagus officinalis. Next base: position 105,135,706 of record NC_033798.1, on the reverse strand, counting down.
ACAAATTGATCAAAGTACAACAACAAAAATATTTAGAGGAGAGACGAGAAGAAGACATTAAGATTTATCGTGGTTCATCCTTTGGACTATATTAAAGGGCAAAGGAGTAGCCAATGCTATTATAGAACATCTTTCAAACCCTCGTGCCAAATAACACAAAATCTCACATACATAAAAGCAATTGTTTTCTCTCATAGTATATAAGCTTATACCGATACAAATACATAAAGAACATACCGTAGATGGGAAATTACAAAGAAGGACAGGTATCCCTGGACACCTTGATGTGGTCCATGCAGAGAGCTTGGTTCTTGTCTATGATCGCTGCTCTCTGCTCCTCAAACGTCCTAAAAGAATTCTTCAAAATTTTATTTTTACATCATGATTCGACTTGCAAGAACACAATTTATGTTACTGAAGGAAGTAGTTTTGCTAGGGGATCAATGTGCTTATAGGAGAGATGGCAGACCATCCAGTTGGACATAAGTTCATCAAGTTGCATATGCTTTTCTAATCCTATTAAGATCAAAGTAGAACTTGGAAGCGCAATATTTTCTTGATCTTGTTTTCTCTAATGTTCTCAACTGTTTAGTCTGATGAAGTTGTATAATTTCTTTTAGACATATTTGCAATCTATAACTGTACGGCTTGAAGAGTGGAGACTGAAGCGAAGAGACACTGAGGAATGGATGAGACATCGACAACTTCCTCATGATTTGAGGGCGAGAGTCAGGCGTTTTGTTCAATACAAGTGGCTTGCAACAAGAGGTGTGGATGAAGAAGCTATATTACAGACTTTACCTTCAGACCTTCGTCGAGATATCCAACGTCACCTATGCTTGGACCTTGTTCGACGGGTAAGTGGTCATCCAGTCTCATCCCAATTATTTCCTGTTTCTTGTCTCATATAAATTATTAATTTTTGGCGTTCTTTCTCAAAAAGTAAATTCTGGTGTGATTTCAAGCTATTAAAATTGCTTTCTAGGTGAGAATATGTATGTCTGAGCCTAAAATCAATCACACACTACTATATATTAGTAACATAAAATGGACATCATTTTTCACCACATTTTATTCTGATATATGTTTTGATTCTTTGCTGAAACGTGTGACTCATATTGGCAACTGTGAAGCCTGTATCTTTTTAAAGAAACTGAATTGGCTACAAGTTTATTGCACTTGCATTACTCCATTCAACACCTGGTTGTAATATCATATATATAGTCCACCAGTAATAAGGAACATATCTCAGTGGAATATAAACTCTTTACTGAAAAGTTTTTTGTCGAAAGTATGCATCATATGTTTGAGATTAACTCATTATTCTTTTATTTTTATTTTTCGAGTGATGAAAAGTGAACATAAATAAAACATTAGTTAGAAAATTGCCTGAAAGCAGATGAATAGGTCATAAATTTTACGAGGTACTGGAGTTTGAGAACCTAGTGACCTGTGATCAACCAAGGGACAAGTCTATCTTGATACTTCTCTTCTTAGAGATATTCACCCAAAATTGCAACTCTAAAATTTTCCCATAGATGCCATTGCTAATATGCGGTTATGGGATTCCTACTCTAGCTTGGACGACAGAAAAATGTGCAAAAACAAATGATCAGTTCATATTCTTTAGTAATGTTTTCTAAAAATAAGAGAGTTGAATGGAAAAATGTGAAAAGAAGAGTTGGCTGTAGGGGTGCATTAGGTTTGGATACGGCTCGGATATGATGCTTACCTTATCCATACCCGCTTATCCATCACGGGTATGGATATAGATATAGATATATCTCGGTAAGGAAAATTCATATCTATATCGGCTAAAATCGGATATGGATGCGGATATACATGCTGATATATAAGCGGATACAAAATGGATATGAGAAAACTGGATTATACTGAAAATAATATAGCTCGTGATACAAAAGAGTTCATTAGTATGTTCATTATAAAAAGCTAAGATTAGACATCTTAATCATCAAAATTAACCTCAATTACGTAATCTAAGTATTATAATAGTATGACTAATATGTATTCAGATATTTCGGATACGGATCCAAATATTTCACTACAAAACCATATTCGTAACCATGTCCTGTTGGTTATAGATTTGAGTAACCATATCCGTATCCTAACGGACATGGTTACAGATAATTCCTCGGACATGGATATGGTTTAGCACCCCTAGTTGGCTGACATATTTTACAGCAGAGAGTTTCTGTCTATAGGGCAGAAAACACTAAAATGTCCTCACCATACAATCGCCAACTATATTTTGCTTCATAGGGCCCTGCTGCATTGGGGGTGCAATTCTGTACAGGTTCAATTGTGATTCCTGGTGCTAAGTATTCTCCATGTCCAGGCTTCACAAACGAACAAATAGCTCACAAGAGATGAAAGTTAATATAGAATGATAGCAATAATTGGAAAAACCTGTGCAATCCTGAAAAGTTGCAGGTATGACCTTCAAGCAAAGACCAAAATTTCCATTCAATTGGCTTACTTTAAATATATCAAACCTTCTATAAATCTATTTATTCAGTAAACCAACCAATTCATTCCCATTTCAGGTACCATTCTTCTCCCAAATGGACGACCAACTCCTCGATGCAATCTGCGAGCGTCTAGTCTCCTCCTTAAGCACCGAAGGAACTTACATCGTCCGTGAGGGGGACCCAGTAACCGAGATGCTCTTCGTCATCCGTGGACGACTCGAGAGCTCCACAACCAACGGTGGCCGAACCGGCTTCTTCAACTCCATTACCCTTCGTCCTGGTGATTTTTGCGGGGAGGAGCTCTTAGCGTGGGCCCTACTCCCTAAATCCACCGTCAACCTTCCAACCTCAACTCGAACTGTTAGAGCCCTAGTTGAAGTTGAAGCCTTTGCACTCCGTGCTGAAGATCTCAAGTTTGTCGCGAACCAATTTCGTAGACTTCACAGCAAGAAACTTCAACACACATTTCGGTTTTATTCTCATCATTGGAGGACTTGGGCTGCTTGTTTTATTCAAGCAGCTTGGAGACGGTTTAAAAGAAGGAAAATGGCGAAGGATTTGAGAATGAGGCAGTTGTCTGCTTCTGCGTCTTTTGCTTCATCAATTTCTGATGAGCAGTCGAATGAGGAGTCGGGGCTTGAAGATATTAGTAGGTCAAGCTCGGTACCGAATACTTCTCAGCAGACAAAACATTTTGGAGCGATGATGCTTGCATCGAAATTCGCAGCAAGTACGAGAGTGGGAGCTCAGAAGATGAAGGACTTGCCGAAATTGCAGAAGCCAGATGAACCTGATTTCTCTGCTGAGGGTTACGACTAGGTATAGAAATATTACTTTATTGTATGAGAGCATTTATAGGATTACAGAAGTAATTTGTGTTGTATAATCATTTTACATGTATGTATTCGTGTGCATATTGAGATACAAGCAGATGTGTTGTGATATCTGTTTTCTTTCTTCCCCCCCTCTTTCAAGATTGCATCAGTTTCTTACACAAATGTAACTGTTGACATGGTGATTTAGTTGTTGCAAGCGTAACAGCCGGCGCTCTGTTAGTATTAGTAAAGTGATGTTTGGAATATGAAACAAGAAGAGTGAGGTTTTTGAGATAATTAAGTTTGTGATGCCCTTACTGTAATGATATAGATTATTCATGGCTTCTGCGTAGGGGATGCAAATGGATATTGATATGCAGAGCTACGTATGTGTCCATAACCTATCAGATACGTGTATTATCCGTATCAGGCCCAAAGTGAACAGGGATGCGGATAACAATTTTATTTTGGATTTTTTTTTTAATTTTTTTCGATATATGACCATTAAACTCCATATTTGTAGTAATCCCCAAATCTCAGACCTTGTAATAGTACCCAAGATTGCCAACAAACACGGTGACAACACATGCAACCCAACACACTTTCTATCAGGAGAAGATGATCAGTAAATTGAGAGCTCGGTCGGGAGGCAGTATTATGTTAGAATTAATATAAAATTATAATCCTCGATCTTTATCATAACTTTAGAGTTTTTGTATAATGGTGAGAGAGACTAATTTAAGAATGTATCAGAGCAATTAGGTTCGAATCTTACTGGATACGAATTTAACGTCGATTTTAAAAAAATATTACCGTTAATTCTAAACTATAATTCTGCATCCTCACCATAGCTTCAGAATTTTGGTCTAATGACTAGAAGGACTAAATTTAAGATGATAGCAGAACAAACCAAGTTTAAGTTCCACCAACCATGAATTTTAAGCAGATTTTTTAAAAATTGATACAGTGTGAGTCCAGGTTTTAGCCCATAAAAAAGGCGTTCAACCTGCGAGAGCATGTTAGAATTAATATAAAATTATAATCCTCGGCCCTCGCCATAACTTTCTAATGGTTAGAGGGACTAATTTAAGATATATGATAATAGAGTTAAATGAGAGGTATTTTTCCGACGTTGAAGAATTAGGGATAGTTTTGTAAATACTGAGATTTGGTAACAACTTTGCATAACTGGATGATCTTAGTGGGCGTATATGCTAAACCACCTTTACTTTTTATTGAATAAGGATATAAATATGGATAACATGTAGGACTTACTTTTAAGTCTTTCATGTTTCTCTCCTATCCAATATGTATTATGATACTTCTCAATGTTGCGTGCAGCGGAAATTTCGGCAGCACCTCGGCAGCACAACAAGAGAGTCAAGTCGTAATAGGAATTCCTGTTTCACAAAGGAAACAAGAACCTTAAGCAAATATCTTAACAAAGTGGGATATCAGCTCTTCCTCTCATCAGTTCTAGGACTGACCTGTCGAGGGAACCTAAATAACCTATTACAAATAACACAAAAGCGAGGTAAACTAATTTTACGTGGTTTGGCAAATTGCCTACGTCCACGGGGAGAGGATGGGGAGATTCCACTAAATCAAGGAGAGTACAAAGGGTTACAATCTCACAAAACTCACAAACTAACCCTCAATCAAAGCTCTTAACTTGCTCACAATATCTCCCTCTCATAATGCTCAAAAGTCTCTCTAATCTCTGATTATAACTCTCCTCTCTTTTGCTGATTGACTCTAATCTCCATATATATAAAAAAACTAAAACCAAAACAGACTAGGAATCCTAAAACAAAAAAACAAAACAAATTAGGAATCCTAATAACCTCATGTTACCAAAATAGATTAGGAATCCTAACAACCTCATGTTACCAAAATAGATTAGGAATCCTAATAACCTCATCTTACCAAAATAGATTAGGAAAACTGCTATCCAACAATTCTCCACCTCGGCGAAGTATTCCCAAAACTGAGCCGACACCAACATGAGCACCAATGCGTCGTCTCACCAAATTCGGCTGTACCAATGTGGTTGCCTATGTACCCCCTCTCCTAAGGGATCAAACCACTCGTAGTTCATTCATATGACCGTCAACGGCCTCAACAATCACGAATGTGCAACAAATTTCGATAATGATCAAACTTGTTGCTCGGAACCACCTTAGTGAGCATATTCGCCGGATTATCCTTCGTGTGGACCTTCACTATCTCCACATCTCCATCTTTAAGAACATCTCGAACGAAGTGATAACGAACGTCAATATGCTTCGTCCTCGCATGAAAAACCTGATTCTTCGCCAAATAGATAGCACTCATGCTATCACAATGAATGGTGACGGACCGCTGTGATATACCAAGTTCCTCCAAAAGTCCTCGAAGCCAAATAGCATCCTTCACAGCCTCCGTAACTACCATATACTCTGCCTCCGTCGTAGACAAAGCCACCGTCGACTGTAAGGTGCATCTCCAACACACCGACGCACGGGTCAAAGTAAACACATACCCCGTCGTAGACCAACGCTTATCCAAATCCCCGGTATAATCCGAATCAACATAGCCAATGCATAACTACCCACCTGTAGTGTCCCGCTCATAAACTACCAACATTAAGCGTACCTCGAATGCACCTTAAAATCCATCTCACGGCGTCCGAATGACCCACTCCTGGATCGTGCATGTATCTCAAAACCATGCTCACCGCCTGTGATAAATCCGGCCTCGTACATACCATCGCATTCATCAAGCTCCCAACTGCGCTCGCATATGGAGTTCTCAACATCAACTCTCGATCTTCAACTGACTTCAGTGAAAGTCCAGCTGAAAGCTTCAAATGGGCTCCCAATGGTACACTAATTGGCTTCGTATCCATGCTAACATGAAATCGCTGTAGAACCTTCTTCAAATAAGCCACCTGTGTCAAACAAATTCTGCCCTGCTGATCTCCATCCCTAAAATGCGCTTCGCCTTACCCAAATCCTTCATCTCAAACTCCTTTGAAAGCTGTGTCTTCAACTTATCTATAGCAGATCTGAAAATAGAGGCAACCAACATGTCATCAACATAAAGTAATAAATAGATGTACGCACCTCCTTTTAACTTGCGAAAATATATGCAAGGATCAAACTGGCTCCGAGTGTACGAATGACCAATCATAAAACCATCGAATCGCCTATACCATTATCGAGGAGACTGCTTCAAACCGTATAGTGATTTCTTCAATATGCAAACCAATTTTTCTTTTCCTACAGTTCGGAATCCCAATGACTGAGTCATATATATTTCTTCATCAAGATCACCATGAAGAAATGTCGTCTTCACATCTAACTGATCTAACTCCAAACCATACTCTGCCACCAAAGGTAGCAAAATCCGAATCGAAGAGTGCTTCACCACCGGAGAGAAAACCTCATTATAGTCAATATATTCCTCCTGTGCATAGCCCTTCGCAACCAACCTAGCTTTGAACCTCAATGGAGTACCCTCAATGCCCTCCTTCTTCGTGTATACCCACTTGCAACCAATTGCCTTCCGCCCATTTGGAAGCTCCACCAGCTCCCATGTATCGTTCTTATGAAGAGACTTCATCTCCTCCTGCATAGCTACCTGCCACGAATCAGCCTCCGAACTCTGCTCGGCCTCTCTGAATGTAGTAGGCACCATCTCATCGATACTCTCCACCGGAAGTGCATACGCAACTGTGTCGGCATACCGTGCTGATACCCGTATGTCTCTCCTCTGTCTATGAACCATAATAGAATCCTAAACTTGAGCCGTCGGTCCCTGATCCTGCACATCAGTACCCGTATCCTCCGTGTCACCGTCGTGCTCGCCTGACATTACCTCAGTTGGCACTCTAATGAATACTGTACCATCTGGATAATGTGGAGCTGCATCGATCTCCTCCACATGCGATATCTCCTCCGTCAGGTCGCTCTTCACCTGATGAGAGTTGGGAAGCTTCAAGATAGAAGCATCATCAAACGTGACGTCCCTACTCAGCACAATCTTCTTATCAACTGGATCCCAAATCTTGTATCCCTTGACACCACGCTTGAATCCTACAAATATGGTCTTCCTAGCTCGAGGTTCTAATTTATCTGTTCTCACATGATAAAATACAGGGCACCCGAATACCTTAAACTGGTCATAATCTCGTGCTGACTCTCCCGACCACATCTTCATAGGGGTTTTCCCCTCAATCGCAGATGAAGGCAGCCTATTAATAAGGTGGCTCGCATATGTAAGTGTCTCAGCCCAAAAGATTTTCTCCAAACCACTCTGCGATAATAAACATCGGACCTTCTCCAACAAAGACCGATTTAGCCTCTCTGCCACCCCATTCTGCTACGGTGTATGACTAACCATGAAGTTCCTTTCTATGCCCTCGTCTCAACATAGCTGCAGAAAGGGGTATGATGTGTACTCGCCGCCGTTATCGGATCGCAACGTCTTGATCTTTCTCCCAGTCTGCAGTTCCAACCTCTTCTTCCACTCTACGAATATATCTAGGACTTCACTATTCTTTGTCATGGTGTACACCCAACATCACCTAGAATAGTCATCAACGAACGTGACGAATCAATATCGACCACCAAGTGATGTAGTCTTGGTGGGACCCTAAACGTCTGTGTGCACGTAGTCCAGGATGCCCATTGTCCTATGAATGGCCATCCCGAACTTTACCTTTGTCTTCTTGAAGAACACAGTACTCACAGAATTCCACTTTACCACTCTTGGCTCCCTTCAATAGCCCTTGCTTGCACAAAGCCTGCAATAACTTCTCTCCTGTGTGCCCTAACCTGTAATACCAAAGCCTACTCATGTCCGCCTCTGAAATAGCTGAAGCTACCTAGCCAATTTCGATGCTCCCCTTTAGATAATACAAATTTTGACTGTGGACTCCCTTCATCATCACCAAAGATCCCTTAGTAACCTTTCCTACAGCATCTTTAAAAGTCACATTGAATCCCTTTGCCTCCAAAGCTCTAACTGAGATAAGATTCTTCTTCAGCTGAGGAACAAATCTCACCTCTTTCAATTCACGAACTACTCCATCATGCATCCGAATCCGCACAGTACCTATCCTATAAATGTCACAGGACTGATCATTTCCCATGACTACAACTCCCCCATCGAGCTTCTCAAAAGATGCAAACCAATCTCACATAGGAGTCACATGATAGGTAGCGTCGGAATCAAGCATCCAATCTGATGCATCCAAGTGGTTCACCTCCGGAGTAATCAATAGAGAAAAGCTCGAATCATCGGAATCATCGCCTTTCGCAACGTTCACCTCATTGGCCTTCGGGCCCTTGTTCTTGCTATTCTTCTTCTTTTTGATCTTTGGACAATCTCTTTTCTAATGTCTCTGCTCCTTGCAGAATGCACATTGGTTCTTTCCTATCTACTGACGACCTCTAGACTTTGACCTTCATCTATTACGGATATAGGCTTTTACCTCTCGTCGACAAGGCCTCGCCTGAAGTACTAGCACGAGAAGTCTCCTTATCCTTCCTCCTTAAATCATAATTCGTCAATGCATTAGTAACTTCACTATAGCTAATAGAAGATCTCCCATTCAACAAAGTGAGCACAAAGGTGTCGTACTCCTTATCGGGTAAGGAGCCTAATAAGATAATAGCCTTGTACTCATTCGATATCTTCTCATCAACATTCGCCAAGTTCGACAATAACTTAGTGTAGTTGTTCACATGAGCCGCTAGTGAGGTGCCTCGGGACATCTAAAATCTGAACAATCTTTGCAGCAAATACAACCTGTTCTCAATCCTCTTCGTAAGGTACTTATTATTAAGAATTTCCCACATTTTCATCGTAGACGTCACCCCAATCACATCATACTTCAGCTTCTATTCCAAACAGGACCTGATCACCCCACAAGCGTTCCTATTCATCTTATCCCATATCGCCTCTTCATATTTTGGTGGTCTCTCGTGGATCATGATGGTCTCCTCCAAGTTCTGAGCATTGAGCGCATCATGTACGTCGCTCATCCACAAACCAAAGTTGATTTTACCGTCATACTTCATCATACTAATTTTGGTGTTCTAAAAACCAATTTGAACTGTACTCGCCATCGACTTGCTGCTTTCACCTTCTTCTCCCATTGCAAACTAACTCTAAATTGCAAAGAAAGATTCAAACTTTGAAAGAAATAAGAAATTACCCAATTGAACCCTAGATTAGATTCCAAATAGAACTCCTAACCACAAGAGGAAGGCGAGATCTCCAACGGCAACTTCAAATCCTATCTCCACCGAAGCCTAGAACTCTAAGAACCAAGCTTCCACGACAAATCTTCCTCCACCTAATGCTAAAACCCTAGATCTAAAATTTGGGTTCTGATACCACTTGTTGCGCGCAGCGGAAATTTCGGCAGCACCTCGGCAGCACAACAAGGGAGTCAAGTCGCAATAGAAATTCCTGTTTCATAAAAAAAAATAAGAACCTTAAGCAAAATATCTCAACAAAGTAGGATATCAGTTCTTCCTCTCATCAGTTCTAGGACTGACCTGTCGATGGAACCTAAATAAGCTATTACAAATCACACAAAAGTAAGACAAACTAATTTTACGTGATTCGGCAAATTGCCTACGTTCACGGGGAGAGGATGTGGGAGATTCTACTAAATCAAGGAGAGTACAAAAGGTTACAATCTCACAAAACTCACAAACTAACGCTCAACCAAAGCTCTCAACTTGCTCACAATATCTCCCTCACAATGCTCAAAAGTCTCTCTAATCTCTGATTATAACTCTCCTCTCTTTTGATGATTGATTCTAATCTCCATATATATAGAAAAACTAAAACCAAAACAGACTATTAGGGCTGTTAATCGGTTTGAATGGTGCGGTTAATAGGTGACACCGAACACCAAACCGATCTATTTTTTTCGGTTCGGTTCGATTCGGTTTGGTTTTTCACTTATTTTTTCATAAACCAATTGTGTTCGGTTTAGTTTGGTTTAGTTTTTCTCTGGTTTATATCAGTTTTTTTGGTTATTCTATAAAGAAAACAAGTCTAGAAAAGTAGAAAGTAGAAATGTCTCATATTACATAACCGTTTCCGAAAAGAAAAGAAAAGAAAAAAAAAAATGAAAAAGGGCAGCCCACAATGCCACATAACAATTTTCGAAAAGAAAAAAAAGCGATGAAAAACTAGAATAGCAGAAACATGTAGATGATAGATCAGCACTTCAAGTTCAGCAGCAAGCTCCTCCATGACCAACATTTGGGGAAAGGGAAAGCTACAGTACCACGTGACAGAAGGGATTTCTTCGCCGGTGACGAGAGAACCCAAGATTTGGGGCCGATGGACGGGAGAACCCTAGATTTTGGGGCGATGGATGAGAGGGGACGAGACGTAGCGCGAAGGACCAAAAGCTCGTTGGGTTTGGGACTTTGGGGGCGATGGACGAGAACTCATATTCTCAGAAGCCCTAGAAATATAATTAAAGTCTAATGTAGACTATGTAGTAATGTTGGAACGCAAGCCAAGGCCATCCTTTTTTTTGGGCTTCATTTAAGCCCAAGTTTGAAGTTTCTACATAAAATTTTATGTATATTAATAATATATATCTATAAATAATATAATTTCCTTACAGTATATATAATCGGTTTTTCGGTTCGGTTTCGGTTTCCAGACATCCAAAACCAAAACCACACCAAACCTTTCGGTTTTCGGTTATATTTTTGCGGTTTGGTGCGGTTTTTTTCTTTCCTCGGTATTTTCGGTTATGGTTCGGCTTTGGTGTGGTTATTTTTTTGGTTATCGGTTTTCAAGTTACGGCCCTACTAGGAATCCTAAAACCAAAAACAAAACAAATTAGGATTCCTAATAATCTCATGTTACCAAAATAGATTAGGAATCCTAACAACCTCATGTTACCAAAATAGATTAGGAACCCTAATAACCTCATGTTACCAAAATAGATTAGGAAAACTGATATCCAACACTCATATCAGAGCTATATCCACATACCGCAGGATCGACGGATATTGATATAAATTCCACATTGCTAAATAATCATATTTGTATTTGGATCCATGTTCCTAATTACTAAGCAGCTAGATTCATATATGATAAATGTCCCCAGAATCAGAAAAATAACAGACATAACCAATATGAAGTTTGCTGAAATTTCAGTGAGATGTCACCTGAAGTTGTATCAGAATCCAGAGAGGTTTTTAGCTGTGCTGGATTCTGTTCAAACTCCAATGCTTCAACAGCTAATTGCATGTTAAAAAAAGTGAAATGCAATTAAGTGTGGCGACAAAAGTAGCCTTAAAATAAACACGAATGAATAGTAAAGGGAATCTAGCTGGGTTTGATCCAAGTTTGACGCATCTCCAGCTAATATCATCTATTCTCTAATAATCTTGTTTGTTGCATGCAAGAGACCGAGTAATCTCTTGCTTCGTTTGACTCTCATACGTACAAGGACTCTTATCGCTACATCAAATAATTTAATTTATTGACGTTTTTATTGCCATATGTAGCTTGTTTTTTAAGATTAGTACATATTATTGCGCCTAAGATAGAACTATTCCTTTGTTTTTTTTTTGTTTCTGATAGAAAATAATGGATCAAATTCTTTGGGGACTAGACGTCATATCACAACACTGTAGAGGGGGAGTAAAAGTTACCATTATGACCCTCATCCCTCCAAAATATATGGTTCAGAATGCTCCGTACCGTGCAACGCATTCTGATATGATGTGTACTCTTCTTTAATGAAAGATCAGAAATAGAGAGAAAATATTTTATGATTATGTAAAAAGAAGAAAAAAGGCAAGTGGTTGGTAAGTAAATACTGTCTCCTTAGTTCAAGGCCATTCACCAAATGCAATATCTGAAAAATATGTACTAATCTTTGGTTTTTAAAACCAATCATTCATATTTTCTTAATGGGGAAAATTTGCAAAATAGACCGTTTTTATAAAGTAATTAGCGAAATAAACCGTTTTTTAAAGTAATTAGCAAAATAGACCGTTTTTTGGCAAAAGAGGTCGATTTTGAAAAAGGGTTCAGAAAACATATGGGACTACTAGTCCCGTATGTTTTGTTAACAAACAGAAAATATACGGGACTAGTAGTCCTGTATATTTTTTGAGTGAGATTAAACATACGGGACTAGTAGTCCCGTATGTTTTCTGAACCTTTTTTCAAAATCGACCTCTTTTGCCAAAAAACGGTCTATTTTGCTAATTATTTTTAAAAACGGTCTATTTCGCTAATTACTTTATAAAAACGGTCTATTTTGCAAATTTTCCTCCCTTCCTTTTCAACTTCCTGTTCCTTCTCTCTTAAATTTTTTATAACTTTATATATTCCATATTGAATACATCTATAACATTTTTCTTGTTTCATTCTTAGCTCAAAATATACATATTTAGAGATGGTGATTAGAACAGAATATAACATCTATCCCGTTTAGTAAAAATCTGCAAAATTCCTTGTGAAAGAAAAAGATGCTTATAGCAACTTCAGATGACTTTTTTTGGCAAATGCTATTTACAAAAGCACATGTGGACATGTTATTGTAGTTGAAGACTAAAACCCTAAACCCCTGCTTGCTTTTCTTCAACTCTTGCTTCAGTCAGCTCCATTGAGGCTTAGAATACTAAAGCACTCCAATGTAGCAAGCTTCAAGCTTAAAAGCCAAGTTCTCATTCCTTTACTTTGAAACCTCTAGTTTTGTATCACCATGACATTCAAATCCACGGACAAGAGCTTCAAGAAGAATGCAAAGCAGCTCACATGGGTTTTCCTCCTAAAAGCTCAGTATGCCATGAAGTGTATCGGTTTGATAGCAAAAGCTCTTTGTTCAGTGATCAATGCAATCGAGAACCAATTCAAGGAAAATTTTCTGTTTAAATTCATCAGAGGATTCTTAGTGCTATGTTTTGTGCTTCTTTCTTTCGACATGGTTGCTTATTGGAATGGCTGGCAATTTTTAGAAACTACAGAAACTCAAGGATGGATGCATTCTGCATATCTTTATTGGATCTTTTTCAGAGCTAATTACATTGCTTATCCGGTTCAATGTATTTCGAATTTTTGTATCATTCTATTCATTATACAGTCGGTTGATAAGTTGGCTTTGTGCATTGGGTGGTTTTGGATCAAATTCAGAGATATCAAACCGAGACTACAAGATTTTTCATTAAGTGAGGAGTACCCAATGGTTCTAGTTCAGATTCCAATGTGCAATGAAAAAGAGGTAAGAAACTCAACTTACTGATAAATTTTGTTCCATCATTCTGATTTCAGTGAATTATTCTGTTATTTTATTTGTAGGTGTATAAGCAATCAATTTCAGCTGTCTGTCAACTTGATTGGCCTAAAGATCGTTTGTTGATTCAAGTGCTCGATGACTCTGATGATGACATGTTAATGCTTTTACTCAAAGAGGAGGTCTCAAAATGGAGAAAATTTGGCACCAAAATTATATATCATAATCGGTTAGTGAGAACAGGCTATAAAGCTGGCAACCTTCAATCTGCTATGAGATACGACTATGTTAAGAACTATGAGTTTGTCGCCATTCTTTATGCTGACTTCCAACCTAGCCCTGATTTCCTTAAGCAAACAATTCCACATTTTAAGGTAACAAAACTCAACTTATCTGGTCTTCTTTATATTTTAGCTAACATATTTGAAATCTAATACAGGGAAATCCAGAGCTCGGGTTAGTTCAGGCACGGTGGAAGTTTGTGAACAAAGATGAGAATCTTATGACACAACTTCAAAACATCAATATGTGCTTTCACTTTGAAATGGAGCAGCAGGTTAATGGGGTTTTCCTCAATTTCTTTGGGTTCAATGGGACTGCCGGTGTTTGGAGAATCAAAGCGTTGGAGGATTCTGGAGGCTGGCTCGATAGAACAACCGTAGAGGACATGGATATCGCAGTTCGTGCACATCTAAATGGTTGGAAATTTATGTTCCTTAATGATGTTAAGGTATCTGATATATACACAAATATATGTATGGTTCCTTTTCCTTTTCCCCTTGTTTTTCTTCATAGCATTTATTAATATTTTGTTGGATGATTTTACAAGGTTCTGTGTGAAGCTCCAGCGTCTTATGAGGCTTACCGAAAGCAGCAATACCACTGGCATTCTGGCCCAATGAATTTATTTCGCTTGTGTCTTGCAGATGTTACAACCTCAAAGGTGCGTCGAGTTTTATAACCCCAAATTTGCGTCTTTATTCTGATATTCAAACTTTGAAAAGAATAAAAGGCAACATGAATGAGGTTTCTGAAGTGTTGTAGTTCAAAATAAAAAAGAATCGTTTAGTTTTAAACATAGTAGCGCAAAATTACATGTCAGACCTTTTGACTAAGAAAATTTCGACTAATATTTTGATCTGTATTCAAAATCTGACACGCGAAAGGAACTATGTTTCTTGAATCTGGTAGTGCAAGCTAGGAAGTTTCTGCATAATTGTAATTGTGCAGTACTATATGGAGACCTTGTAAATCAAATTTGCACTTAATATTCTAATATGTGAATCCAAGGCCTAACAGCAAGGAAATGTCTTAAATCTAGTGGTGGAAAGGAAAACCTTTTGAGCTTAAATCTAGTAATGCATAAATACATGCAATAACCTTGGGAGTGAATTTTCCAATTCCATTATGATCTGCAAATTCAAAATATATTACATGGAATAGGAACTATATTTCTGAAATCTAGTGGTGCGAAAGGAAAAACGTTTGAGCTTAATCTCATAATGCAGACGCAAAGAATAGGAACTATATTTCTTAATCTAGTGGTGCGAACGACTGTCCTTGGACATTCTCAAAATTACTAACAGGTAGGAATTAGGAATTAGGAAAATATGGTGAACCTATATGTAGTTCATTATTATAACAAGTTGTGATTCTGAATAATTTACTACTTAAATGATTTGAACATATATTTAAAACTAGGTTTTATACACGTACAATGCACATAATAAATACCATGATTAAGTATTTTTGGCTTATTTCCTAACTAAAATTTGTTCCTCAGTTCCACTTTAATAGTTTTTGCTCAGTTTTGTCTTAAAACTTTAACATTACGATTATTTATTTTCTTTGATGTTTATTTAAATGTGCTACACCCAATTTAAATTTTTATGTTGATAATTAAATTGAGAGAAAATAAATATAATATGAAACCAATTTGAACTTTCATATTATTTAGATTGATATAAAACCAAGCTTGACTTGAGAAAGTACAGTGTTACAAAAGTGAAAAACATTGAAATAGTGTTATACAAACAAGATTAATATTTAAAATCAATAAGGGGAGATGATTGATTAAAATTATGCTAAAATAATACAAAAGAGAATATAAAGTTTGTTCCTAATCATTGATAAACTTCATAAAAATTATAAACTTTAGATTAATACTAATTCTAATAAACTTTTATACAATAAAAGCATCTACATAAGCATATAAAAGTACTGAAAAAGTTCATGAAACTCGCTTCTAAAGATTCTTAATTTCACTCAAAACGATTAAACTATTCTATAAAATATTGAGAAAATATTACCTTTTATTCCTTCTGTTTTAATTTTTTATTGAGCTGAGATCAATCATTCTTCACCTTTAATTTTTCCTGGGCAATTCTAGAGTAGTGTCTTCATCATCTACATCGATTATGACACCGAGGAAAGAGTTATTTTTTTTATGCTGTTATCTTTCTTGGGCTCATTAACATTTTATCTTCTCGTTTAACTTCACAGAGAAGTTGAATGTATTTTCAACATTTAACACAAACCTCTTAAAATACAGACTTTGATTTTTTTTCCCAATTCAATGAGAATAAATTTGAATTTCATATATATGAAATTCTTTGTGTTCCTAATTTATTACTTAAATAAGATTAGGAGATACCTCTTTTTTTCTCTACTATGAATTCTTCTAATGTGCATACAATAAAAGTTTATGTTATGTCAATAATGTTATCTTTGCTCTATCCCCGTCATTTTCCACAAAGATTTGAACTAAATATCTTCATTTTTTATTTCCAATTTGCCTTAGATTATAATATCATTATTTAAATTATTTAATATTTGAAGAACAAAGTATGAAATTTATGAATACTTGCTAATTTTTTTGTATCTTCTATGAAGAATTTTTCTTTGATTGAGACAAAATTGTTAAATTATTTTTCTCAGTCAGTGCTTCTTTGATAGATATGCCTTATGTTCCATTTGCAATGAAAATATCATGATTCTTTAAATGATACCTTTAAACATTTTGATAGTTTCTCTGTACATATTTTTTTTGCGTTCTTTTCCCTATAAATATTATTAACATCAGAGATTAATGTTTTTCTTTGAGGTGAGAGATTACTATTTTTAATTCATAACCAATTAATGTTATGCTATTATATTATAGGCTTTTATCATTTTTATGAATTTAAACTTCTATCAATTAATATTATTTATGTATTTTTACTGCTCCAACTTATTAGTAAAAATTATATGCAGTTACTTTGATTTATATGGTAACAATAAATTTTAAGCCATCATATATTTTTAAAATTTTTATTTCTTAGCTAGATGTTTTCAATCAATTCTTATTGTTTTTGTTTACCAACATCAATTTAGACAATTTGTAGATGTTGAGAAGGGATAATAACAAATTAGAAATTAAATATATATTTAATAAAAGAATACCGAACAATTACATTTTCTTTGCCTAGTTTTGAGATTTCAGCTCCTTTTGTGGCTTTGAACTTTGAGGGTGCAATTTGTGATTTTTAGACCTTTGAGAGTGTTTTTAAAAAAAATATTTTTAAGTTTGGTAGTTGTAACTTCTCTGTTTCATTTATCGGTGGTAATTTTCAAATATTAGGATATTTTTTGTAACTCTAAAATTTTGAGGGTATTTTTTACAATTATTAAAACTTTAGGTAATTTTTTAAAAATTTAGATTTCGACGGTTTGCCAATAGTTTTCAGATTTAATGTATACTGGTTATAAATTTTAAAATTTTATAACTTTTGTGATTTTTAAATTTTGAAAGAGTTTTTTTAATAATTTTTGTAACTTTGAAGTTACTTTTAACAAATTTTAAAATTTTAGGTGCTCGAGGGTAATGTCTTGAATTCATCTTTGTTGTTTGTAAATTTTAAAATTTTAGAATTTTAGGATGCTTTTTTGTAATTTGAACTTTTAAGGATATTTCTATAATTATTGAGAGATTGAGGGTGTTAATTGCAACGTTTAAATTCTTCAGATGCTATTGTTAATTTCTTGATTTCATGTTTGTTGTTTTAAATTTTGAAACTTCAGAAATTTTTAGGTGCATCATGGTAATCCCTTAAATTCATCTATGTTTCTTGCAAGTTTTAAAGTATTAGAATTTCACGGTGCTTGTTTATAATTTAAATTTTTGATGGTGTTTCTTAAGTTAAATTGTTAGCAGCAAATTTTAATTAATATTATTTTTTAAAATTGTTGAGCTATAGATAGTTCACATGGTATTAGGACATGATATAATTATCATGAGGATATATTAAGATTTAAATAAAATATTTAACATAGTAAAGGATAATATTGTCTATAGGAAGCTTTACTGGAACTCATGCTTTTAAATGGAGTATGATATGTTCAAAAAAATGAACCAACTTCAAAAATTCGAACCTGTCAACTATTTGAATGAATGAAACAATATAAAGCTTGGCCCAATTTACAATTCTTGCAACTCACAACTCCTTCGCTAACTTGGATAAGGGTGTTAACTTGGATAAGGATTTATAATGTGTTTGACAAAAGCTTGTACAATATTGAACTAGTTCTTTTTTGTTCAAAAAAGAGGCTCGTATCTAGGTTATCTTTGAACCGTCTTTATCTTGGTTTAACGAATTAGTGTGAAGTTGACAAACACACCATCCATATTATGTTACATAAGTTCATAAAAGAAAACCATCAACACTATTTCCAAATCTCCCCTAGGTTTATATGTCTGGAGATAAATAAATCACATTACTGGCTCTACATGAACCATAAGTCAAACTTCCAATTTCACCTAAACTTCCAAAAATAGATTTTTACATTTAAGAAATTTAACATGTCATATTTTGAAGTTACATATTGTCAACCTTTATTTTTGACTGCAGATACCAATATGGAAGAAAGCAAACCTGATCCTGCTCTTTTTCCTTCTTCGAAAGCTAATTCTTCCATTCTATTCCTTCACATTACTTTGCATTATCCTACCTTTAACTATGTTTATACCAGAAGCTCAACTTCCTGTATGGATCATTTTCTACGCACCAATATGCATGTCCTTTCTTAGTATCCTCTCTTCACCTCGATCGTTTCCTTTCGTCATCCCATATCTCCTCTTTGAGAACACAATGTCGGTAACCAGATTCAATGCCATATTCAGCGGTTTACTTCAAATGGGGAGTTCTTATGAATGGATTGTTACTAAGAAAGCTGGTCGGTCGTCAGAAGCAACAAAGTTGAAGGATTTAAACCATACAAGACTACAGAGAAGAGCTTCAGAGAGTATAGTGTTGGAACTGATGAAACTGAAGAAGATCGATGAGGAAGAGAAACCCGTTACTCGAGTTAAAAAGAGCAGAAGAGTGTGTAAGCAAGAGTTGGCTTTTGCTCTGTTATTTCTTGTCGCAGCAGGAAGAAGTCTTTTGTCAGGATTGGGGGTTCATTTCTGTGTTCTTCTGTTCCAAGGAGTGTCCTTCCTTCTTGTGGGTTTCGGTTTAATTGGGGAATATATATAGATTGGTTAAGTTTGTTTGATGTAAACTAAACTATTTGATTCAGTTTAAAGTCCTGAAGAAGGATTCAACACCTAGATCAGTAAGTTCACAATCTCAAAGTCCTTAGCTTGCAATATGAACTCATCAATGCTATGTACTAGTTGAGCAGAAAGCTGAGCTGAAAACTTGTGTCGCTGGCTGAAAAATGATGTTAGTTAAAGATATTCTGACGTTTACTTATAAAACTGAATTCGTACCAATTGGAGTCAAGACTAAAAAGAGAATTTCTTTATAATCATGTTTCCTCTATTGATCAGTACTTCATTCCATTTGCATGGATGACGAACCTTGAGCTGAGCTAATTAGATGGGGCTAAAGTTTTGTTGTACTACATGACCTTTAGTTGTGACAGAACTATTCAGAGTGTTCTTTGCTCATTAACTATCTCTTGTGTATGCAGTACACCAAACAGAAACTCTTCATTAAAAAGATGATATGAAACTTGAAGGTCTGAAGTAAAGGATGTGAAATTGATTCTATGAAAGAGCATTTCATATTTATCATACTCGATAGTTCCAAAAGTATAGAGTTGGGGTGGGGGGGGGGGAGTCAAAAGATTGATCGGTTTGAGGTTTTGAGCAAAGAAACAAGTAACATAATTCTATTCCCCAAAACAAAATACAAACTGTCTATTTTAACCATGAATATCACAAAAATGTATCTATACATTTCTAACCATGAATATGAAAAAAAAATCTATATCACAGAATCCTTAAATTTTAAATACGAAAAACCTTATTGACAGGTAAAATTATAGAATGAATAAAACCAAAACATCAAGTTACCAAACTTTTTAGTCCGAGCCAAAACTTATATTCTTCAGCATATTAAAAATTGTTACGACATCATGCATCTTCTTTTTTTCTTTTTTTTTTTAAGGGAAAATGGCCGTAGCTTTATTTGACATCATGCATCTTAACAGACCCTTATAAGTCTGAAAACATAATAGACAAAGACTTGGATATTTGATCAGATTGTCCTACTCCTAATTCATCGAACATGTCAATGGCAATGTCTTCCGTTAAAATGAAATAATTTTTCTTCGATTTGGTCATAAACTAAAAATGCAATCACATCCTAAATAAGTTAAAAGTTTTAAAAAAATCATCTACGGAACATAATTCTCTCTCTTCTGCAATACCTTGAGAACAGTTTATTTGTTACTTCGAAGAATTTTGATGTTGAGTCATGGTGAAGGACAATGTAGATTCTAATATAGAAACCTCAACTAAAATATCACAGTGAGCAACAGTCCTATTCCTAATCCTAATCGAACTACATGCCCAACTCGAAATTGCGCAAATAATTTTACTTTCAGATTACAATTTCCAGGGTGGCACATAGCAAAATGATATACTCAGCTATTCTAAATAATTTGCACTAACTGCATCCGTGAGTTACACTTGCCATGATCATGCTAGCACTAGATGTTCCCAATATTTGTGTGTATGCATTTGCAAGGTTCTCAGCAAATATTGATTTCTCAGTGACCACTTTCGTAGCCAAGAGAGATGAATCAGGCACAAACAAGACAAGCACGTGCGCTAGTATCAAAATAGATGGGTTACCTACCAATATTCTCTTACGTACTATGGACAGTGATACACATCCACAACACACACACAGCACACACACACACACACACACACATATAATTATATATATATATATATATATAATATATATATATATATATATATATATATATATAGTATATATAGTATATATATATATATATATATATATATATTATATAATATATATATATATATACATAGGACTTGAAAGGAGATTTATTTGTTTCTGTTCCTTGCAATCAACAGTATCTTGTAGGATCCTTAGCGTACAAAACATCGATCATGCTGTCTTGAGGCCACAGCCTCTTAGAAAGCTATGTTACAGCCTACAAATTACAGTCCCTATTGTGGTAGTTTTGGTCATGTCTTAATTAGTTTTTAGGGAATTTGTAGCCCTTAAAAGAGACTGCATTAGCTAATGCTTGTTATTTTTCATCTTTGCTAATAAAATCTGAGTCCACAAGTAGTGGTAAAAATATTTGCACAAAAATACCAAATATCAAATAGTTCTTCCAAAACGAAGGGCAAAATTACCAAAATGGCATCTTTTGTAACTCCCTAAGGGGTTTGGTATTAGAAGTTTCTCTGCCGATTTTTTTATTAAAAATCAACCAAAAGGGCACTTAGACCAATTTTTCCCGCCGGTCAAGTTTTGCACGTATAAGTAGCAAGTGATCTCAGTGTGATATAATTTTAGGAATGTTAGAAGGCTGAGGCGACTGGTTTTAGATGACGTGACTATGTTAGGGTATCGCGTAAGGTAATGTGCTAGTTACACTCGCAAAATTTGGTTGACGGGGTAAAAACAGGTCTAAGTGCTCTTTGGTTGACTTTTATAATACCAAAAAGATGCGGGAAATTTTTTTAACACCAAACCGGTTAAGAGGGTTATAAAAAATACCAATTTGGTAATGTAGCCCAAAAAATAAGTGAAGAATACTGTCCTTGAGAATTACTGAAGGGAAAGAAGGAAAAGGCAAATGGAGGCCGACAGTGCAAAAAACAGGAGAAACAAAATAGAGACAAAAGGAGGTGGGCTGTGGGTGCCATCTTTAGATGGGATATGGTCCTTTGACCATGTGCTTAGTTTTCACTTCATTATCAGTAGTCAGTAATTTCAAAGAAAACAAGATATATAGGGCTTGATTGTTTTTTTGTGTCAGATTGGTATCACCAGTATCAATGATTGAAGTTGGGCATACAACAGATCAAAATTTAACCCTGAATTCATAACATTCCGTTAGTCGAAGATACTTAAATGCAGACTCAAATGAGTTAAAAAGAGATTTTATTTCGAACTCTATAATGTGGTATCAAGGGCAGAATAAGATGATATATACTGTTTGTTATTTGTCCAAATAAGAATTTTTTTTAAAGAGAAAATTTGTCCAAATAAGTAAAAAATCATGACAATATCACCTACTTAAATTGATAGGGGAATGTGACAGTCAAGAGAAACTTCGGCTTATATTACTTCGACTTAGTAGGGCACATGAAAGATAAATCAATCACGCACAACTTGCCTCCTTACATTTTGGATGTCCAGCAAATTGTTATTCAAGAAAAGCTACAATCATTCTCAAACTTAGGAGAAAACGCAGTTTCAGTAGAGCCACAAGGCAAAAAAATTTCCCGTGCATTTTACTTTTGAGTTTTCATTTTTATGAGTAGAATTATGTTTTTCTATAATAGAAATATATTCCAGTGTAATTCACTGTATACAAAATTTCTCGATGGGTTTTATCAGCATGTTTTGTAATATTAGTGTTAGGCCGTCTGCATAATTTCGAACTCTTTTTTCTATACATCCCTAGTTATAGTAGGTGATCTTAGTTATTCAAAATATACGCAATGCGATATGCTCTTTTCCAAATTTAGACCTTCTATTTTTCTCTATTGAAAATTTATTCTGTGGATGCTCACTATCAGAGACTTCCCCTTCACTCTTGAAAAATAATTAGTTTTTAAGTGTATGTTTAAACAGTAGCATTGCATAATTATAGCATGAAACCAGTCACGTTCATTGAATTTGGAGGTTAGCTTTCTGCTCGCTGCGACCCATGCACATGGCCATAGGATCCTCTCTTTTCCAGGTACGTATATAATTATTTGGAGAAGATTCGGGTATTAATTAGCGTTAAATCAAAGTTCCTGGATACTAAGATGGGCCTTAATTTAGAGTGAAGTTTCATAGTAGGACATTATTTAAGTACAAGACAAACCTATGACGGGAACTGTCTGAACTGGAGTGTTTCGGAGTATCAATTATAATCCTAAATCCTCGTCACAACTTCGAGTTTTGCTCCACTTTTGTACTCTTTTCTTTCATTTTTACAATAATATGTTCAAAGACCCTCTTTTTCCATTAAAAAAATCGAAGTTACAATGGAAGATACTTTAAGATGATATTAGAATAACCCATACTCAAATTTCACCGAGACGCATGTTTAAAACCGGTTAACAAAGTATAAGACTACATAGAAAGCTCATATTTCAGCTCATGAAAAAAGCTTCAATCTGCAAGAGCATGTTCAAGAATAGGGGGTTTAATTTGGATAGACTCTCTTAACTATTGCCGCATTGCGGGTAGACCTCTTGGTGAATCCATTTTACTCTTTTACCCTCAATGCTATTTGGCAAATTTTAATTTTCTCTTTCTCTGTGAGAGTGAGAGAGTCAAAAATTTTTTTACTTAGGGAGTCTGTCTACAACAATAGAACTCCAGGGCGTCCATCCTCAATTGGGCGCTAGTACAAGGGGATGGGGACCTATCTACATCAACAAAAATAGTACCAAGAGGGTCCATCCTCAATTGGTTATAGTAAAGGGGATCTATCCGCAATTAACCCAAGTATAAAATCAAATTTGGAGTTTTGATGCAATCTGTTCATGATTGGATCCAAATACAAAGAAACTTCAATCAGGTCACGCGTGATGCTGGGGATTTCCCTTAGTTCTGGTCAAATCTGGTCCAGGCTAGAACCAACTAAACTCCATCTTCGCCTAACTGTACTAAGTTTAAGTTTGCCATACTCAATAAATCTTTGCAAGCTCAGGTTGCTGATCTCTTCTCCTTTGAGGAGTTCAGTAATCATGTACACGCAAATGTCCTGTTAATGAACGACACATTCCCCTGTTTAAACTAACAGGAGTTATGGTTTCTCCGAGCACATGGGCCGTGTGTCTTCATTAAGAGAATGAACGCATCGAAATTTTGGATACTTTTAGTAGGATGGATACTATGATTGCTGGAGATATACATATAGGCCTTGCTTCATATGGCATATGAGAGCTAAAAGCTAATGTTCTGCCCATCTCCACATGGGTTTCATTATTTGTTCGTCATGGTATCATGAACCAACAAATGTGTAATTTTGTTCTACTACACAAAGAAATTGAATTACACAAGATACATATGGGAAATCTAGCACTCTAGCTCCCCTTGAATAAAATTTTCATTAGAAGTACTAAGCATGTAACCGATGTCATGCATGTCCTACTAACAAAGTCCATAGAATTTCATGTGTATAGCCTATTCTCCTGTGGTCTTTCTCACTCTGCAGGCTTGTACAAATTAATCAAAGCTCAGAAAAATCAAGCATAACCACTCGACATTATCTTGCAAACAAAGAGGCAACATTAATAGTTATGAACCTAATTCGTTACATCTAACAAGAATAATTACAAACATAAATGCCTCCGTCGATGAAATGCATGCGTTGTTGCGCAACTAAGGGAAACAATTTCTCCTTAAGCAATATGCATCCCCACTCCAGGTGCTCATGAGGTGAAGCAACATTTCCATTTTTTATCTTGTTCCAATTATTAGTTTCTCATTTCATAAATAACAATATTAGACCGATTCCAAAATATTTCTGTTTTGTACTGATCCACGAATGGACAATCCATGTTACACCAACTATCTCGTACTTATGGCTGATTGGATTCTTTCTCCTTGGTGGTTAATTGCGGTAAACCTCCTAAAAGAGCTCTATTATTGCTTATAGACCCCTGAGTGAAAATCTATGTTTGTGGACCCCCTGCAAAGTGTCTAAAAAATTTCCCACGTCGGCTCTATCTTCAACAATAGAACTACAGCGGTAGCA
Source organism: Asparagus officinalis (assembly GCF_001876935.1). Taxonomy (NCBI): domain Eukaryota; kingdom Viridiplantae; phylum Streptophyta; class Magnoliopsida; order Asparagales; family Asparagaceae; genus Asparagus; species Asparagus officinalis. The sequence goes on along the minus strand of NC_033798.1, from coordinate 105,110,897 downwards.
CGTTTAATTTGAAAATAGTACAGGGGGTCTATCGGAAATTAACCCTCTCCTTATTGTGAGGGCTGACAGCAAACTGAAAGCAATGCACATGGGCAAGGATCCACTCACAATCTCATTAAGGATCCCAACTTGTTGGCAACATTAAAACAGTGGAGGTATCAAGTCTGAACGAAATACAGCTTCCCCAATCAAAGAGATCATCGGTTGGCCCAGTTTCACATGCTTCTCAAGCTGCAGAGCCAGACATCAACAATGAACTGTAGGGTAGCTTTCAGAGAGGATTTGGCCTGTGATCTTAACTGCGTGATCTTAAATACAACGCTCGAGTAGCTCAGAAAAGGAATTAATCATGGTCTTAATCTCGAGCTGTCCGTGAGAAGAGCTCAGTAGGTCGCCTGTCTCTTTTCTATGCTTAGGTTAATGGTAAGAATTAAATTATGGACCTTTAAAATGTAATATACGTTAGAGTCTGAGATGTAAGGCTAGATGGGGTGAATAGGTTTGCTACAGTTTTTCACTAAGACATAGAATATGCAGTGAAAGTATAGAAAAATAAAAGCGAACTGCCACAACAAAAGCCAATCAAGACGCGAGATTTTTATAGTAGTTCGGATAACAATCCTACGTCCACTCTTTCTTCTTACGAAGGAACTTCCTCACTATGACTAGAGTCCATCTGAATCACGACTCGATTCAGTAGACTTAAAAAGATCGCACCCTAGTGTTGTGCGCAGCGGAATCCGAAATACAACAAATGAACGAGATAGGAGCACAAATCAACAACCAAAAAACAAGCATCACACAAGCAAGACACCAATTTTACGTGGTTCGACAATGTGCTACGTCCACAGGGCAAGAATGAGATGGTTTTCACTAATAGAGAGAGATTACAAATAGAGATTAAAATCACTCAATTTAATCTCACAAACAAAGCTCTCAAATCCCTCACAAATTCTCCCAGACAAAGTGCTCAAAAGTCTCTCTTTTGTGCCCCCATAGAAACCCTAAAACGTATTTGTATTTATATCAAACACAAAACCCAAACAGATCAGAAAACTGAGCCCAGATCCAAAACCGTATTGCAGTCGACCGGACTGCTCCCTGCGGTCGACTGGTCAGCAGACTGAAAACTCAGCCTGCAGAATCAACAGGGTTCGGTCGACCGGGCTTGAGCTCGCGGTCAACCGGCCAGGGAGCCGAAACTTCCCCCTATTCTGTGCATGAATCCGGTCGATCGAGCTTTTCCTCGCGGTCGACTGGCCACCACCCAAATACCTCTTTCGTTTTTTCCTGTTCTTCGTCATCGTTTCTATAATTCTCCACCTCGGTGAAGTTTCCCAAAACTGAGCCGACCCCGATACCAATCATCCCACTCGTTGCGTCCAGTGCAAAGTGGAACCAATCCACGACAACAGACTCAATCCACAACAAGTCAGGAACCCAAATGAGAATGCAAATAATATCCACCATGTCGGTATCAACTCATCATACTGGCTACATCAAACTGACTGCCTATGTATCTCTTGCTTAAGAAATCAAGCCTCACGTAATTCACCAAAATGGCCTCCAAAGACCATCAACAACGAAGAATATTCAACAACTCCAAACAATGACCAAAATTCACCCCAGTGATAACTTTGGTTAACATATCTGCCGGATTGTCCTTTGTGTGGATCTTCTCTAATATAATGTCTCCATCATCCAAGACATCTCACACAAAATGGAACATTGTCCTTTGTGTGGATCTTCTCTAATATAATGTCTCCATCATCCAAGACATCTCACACAAAATGGAACCTGACATCAATGTGCTTTGTTAATATAATGTCTCCATCATCCAAGACATCTCACACAAAATGGAACCTGACATCAATGTGCTTTGTTCGGGCATGATACATCTGGTTCTTGGCCAATTAGATAGCTGACATGCTATCATATTTTACCCTGATGGTATCCTGTGTAATCCCGTAAGTCATTCAATAACCCCTGTAACCACAAAGCTTCCTTCATCGCTTCAGTCAACGTCATATACTCTGCCTCCATAGTGGAAAGAGCCATTGTAGACTGAAGTATACATCTCCAACACACCGGTGTTCCTGCTAGTGTAACATATATCCAGTAGTAGACCGACATTTATCAAAATCCCCAGTATAATCTGAATCCACATATCCAACACAATTCTGCCCATTTCTCTCATTCTTCTCAAATACCAAACCAACATTCACAGTACCTTTGATATACTGTAGAATCTACTTCACGACCTCCCAATGACCCTTCCCGGGGTCATGCATGTACCTAGACACCATGCTCACGACCTGTGATAAATCTGGCCTTATACATACCATCGCATACATCAAGCTACCCACAACATTGACATATAGAACTTTGAATATGTATCCACGGCCCTCAACTGAAACATGTGACATCTTAGCTGATAGCTTAAAGTGGGGAGCTAATGGAGTACTCACCACCTTAGCATTGCCATCAAAACTGAATTTCTTCAGCATCTTTTGTAAGTAGCTCCTCTAAGTCAACTTCAACCCCCCCTTCACCATGTCTCTCTCAATTTCCATACCAAATATCTTTTTTGCTTCTCTATGATCCTTCATCTCAAATTCGGATGAAAACTCCTTTTTTAACTTCCTAATAGCTAAAGTATTCCTGGAAGCAATGAGCATATCGTCAACATATAACAACAAACAAATATATTCATCATTTTGTAACTTGTGCATATACACACACGGGTCATATGGGCTCCTTGTGTACCCTTGACCAATCATGAAACTGTCGAATCTCTTGTATTATTGTTGCGGTGATTGTTTCAAATGTATAAAGAGATTTCTTCAATTTACATAATAAATCTTCCTTGTCTGCGGCTCTAAAACCCATTGGTTGTGACATATAGATCTCCTCTTCTAAATCTCTATATAGAAAGGCTGTTTTCACATCCATCTGGATCAAATTCAAATCAAGCTGTGCCACCAATGCCAATAGTATTCTTATCGATGAATGCTTCGCAACAAGTGAGAATACCTTATTATAATCAATACCCTCAAGTTAGGAATATCCTTTGGCAACCAATCTGGCTTTGTAACGAATGTCCCCATCAAAAGATCCTTCTTTCTTCGCATATACCCACTTGCATCCAATTGCTTTCTTACCCTTTGGTAATTTTGTAACTTCCCAAGTGTCATTCTTTTGAAGAGAATGTATCTCCTCCTCCATAGTTTTCCTCCACCTGATTGAATCAGAGCTTGACTCTGCTTCCTTATATGTAGAAGGAATCAAATCATCAATGACATACACTGACAAAGCATATACAATCATCACATCATCATATCTAGCTGACCGATGAATGATTCTTCTTGGTCTATTAGCTGCAATGGACTCCTGAACATGATCATGTTTCTTAGTCCCAATATCTATTGTATCCTTCACCTGCCCATCTGTCATATCTTCTCTCACTGTCACCTCTGTAGGAGCCTCTATGGATACAATGCTATCTGAAGTCTGTGGAGTTATATCATCCCCCACCTTCTGTGATACCCCACTAATCTAACCTTCCTCCACCTGCTAAGGGACCTGAGGCCTCATCACGTGAGTCTCATCAAAAGTGGCATCTCTGCTAATGATTATCTTCTTATCTTCTGGATCCCATAACTTAAAGTCTTTAACTCCATCTCTAAAATCCACGAAGACTGTTTTTCTTGACCTTAGATTCAATTTCTCATCATTAACATGATAGTAAGCTGGACACCAAAATATTCGAATCAAATCATAATCACTAGCCACTGTTCCAGACCATACCTCCATATGAGTCTTTCCATGTATCACAGTATACGTCAACCTATTCACGAGATGGTTTACATAAACCAACGTCTCAGCCCAAAATGATCCAGCTAATCTACTCTGTAAGAGCATACAACGTACCTTCTCTAGCAAGGTACGGTTCAATCTCTCGACACCCCTTTTTATTGCAGTGTCTCCCTAACTGTGAAATGACACCTAATACCGTGATCCCAACAAAACTGTAAAAATGGATCACTCTTTTACTCATCACCATTATCAGAATGGAGTATTTTCATCTTTCTACATGTTTGCAACTCCACTTTCTTTTTCCATTCTATAAAAATATCCAGGACCTCATGTTTATGCTTCATAGTATATACCCAATTCCTTCTAGAATAATCATCAATGAAAGTGATAAATAATTAGCCCCATCAAGAGATATGTTCTTGGAAGGATCGCAAACATCTGTGTGAACGTAATCTAATATACCTTGGGTGTTATGAATTGCGATGCCGAATTTCACTTTTGTCTTCTTCCCAAGTATGCAATGTTCACACAACTCCATCTTTTAGTTCTTTGCACCCTTCAATAGCTCATGTTTTTCTAATAATTGCAAGAACTTATCACCAGTGTGTCCTAACCTCATGTGTCATAGACTAGTAGTATCCTTCTCTGTGGTAATAGAAGCTATCAAACCCTCTGTTACCGTCTTGCTCTTCAAGTAGTAAAGATTATTTTTCCTTACATCTCTTATCACCACCATGGACCCCCTTGGTGACCTTCAAAGTTGCATTCTTCATGATCACCTTATAACCTGATGCCTCCAAAGTTCCAAGTGAAATGATATTCTTCGTCAATTGAGGAATGAATCTCACTTCTTTCAACTCCCTAGTCACATCATCACACATCCTGATTCGAATTGTTCCAATACCACCAATGGGATATACGTGATCATTTTCCATTAGCACGACATTCCCTCTCTCTAACTCCTCAAAACTAAAGAACCAATCCCTCCTAGGATAAATATGGTATGTAGCACTTGAATCTAACATCCACTTTGTAGAGTCTGCAAAACAAACTGACGGTAATGTTGGGCATGAATAGCCTGAAGAATCTGAATCTGAATTGTCACCACTAACTTTGGCAACATTCACCTCTAAAGTCTGAACGGCTTTCCCTTTGTTCTTCTCGGCTCTATCTTTCAACTTTGGGCATTCACTTTTTCAATGTCCATCCTCTTTGCAAAAAGCACATTGATTCCTACCCATACTTCTATGACCACCTCTTGGCTTAGATTTTAAGCGATTAAATGGACGGGATTTGGGACTACGACCTCTCACTGCTAATGCATCTCCGATGCCTTCTCAGAGGGTTAACTATCGCTCTTCCTCAACTCATAATTAACCACTGCTGAGGTCACCTCCTTATAGCTGACAGTGGTTCTACCATTGATCATCGTAAGGACAAAGGTACCATAATCATCCTCTGGTAACGAACACAATAACATCGGCTTGTCTTCATCCTCTACCATGATATCCATATTGGTCATATCTGATAGCAATTTGTAAAATTATTAACATGCTCTCTAATGAAAAGTCCCATCTTCATCTTGAATTGGTAAAACCTCTTCTTCAAATGAAATCGATTCTCAATGCTCTTCATTAAATGCTTTTTATTGAGTGTTTCCCACAACCGTTTCACTAAAGTTTTATTCATTACATCATAAATTAAATCTGGTGTCAAACATGATCTAATAACTCCACATGCTCTACTATTTATCTTCTTCCAAACATTATCCTCTATATCAGCGAGTTTTTCTTGTAATTCAAGAGTTTCCTCCAAATTCTAGGCATCCAATGCATCCATCACTTGACACCTCCACAAACCGAAATTTATCTTGCCATCAAAATTTTGAACATTAATTTTTGTGTTATTAATGCTCAAACCTTGTATCTCCTTAGACAGAGACGATCCCGATGTACTTGCTTCATCCATTATTGACAATCCAATCTCTTCAAACGAGAATCCACAACGAATCCTCCAAATCGAACCCCAAGCCAAACCCGAAGCTCTGATACCACTTGTTGTGCGCAGTGGAATCTGAAACATAACAAACGAATGAGATAGGAGCACAAATTAACAACCAAAAAATAAGCACCACACAAGCAAAACACAAATTTTACGTGGTTCGGCAATGTGCCTACGTCCACGGGGCAAGGATGGGATGGTTTTCACTAATAGACAGAGAAAGAGAGTACAAATAGAGATTACAATCACTCAATTTAATCTCACAAACAAAGCTCTCAAATCCCTCACAAATTCTCCCAGACAAAGTGCTTAAAAGTCTCTCTTTTGTGCCCTCATAGAAACCCTAAAATGTGTTTGTATTTATATCGAACACAAAGCCCAAACAAATCAGGAAACTGAGCTCAGGCCCAAAACCGTATCGCGATCGACCGGACTGCTCCCCGCAGTTGACCGGCCAGCCGGCTAAAACTCAGCCTGCAGAATCAACAGGGTTCGGTCGACCGGGCTTGAGCTCGCGGTCGACCGGCCAGGGAACCGAAACCTCCCCCTGTTCTGTGCATGAATCCGGTCGATCGGGCTTGTCCTCGCGATCGACCGGCCATGACCCAAATGTCTGCTTCGTTTTTTGTTCTTCGTCATTGTTTCTACACCTCGTATCTATTTGAAACCAGTCATCTAACCTAACTCCTCATAAATAAGTAACACTTAGTTCGCTAAAACTCAGCCTGCAGAATCAACAGGGTTCGGTCGACCGGGCTTGAGCTCGCGGTCGACCGGCCAGGGAACCGAAACCTCCCCCTGTTCTGTGCATGAATCCGGTCGATCGGGCTTGTCCTCGCGATCGACCGGCCATGACCCAAATGTCTGCTTCGTTTTTTGTTCTTCGTCATTGTTTCTACACCTCGTATCTATTTGAAACCAGTCATCTAACCTAACTCCTCATAAATAAGTAACACTTAGTTCTAGCTAGTCTCAACCCTCAATTATAACCCCATTGAGTACGCCGTAAAAGTAAGATGAAACATAAACTACCAAAACTATTTAAGCACAAATTTAAAAAGATCTTATTGCCCTTTTTCTAAGCAAATCATTCTTCAAAAGAATGAAATGAAGCTTGATGAAGAAATGGTAATGATGTTGAATCCAAGGACAACTCTTCTCACTGATACAATCCGTACATACTGAGCGCGATGAGAAAGAGTTTGACAAAGTTCTGGTGGTTTCACAAATCAAATCTTCTTCACAAACCCTAGAATAAAATCTCTCAAAGAGCTCTCTCTTTCCTCAAAGCATAGAACCTCCTCAAAATATGATCTCTTCCTATCTTATATAGCCTCTAATAAATAAGGAAAGAGATATTGAAATTATAAAAAAGTTGAAGATGAAAAGAATCAATGAACGGTTATGATTAACTCTTAAATTTTGCCAAAACACGTTGTTACCATCAATGGGCAATCTCGACCATGGATCCGAGGCTGAAATCAACGTAAATGCTAATTTTTGCATCGTTTTACCTCATGACCTCCGTATACATGTTTTCATATGTACTATATCATCTCAAACAAATATTAGTGTCAAATGGGAGTTTGTTATTACTCAAACAAAAGCTATTATACGGACTCCGTCCTAACAATATGTATGACAAATTGCATAAAACTTCATGCATTATGTTTTCACATGTGCTACACCATCTCAAATAAATAGTACTACCAAATGAGAGTTTGTTATTACTCAAACAAGAGCTATTGTACGGACTTCGTCCTAACAATATGTATGGCAAATTGCATAAAACTTCATGTATTATGTTTTATGTTAACTATATGCCTTTTCTATAGAAATAATTGGCCACATGACTCATGTTAAACTGAGCATTTTTCGCGAATTGATGTCATAGAGTGTATGATTCGATGACTATGACTGTGTTCCATAAGGGCATTTCAACCAATTTAGTTAAGGTCAAGTCCCCATGAAATTTGTGACTCAGCTTAAAGCTTAAGTCATAGCACAGGAGAGTTTTCTACTGATTTCCATAGTTAAATGAGGGTTCATAGGAGCCAGAGAATGATATGCCTGGTCGCAAGTGAGAATTCTGTAATCTACCCAAAGGGTAAATTTCACAAACCCCCCTGACTTTTAGGTTTATTCCAACAAAACCTCCCGCATGGACTTTCAAAATTATACTAAACCTATGTGAATTATTAGAAATTTCATAAAAATCGTTTAACGTATGGAGTAAAAGAGCTGAAAACGTGACAAGATTGTTGCGTCATATTCTCCCACATGGATGCTCTTCATTCAGAATTTTCACAAAATTTCGCTGCCATGATTCAAAGGGATTTAGTATAATTTCGAAAGTTCAGGAGGGTTTCTTTAATTATAAAGTTAGGGTTTTTTTTATTTATTTTACCTTACCCTATTATGTATGAATATAAAACAATTGTATAAGAGGTGGCACAAAATATATTCAATTATGCTCTTAAATTATGTTAGAAGATTAAGAAATCTGCAGATGGAACAGAACAAATATGACCCTTGCCTGTCTCAGTTGGCAGAAGACAACAATGCCAGTAGCCCAACCACATCCTTTATTGGCTACTTCACATTCTTTAAGGCAAATGGACAGCATCCACAACTAGAGATTTTTAACTTCTTTCTTCTGTAGTTGAAAGAATTGAGCAATGGCGCGTTAGTGTTCTGTTAAACTAAAAGGCCAAAGAGATAATCTGCACTAACAGTAGACCACATGCTTATGCCTCTGTGGGCCACTTCCATTATCCAGTTATAATTTGATGGTAGTTGGTTTTTTTAAGGGTAAATTACAAAAGTCCTGATGAGGATTTTCTGTCAATTTCTATGTTTGTTAGGTGGTTTGTGTAACTTGTCCTTTTCTCAACAAAAACCTCAGTACAGGTTACTAGTCTCTGCCGACAGTTTCAAGGACAGTTCATTATCATCCGAAGGAACACAAAAGTTCATGAGGATGAAAAAATAAAGTAGGGGATACAAACGTGTGCAGTTAATGGAGCATTAATGGATTTCCCTTTCAACCTTGGAATGAACTGTACTGATACAAAGTATACAAGTAACTGTGCCAACAATCTCATCAACACAAACTTACCCTCACCTCAGATTTACTACTCACTCTTCATTTTACAAGACTTGAATACATAAGAGGCTCACGGATCTACATAGTAAGCCACAAATAAAAAGCAAAAAAGAAAATAAAAGAAATCAAGTAGTATTGATAACATCACTGATTTGGACTTATTGTATGAATGGTAGCCTTCAAGGAAAAGAATCAAACAAATTTACTCGATTCAATATTAACTCATTTGCTCGCCGATGAGATCGAGACCCACAAGGAGAAAAGAAACTCCTTGGAATAGCAAGAAGTAGAAATGAATCCCTTGAGCAGATAAGAGACTTCTCAATGCAGCAGTGAGAAGTAGAAGAGCAAGAGCCAACTCCTTCTTATAAATCTTATTAACCTTCTTAACGGGAGGAGGAGCTTCTTCTTCTGCTTCTTCCTTCAACTTATTCAACTCATTCATTTCTCTCTCTCTCTGCTGCTGCTAATAAATCTGCTTCTGATGCTCTGCCAGCTTTTTTGGTAACAACCCACTCGTAAGAACTCCCTAATTTGAATAATCCAGAGACCATTGCGTTGAATTTGGTTACCGACATTGTGTTCTCAAAGAGGAGATAAGGAACGATGAAAGGAAAAGATCTCGGTGCAGGGAGAATGTTGAGGAATGACATAATAACTGGGATGTAGCAAATAACCCAAACTGGAAGCTCGGCTTCGGGAACAAACATAGTTAAGGGAAGAATAACACAGAATAATGTGAAAGAATAGAATGGAAGAATCAGTTTTCTCAGTAGAAAGAATAGGAGGATTAGGTTTGATTTCTTCCATATAGATATCTGCAATGAAACAGCAGAGGTTGTTTTAGAAACTATATGCTAAAATTAAGAATTAAAAGTTAATCCAAACCAATGACGACCCCACACATTCTAGATGTCCAAATCAAAATTAAGAGTGGGGACTTTTTTTAATAAGTGAGTAGGTCCATAAATAATTAACCATGATCTAAAATATTAAAATATACATGCATGAATTAGGAACATTCAGAATCATAGATAGTTAACCATGGTCTAATTACTTTTGTGCATATATATATATATATATATATGAACTAATACATTTCAAGGGGAACACACCTTTGAAGAGATGATAGCAGGGAAGCAAACTCGGAATAAATGCATAGGGCCAGAATGCCACCGATGCTGCTGCTTTCGATAAGCTTCATAAGATTCAGGAACTTCACAAAGAACCTGCAAGAAAATATATTAAAAAATTAGAAATTATTCTTAAAAAATTGAGTATTGAAATTTGATATAGTAGATACCTTGACATCATTGAGGAAGATAAATTTCCAACCATTGAGATGTGCACGAACTGCTATATCCATGTCCTCCACTGTTGTTCTCTCGAGCCAACCTCCTGAATCCTCTAATGCTTTGATTCTCCAAACACCAGCAGTCCCATTGAAACCGAAGAAATTGAGGAAAACACCATTAACCTGCTGCTCCACTTCAAAGTGGAAGCAGAGGTTGATGTTTTGTAGCCGGGTTAAGAGATTCTCATCCTTGTTCACAAAATTCCACCGAGCCTGAACTAACCCGAGCTCAGGATTTCCCTGCATAACAATTTGAATTATGTTAGCACACATTCTTCTGATATAAAAACTTTGCTAGAGTTGGACATTATTTACCTTAAAATGTGGAACTGTCTGCTTGAGGAAATCAGGGTTTGGTAGAAAGTCAGCATCAAATATGGCCACAAATTCATAGTTCTTAACATAATCACAGCTCATGGCTGATTTAAGGTTCCCAGCTTTGTACCCAGTTCTCACCAATCTGTGCCTATAAATAATATTGACACCCTTTTGGCTCCACTTAGCAACCTCTGCTCTTATTAAGATCTTGAGAGTATCATCATCTGAATCATCGAGCACTTGGATAAGCAATCGATCCTTTGGCCAGTCAATTTGACACACCGCAGATATTGATTGCTCGTATACCTGTCATATACATGAGAATAATTTGAATCTGGCAGCAAATTGATAAGAGGACGATAAATACTCTGAAGTAGGGTGATATGAGCTACTTTACCTCTCTCTCGTTGCACATTGGAATTTGAATTAAAACCATAGGGTACCCATCCTCAACATCAGCCTTATAAGGATCGCCTTCAATTATCGGTTTGATCTTCTTCAACTTGATCCAAAAGCACCCGAGGCACAAAACAAGCCTATCGATTGATTGTATGACGAATAAAAGAACACAGAAATTAGACAATGCCTTGATTGGGTAGGCAATATAATCCGCACGAAACGCTAGCCACGCGAGATAAGCCGAGTGCATCCAACCTTCAATCTCAATCGTCCCCGGAATGTGCAAATTGGGCTTCTGAAAGTGCCAGCCATTCCAATAAGCAACTACCTCAAATGCAAGAGCAATCAGAGAGACCAACAAAAACCCCTTAAGGAATTTTAACAGAAGTTTCCCCTTGCCAGGATTCTCAGACTCAGGGCCAAGTGCTGCCCTTTTCTTGATGGCACCGAGCAATGCCCAGAGTCCAGTAGCTAGCCAAGCAACACAACCAGCAGCACGATGAGCCTTGAGGAGCAAGACCCATGTAAATTGCTTGGCATTCTTGCCACGGCCTTTCTCTGAGGACAGGAATTTAATGGAATCATCACCTTCAGGTCCGTTGATCTCCACCAGAGAGTAGTTAGGGTTCTCCATTGTCACCACCACTGGAGTGCCCTTTGGAGAATCCTTTGCCCACCATTCTGAAAAGTTCAAGCTTGGAGGCATTGTGTTTTTTCTTCAAAACCCAGATCCCAAAATCGAATCTTTAGTTGAGCTCCAACATCAAAATTGGATTTTGTTGGCGGAAACCTAGCGAACCCCAAAACTAGCTTCTAAGTGCTAAAGGCTCAAATGTACTATGGGATTAGGGTTTTTCTGGTCACAAGGTAGCAATGAAAGGAATGGTATTTAGAGCTGTAAAGATTAGAAACCAAGTGGGGATTTCTAGATTCCCTTTCTCTTTTAGACTCTCGTAGGTGTTACACGGCCGAAAAAGTAAGAAGCCCACAGCCCTCAACACCAGAAGAAACTAAAGAATATATATATATTGAAGAACATAAAAAGAAACCCAGAAGCCACAAGAGCTGAATCAAGGATGAACAAATATAGAATCAGCTTAAAATGCTGACTACTAATATTGGTACCAAAAAAAATTAGTGAAAATAAAATGAAAAAAATTGGGAGATAATAAGGTAGAGGAGAAACTTTACGAACAGAATGCAGATCCCAAGCTGAATTTTTTGTGCCTTGGATCTAAGTCTAAAGTAGCTGAAGACCACTCTACTGTGATAGCTGCCTCCATATATATAGAGAAAGAGATAGGCAAAAATGAAAGAGAATACAAGGTCCAGATTGAAAAAGAGTGGCCCCTTATAAGTTATTACCAATTGGTAAAAATGTAATTTTTTAAACTGAAAAAATTGGAAATGGTTAATAAAAGCGGCAAGCAAAGGATCAGCTTTTTCTCAGCTTTAAAGCTTCTGTTCCTACCCTAGCTTTGTTTTTCCAAGAAGTCAAGAATAAATGAGCCAGTTTTTTGCTGTCTCCAGCAAAAATGGTCCATGTGTTTTCTTTTTTAAGTTATCAGCTTTCAGCTCAACAAATTTAAGGACTTTATTAACAATACAGCATAAATACAAACCATGCATAAAGACAATGTATGAGAGAAAGAAATACAATATGAGAAATTAAGTAAAAAGTAACTAGAAGATCATAAGACGATTCAGACTAATACAGATTTCTAAATTAAGGTGTGACAGTTTTTCTAAATGGTTGTCCACTTCAGTGTAAAACAATCTTGTCATAACTAGCATGATATAAAATGTGTTCATATTTTTGAGTTTACTCTGTATTACTCTCTCATTCCATTCAACAAGTCAATTTCAAATGTGTATGGTTCTTTACTGGACAGGAAAAAAACTTAAACTGTTTTTTTGGTATTTATCTTTTTAAATTAGAGTTATTTTCTTATTAATTATTTAAATCACTTATACCATATCAAAGTTGTCCATTGTCATTCTTAGTTATAAAAAGTTGAAGAGTTAACTGAACATTCTTGATTATTATCATTGCTTTCATCTCAGCAGAAAAACTTATTTGATGTAACTGTGAAAATCTATGAGCTTAGTATGAAAATAAAGCTAATTTGAAGGACTAACAAGGAAAAAGACCCAACACCCTGTCATTATTATTAACAAATCATTGGGCTTTTGTTAGAGCTTTGGGATCGAAGTTTTCACTAATTTACCTGCTGTTTGAAGCTTTTAAAGCTTTTCTCATGGAAAGAGCGTGAATCCTAGTACAGACTTTTAAATGTCATTAATTTCAGTCATTATCTTATAATTTGTGGTGCCTTGATTTCGGATCCTCTTACGGAGAGAATACTTTTATAATCATTATTTAATATATACCTAATAATAACCGTTCATTTAAATTATAACGAATAATATAAATCCGTGAGGTTCGTGTGCACACAACTCAACACTAATCATGTTATCTGGATTAGGTCTAAATCAAGATGGGGTGGTCCAAAAATAACCTAGTTAAGAGCCTCTTTTTCGAAAAAAATAATAAAAAAGGGAAAAATGCTTCCAGCCCCCAAAACGAATGAAAACAAGCTTCCCACCCCCAAGACTTTTTCAACGGGTGCTTTGCCCCCAAAAGTAAAACAACCATGGGCCGCCCTAACTTGGCTGGCTGCCTGCTTCTGAAATGGTACAAGAGCTTCTGCTCACGTTGGGATGCCTCACCCCAACCGGCCATGGATCATCCCGCCACCACCTCATATCGCCTCGATCCTTTTGAAGAGCACCCGCGTTGAACGAAGGAGGCAACAACAACGTGAAGAGCGGGTTAAGAGTAAACAAAGATTGATTTTGATGAGGTTTGGCGAGAAGAGATCGAGCGGCGCCCATGGAGGAGAAAAGTTGATGATGATGGCCATGGGGATCGGATGGTGCGAGGCATGTTACTAATTATCCGAAGCTAAGAACTATTAGACAAAAAAAACTTGTAAAATCAACCCCCAATAATAAAAATAAGCACGTTGCTGCTATGCGACGGGTCGGTCAATTACTCCCCCGCCATTAGAATGTCTGACATTGGTTGTTAAGCGTTATATGTTGGGTTCTGTTACCTGTTCACGCGTCTTGTTTGTTTGAGGTTACGTATTGGTGGTGTTAATGGGTTATAGTCAGGGTTGCTTGTTAGAAGGTTACGCGGTAGTGGTTGTTAAACTACGCGTATTGGTTGTGTAAGGTTAAGGGTTAACTTGTTAAGGGTTACGGATTGGTGTTAACGATTATACGGGTTTGATTGTTAAGGTTACGGGTTGCTTTCGTTTAAGCAATCAATCTCGTAACCTAACGAACAAACCATAATAACATTAACAAACCAACCCGTAATCTTAACAACCACCCGTAACTCTTAACAACCAACGAGTCAACATTAACAACAACGGCGTAACCTTAACAAGCAAGCCCGTAACCTTACAACAAGTGATGGAGAGTAGAGGTCGCAGTCATATATTAGAGTAGACGACGTAGACGCCGCCGTAACATACAAACAAACACGGTACTTCATATTACGCGGAGGGCTGGAGAATCCATTAGCTGATATCATAGGGAGTTGGGGTCAGGTTTGAGGAGCCTGATAGGTCGTATATCGACAGCAGATAGATGATCGTCAGGATGGCTCAGCGAGGGAGTAGATAGCTGGAGTATAAGCGTAGGATATACGTGTTGGACGGAGTGCACGGGATCATGACGCATGCGAGGATCCGAGTCACGGTCTAGTGCGTACCTCTGAAAAACACCTAATTGCCAAAGAAATACTTAATCCTGGAACGTAGCTTGAAGCTTGAGAAATGTTGTTGAAATAGTGCCATGCATATAATAAAAGGACAGTAGTATGATGAGATGATTAAGAGTAATTAAAAAAGCGAGTGTTCTGTCGAAAAATAAGTAAATTTATTTTGGTTACCGGTTATTAAAGACGTTAACATGGATTGGGCGGGCCAACATGCAATAAAATAGTGCAATCTAGACGTTCCTATATCGTCTTAAAAGTTACTCTAAATTAAGAACACTCAGGATCTCTCGGTCGGATCAACGCGTTTCGCCCCCCGTCGAGCTGGATTGGATGTTGTTGGTGCATTTGGTTTGCTTCACCTGGTCTATGTTCTGCTGTTTGGTGTCGGAGATTTCACCTGTTTGTTAGGTCCAAGTTTACATTTTTTTCTTCAATTAGCGTGTTTTTCAGAGCCGAATAATCGGTCAGAGAGATCCTCCAAGATCCGTTAATATGAAGGTACATGTTTGCTGTTAATGTTACGGGTTGGTTGTTAAGGTTATACATTTGTTTGTTAAGGGTTACGGTTGCCTTGTTAAAAGTTGCGCGTTTGTTGTTAAGCGATACGCGTTGTTGATTCAGGTTACGGGTTTGATGTTAAGGATACGGATTGGTGTTAAGGTCGAGTTGGGTTGTTAAAACAAGCAAAAACTCGTAACCTTAACAATACACCCGTATAGACGTTAACACCAATCGCGTAAGCCTAACAAGCCTGTAACCTTAACGAACGCAACGCATATTCCTTAAACGACTCAAAGACGCCGTAACCGCTGAGAGAGAGCAACCTGTATAGGACCTTAGACCATTTAACTAACCTTAACAACAAACACGTAACAGTTAACAAGCGCAAAATATAAGCCGTAAACAACCAATGTAGGTACATTCTAATGGGGAGGTAAGTGTTTTACACAGCAAACCGGCTATACCTTTTTTGGTTATCTTTTAAAGTTTTTTGTGTAATAGTCTTTAGCGTTGGTCAATAGTAACATCTGTACCCATCATCATGTGCCATCATCAATCAACTGTTCTCGCTCAGAGGCGGCTCATCTCTTTCGGCTCAAGGACGCGTCACAGACATCAATCTTACTTTACTCTTCAACCCCCTCTCTACCTTACTGTTGGCCTCCTTCGACGATCAGGGGTCTCTTCAAAGGCATTGAGATGAGGTGATGACATGGCGTTGGTGAGCATCCCAACGAGGCCCCAGAACTCTTGTAAGCATCGCAAAGCAGGAGCACCCAGGTTAGCGGGACTGGTTTGTAATTACTATCAATGCTGTCCTTCGTTCTTCTTAATTATTGGTTCTTGGGTGGGCGAGTCTCTGCCCGCACGCTCCCATACGGCTCCATGAACAGTTCTCCCGCTCCCACTCCATGAACAGGTCGCTCCCGCACGTCCCGACGGTCTCAGCGATTCGAAACCCCGCCAGCTCGCAGCAGAATCCATGAAGATTAAAAACTCATCGTTGTTGTGCTATGCAAGCGCTCGTGCCGGGCCGATTTCGTTCGGCCCCTCGACGCGACGCATCGTCTTGTACTCGCTCGACACGCGCGGCGTTTTCCTCAGCCCGTTTTGGATCTTAAGGGCATGCTGTGCGATGGCCGGACGAGGTGGCGAGAAGGTGAGGATGGCAGGCAGGAGGGCGCGGCGGCGGGTGGCCGAGGTGGGGGACGGCCGGACGAGAGCAAAGGGATGCACGGGGTTAGAGAGAGAGAGAGAATGGGTATTTATTAGTCTTTCCTGTGTGAAATTGCATTGGGGCTGGTGTGTCTGGGGGCTCAGGAGAATCAAAAATTTACTTTTGGGCGGCAAAAGCCCCGTTGATATCCGGATCGCGTAAAAGGGATCCATTTTGCTAGGGCTCATTATCGGGAATGAGTTGTTGATCCCCTTTGTGGCTCACTTTTGTGGTCCATCTGTCACCATTCACCTAGTCAGTAGTGAAGTGACTAATGCATTGACGAATTTCGATTTGAGGAGGAAGGATAAAGAGTCTTCCCAAGCTAGCACTTCAGGAGAGGCATTGTCGATGAGAGGAAGGAATCCCTATCCGAGAGGTGGCAACAGAGATAGGTTAAAGTCAAGAGGCCACTACCAATTAGTGAAGAACCAGTATGCTTTCTGCAAAGAGCAAGGACATTGGAAGAGAGATTGCCTGAAGTTCAGAGAGAAGAAGAATAACAAGAAGAATGGTACGAAGACCAATGAGGTGAATATCACTAGAGGTGATGATTCTGACAATTCATGCTTTTCTCTATTGATTACTCCAGAGGTTAACCATGCTGATGCATTGGATTAGATGCTGGATTCTGGTACTAATTATCATGTGACTCTCAGTGAGATTGGTTTGTATCTTTTGAGAAACTCAATGGGGGTGTGGTGGTCATGGGAAACAACCAGTCATGTGATATTTGTGGGATAGGTACTGTCAGGATTCGGATGCACGACGGAGTTGTTCGTGAGTTGAATGAAGTGAGATTTATTCCTTAGCTGAAGAAGAATCTTATTTACGTTGGAGCTTTGGAGGCAAAGGAATTCAAGGTGACTTTTGAGAGCGTTGTAGCAAAAGTTACTAAGGGATCTTTGGTAGTGATGAAAGGAGTTCGCAAACTAATTTTTGCCAAACACAATCAAAACCCTTAACTAGGTTAGTTCTTTTAACTTGGTTAGTGGATGAGTTGCTAAACAAGACCTGAGTTTAATTAACATAGCAACATGGACTTATTGAGTTTGGATAGTAATTAAGGCGTGTACCAATAAGACTTATTTGACACGAGAAGACTAGAACGTACATAGTGTTCGCTTGGATATGCACAAGCACAATGAGATTGATCCTCTGACGGTCTGACCTGCTTTTAGTGGGGTTTTTTTTTTTTTTTTTGGCAAAAATTTAAATTCGTATTGGTCAGATTCTTTCAGTTCAACTTTGACCCATAGATCGATTGCATTTTATTATTTTATACCACACATTACCTCGTTCACAACTAATAATTTGAGTTTGTCAAATCCATCCTAAGGAGATTGTCTTACGTGGCATCATTCCTTTAAGCGTACATTGATATTCTTGTTATGGATACGCAACCAAGAAACTAATCTTCTTCTTTTTCTTTTTTTCCCCTCGTCTCGAGAAGAAGGTTCTTCTATACATTTGCGATCGTTATGACGTTGATAGTAAATTGACATCTCTTCTTAATCGAAGGCTAAAGACCCCACTACCCCTGCAGTCTGTGTTGTAATGGCAATCTCAAAATGTTCTATTACATTTTACAAATGTGAAAGTTATGTGACTTTTATTTGTTAGCAATGCATACATCGAATAATATAATCACAAATTAATAATAAAAGCACAAAAAACAGGAGAAGCAATAACAAAAATATAGAGATTAAACGAGATTAGGTGATCAATGTGATTGTTGGATAGCAGGCTATTGGGCCAAACAGAATTCCTAGTCTGTTTTGGTTTTAGTTTTAGAATTATTAGGATTCCTAGTCTGTTTTGGTTTTGATTTTAGAATTGTTGGATTTCTAGTCTGTTTTGGTTTTAGGGTTTCTATATATATAGAACGTTTTAGAAGAGATTGTAGAGAGAGAAAAAGAGAGTCTTTTGAGCACTTTGAGAGGGAGATTATTGTGAGGGAGTGAGAGATTGTTGGTTAGAGTTATTTTGAGTGTTTGAGAGAGTTATAACACATTGTATTTGTCCTCCATATAGTGAAATTTCCTCATCCTCTCCCCGTGGATGTAAGCAACTTGCCGAACCACGCAAATCTCTGTGTTTGTGATTGGTTTGTGCCGTTCTTTTGTGAATTACACTCGTTGGTTGTTCTCCTCCCGTTGCTCGCCGACTCGTGTTGGTTCGTGTGCATGCTTCCATCGACGCACAACAATTGGTATCAGAGCTCTAGGATTTCAGACCTAGGGTTTGTTTTGGGTGACGGAAAATTCGCTATTGGAAGCTTGGATATTGGAGATCTAGGCTTTGGTGAGGATAGCTTTGCGGAGTTGCCGTTGGAGATCTCGTCTTCTTCGTGTGGTTAGGTGATCGTGTTGGAATCCTATCTAGGGTTCAGTTGGATAATTTCACAAATCTATCAAGTTCGAATCTTTCTTTACAATTTGGAGTTTGCAAGCGATGGGAGAAGAAGTTGGTGAAAGTAGCAAGACGATGACAAGTACAGTTCATGTTGCACTTCAGAATACGAAGATCAGTGTTGTGAAGTATGACGGCAAGATCAACTTTGGGTTGTGAATGAGTGATATGCATGATGCTTTGAATACTCAAAATTTAGAAGAGACCATCATGGTCTAGGAGAGACCACCGAAGTATGATGAGATAATATGAGACAAGATGAATCGAAACGTTTGTGGGGTAATTAGATCTTGTTTGGAACAAGAGTTGAAGTATGATGTGATCGGCGTGACATCTGGTATGAAGATGTGGGAGATTCTCAACAATAAGTATCTTACGAAGAATGATGATAATCGGTTACATTTTCTATAAAGATTGTTCAGATTCCAGATGTCCAGAGGTACCTCACTTGTGGATCATGTAAACAACTACACAAAGTTGTTGTCAGACTTGACGAACGTGGATGAGAAGATATCGGATGCGTACAAGGCGATCATTTTGCTAGGCTCATTATCAGATGAGGATTTTGATACCTTTGTGCTCACATTATTGAATGGTACATCTTCCATCACCTATAGTGAAGTGACTAATGCATTGACGAATTTCGATTTGAGGAGGAAGGATAAAGAGTCTTCCCAAGCTAGAACTTCAGGAGAGGCATTATCGATGAGAGGAAGGAATCCCTATCCGAGAGGTGGCAACAGAGATAGGTTAAAGTCAAGAGGCCACTACCAATTAGCGAAGAACCAGTATGCTTTCTGCAAAGAGCAAGGACATTGGAAGAGAGATTGCCTGAAGTTCAGAGAGAAGAAGAATAACAAGAAGAATGGTACGAAGACCAATGAGGTGAATATCACTAGAGGTGATGATTCTGACAATTCATGCTTTTCTCTATTGATTACTCCAGAGGTTAACCATGCTGATGCATTGGATTAGATGCTGGATTCTGGTACTAATTATCATGTGACTGTGTAGGCATATAAAATTGCTTATAGGTCCCCTAGCATAGCTCGGCACGAACCGACGAACCAACGAGGCGACGAGATCGACGAATCGCACGCAAGCAACGGAATACATCCATTTGCGTGCGGGATTAAGCCAAGTGTTCAAAGAGTCAACGAGTCATTCACGATCGAATCAAGATCAGTTTCGGACTCAGATTCAGAAGTGGATTTACTGCCTAATCAGGATCCGGACTTACTGCCAAATCTGGAATCAAGTCAACGAGTCGTTTCCAGGTCAATCAACCACACAACAGAAACACAACCGAATCAAGTCCAGATCAACAACGAAGCGCAGAACCGGACAACGAAAAAATGACGGAACGAACAACACCCGGAGGGGCTCGGCCGAAACCGAGCCACCTCAAGGTGGCTCGGCCCAAGCTGAGCCACCCTGAGGTGGCTCGGTGGCCGAGCCACCCCAGGGTTTCAAGGGTTGGAAATTTTGGAGAGGCGAAGCCCTGCTGAACTCAAGACTCAGAACTTAACAAGATTCAAACTTTGGGGCTTCGAGGACTCGGACATTCAGATCTGGTGCTCGGCGACCGTCAACGCCAAATAAGGCAGGTGTTCGAGAGGACCAGATCTCAGATCTACGCGTACGAACTCCGGATCTAGGCTTGGTCTTAGATCCCGAGACTTGGACGATTGTTTCCTTGGTGAAACAATCCTCCCCGGCTATTATTTCCTTGGTGAAATAATACCCGTCGTACTGCGTAGATCCGACCGGATCTAGATCTCGCGGTGGTCCACGGCAAACAACCCCGGCGCAGGCAAAGAACCCACCAAAGCGAGCGACCGCAAAACAGGAGCTCGTGATTTGTTCACTGAGGAGAGTTGTAATTTTTCTTTATTTTCTTTGATTTAATTGTAACCGGATCTATAAAAGACCGGATCTTTTGTAACTCGAAAAGTTGTAACTAAAGATGACAATTATCTCATTAATGAAGAAAGCAACGATTTTTCCCGCGAACATGGTGGTCATGGGAAACAACCAGTCATGTGATATTTGTGGGATAGGTACTGTCAGGATTCGGATGCACGACGGAGTTGTTCGTGAGTTGAATGAAGTGAGATTTATTCCTTAGCTGAAGAAGAATCTTATTTACGTTGGAGCTTTGGAGGCAAAGGAATTCAAGGTGACTTTTGAGAGCGTTGTAGCAAAAGTTACTAAGGGATCTTTGGTAGTGATGAAAGGAGTTCGCAGTAGGAATCTTTATTATCTGAAAGGAAGCACCGAGATTGACTAGGTAGTTTCAGCTATTTTAGAGGTAGACGCGAGTTTGGCACTACAGATTAGGGCACACAGGTAAAAAGTCACTGCATGTGTTGTGCAAGCAAGTGTTATTGAAGGGAGCCAAGAGTAGGAATGTTAAATTCTGTGAGCACTGTGTTCTTGGTAAGAAGACTAAAGTGAAATTTGGGACCACCATTCATAGGACGACAAACATATTGGACTATGTGCATACGGATGTTTGGGTCTCACCAAGACGACATCATTTGATGATCAACATTGGTTCGTCACATTCGTAGATGACTATTCTAGGCATTGTTGGGTATACACCATGACGAAGAAGAGTAAAGTCCTAGAGATATTTGTGGAGTGGAAGAGAAGGTTGGAACTATAGATAGGGAGAAAGATCAATACGTTGAGATCCGACAACGACGGCGAGTATACTTCAGACCCCTTTCAGCAGCTATGTCGAGACGAGAACATAGAGAGGTACTTCATAGTTAGTCATACATCGTAGCAGAATGGGATGGCAGAAAGATTGAATCGATATTTACTAGAGAAGGTTCGAGGTTTGTTATCGCAGAGTGGTTTGGAGAAGATCTTTTGGGCTGAGGCACTTTCATATGTGAGTCACCTCATTAATAGGCTGTCTTCATCTGCGATTAAGGAAAAAACCCTATGGAGATATGATTGGGAGCCAGCACACGACTATGATCATCTCAAGGTTTTTGGGTACCCTGTATTTTATCATGTGAAGGCTAATAAATTGGAACCGTGAATTAGGAAGGTCATATTTGTGGGATTCAAGCGTGGTGTTAAAGGATACAAGCTTTGGGATTCAATAAAGAAAAAGATTATGCTAAGTAGAGACTTCACTTTCGATGAAGCTTCGATTTTGAAGCTTCCCAGCTCTCATCAGGTGGAGAGCACCCCGATAAAGAAGATATCCCAGGTGGTGGAGATTAATGCAGCTCCACAGAGGCCAGATGAGACCGTATCCATTAGAGTGCCGACTGAGGTTACGCTAGGTGAGCACAACGATGATTTGGATGATACAAGTACAGCAGAACAAGATCAGGGACCAACGACTCAGGTTCAGGATTCGATTGTGGTTCGGAGACCCAGGAGATACATAGGTTGCTAGTGAGGTATACAGATACAGTGGCTACGTATGCACTTTCAGTGGAGAGTATCGATGAGATGGTTCATACTACATTCAGAGAGGCTGAGCAGAATTCAGAGGCTGATTTGTGGTAGGAGACTATGCGAGAGGAGATGGAGTCTCTTCAGAAGAACGACACATGGGAGCTTGTCAAGCTTCCAAAGGGGCAGAAGACAATTGGTTACAAATGGGTGTATACCAAGAAGGTGGGCATTCAGGGCACTCTAGTGAGGTTCAAAGCTAGATTAGTAGCTAAGGATTATGTACAGGAAGAATGCATTGACTACAATGAAGTCTTTTCTCCAGTGGTGAAGCACTCTTCGATTCGGATCTTGCTAGCTTTGGTGGCACGGTATGAATTGGAATTGGATCAGTTGGATGTGAAAATAGCTTTTCTTCATGGTGATCTTGATGAAGAAATTTATATAACTCAGCCATTGGGGTTTCGAGCTGCATGAAAGGAGAAATTGGTGTGTAGAAGCTTGTTGCAGATTCGTGCTTGTTGAGGCCTGTTGAGACCATTTGGATGAACTACGGAAGGCTTGATCCCTTGGGAGTGGGTACGTAGACAACCACATTAGAGCAGCCGGATTTGGAGAGACGACACATTGGTGCTCTTGTTGGTGTCGGCTCAGTTTTGGGAACACTTTGCCGATGTGAAGAATTATTAGATAGCAGGTTATTGGGCCAAACAAGATTCCTAGTCTGTTTTGGTTTTGGTTTTAGAATTATTGGGATTCCTAGTCTGTTTTGGTTTTGATTTTAGAATTGTTGGATTCCTAGTCTGTTTTGGTTTTAGGGTTTCTATATATATAGAACGTTTTAGAAGAGATTTGTAGAGAGAGAAAAAGAGAGTCTTTTAATCACTTTGAGAGGGAGATTATTGTGAGGGAGTGAGAGATTGTTGGTTAGAGTTATTTTGAGTGTTTAAGAGAGTTGTAACTCATTGTATTTCTCCTCCGTATAGTAAAATCTCTCCATCCTCTCCCCATGGACGTAGGCAACTTGCCGAACCACGTAAATCTCTGTGTTTGTGATTGGTTTGTGCTATTTTTTTATGAATTGCACTCGTTGGTTGTTCTCCTTCCGTTACTCGTCGACTCGTGTTGGTTCGTGTGCACGCTTCCGCCAATGCGAACAGTGATAACCTACGTCCTCGGAGTACAACCACATAAGATCTCGGTACTAATCGATAAAAGATTGCAAGCACTCCTCGAAACATCAATCTTGTATTGCGCGGTGAAAGCCAAAACCAAACCGATGTGCTTCGAGAGACCAAATCAAACAAACGCTGAGAGAAGGCCAAACAATGCAAAATGACGGCACAAACTCAAACAACCAATTTTAATATGGTTTGGCAAGTTGCCTACATCCATGGGGCAAGAAGGGGATGGAGTTTTCACTAATAGAGAAGAAGAGTACAAACTAATATTACAAAATCACACAAACTCACCAATTAATCTCACCAACAAAACTCTAATTCTCTTCAAACAAAACCCTAACCAATGGTTCAGAAAATACCTCTTTTCTGTACTCCAAATATCCCCTTACGCTGCTCACCAAACCTAAAACGTGTTCCTATATATATATAAATCCTAAAACCAAAAGCATATTAGGAATTCTAAAACCAAAATCAAAATAGATTAGGAATCCTAATAACCTGTTACCAAAACAAATTAGGAATCCCAATAACCTGTTACCAAAACAAATTAGGAATCCCAATAACCTGTTACCAAAACAAATTAGGAATCCCAATAACCTGTTACCAAAACAAATTAGGAATCCCAATAACCTGTTACCAAAATAAATTAAGAAACATATTAGGAACCTGCTATCCAACAATTCTCCACCTCGACGAATTTTTTCAAAACTGAGCCGACACCAACACCAAACAAATGTCCCACTTGTTGCGTCCAGTACGAAGTAGAACAATCCACGATAATGAACTCAATCCACAATAAGTCAAGACCCAAACGAGAATGTGAACAAACTCCAAATGTCGGTATCAACTCACCATACTGGCTGAATCAAAGAATGACTGCCTATGTATCCTCTTGCTCAAGGAATCAAGCCTCACTAGTTCACCAAATGGCCTCCAGAGGCCCTCAATCAACTAGAATGATTCTCAATCGTTCACGATCATCACCAATAAATCTGCAGCTGATAGCTTTTCTAATGACCCCAAAATGAAACGAACTAAACACCTCCACCTGAGGTGAACCAACGACCATAGCCAAATCCAAACTGTGTCCACCAGCTGCACTCGAATCAATCAACTCATCACCTGCATCCACATCAATATGATCCCCAATCTGTGTCACCTCGGCTAGAATCTCAAACGATGCAGAATGATCTAAAGTATGTGGAGTAATCTCTACCCAATATGGAGTAGCATCACCCTCCACCCGCTACGGCATCCCAACGATCTGATCAACACCCTCCACCTGTTGAGAGTCAAAAATGACATACCTGCTCAAAACAAAATCAGAGTCTCCCAACTGATAACCAAACGAGCCTCTGAATCTCAAATGTGCTATCGGATAAAATCTCACATCCTCAATGTGACTAAATGCTGGGCAACCAAATATCCGACGTAATCTAAAATCTGAAGCAGTTCCACCAGATTCAAAATCTCTACACGCAGCAATCAGCAACCTATGACTAAGATGACTCAAATATGTCGAAGCTCCAAAACTCCTCTGCAATCCAATGCTCGACAACCAACGTCGATCCTCCTCCAGCAAGGAACGACCCATCAAAACTATCATCTCATCTCATCACCCCAATGTTTCCTCTCCAATGAAGTGTCTCAAACTGTCATGAGCACGGCACAAATGCAAGAAAGAACCCCTACCAAAAACAAAACGATGGGTTACATTTCTGCCAATACAGTCCCTCTATTTGTTATTGACTTCTAGGACTTTACACCAATTGGACTTAGTTGCAACCCACCAATACCTAGAACAATCCCAAATTGTAAAAACCAAATACTGATTACCTCCCAATGATGCTTCCTTAGAAGGCCCTCAAATACTTGAATGAACACCACCTAGAAGACCTCTCAATCGTCGAATAGAAATGTCAAACTCCACCTCGGTCTCGTTGCTCATACCAATGTGCTCAAAGGACTTCAATATGCAGGTCAAGGCACTTCTCAATAATCCAATATCTCAGCCTCAACTCATTCTTTCTCGGCCATCTATCTCAAAGCACGAACAAACCAATGCGGAACAAATAAAAAATAGATCCAAATTGATAAAGGAGAGATTTTTACCTCTAATTAAAACCCTAACAAGAGCCTCTGAAAGATCTCAGCCCGCACGACGAAAACGAAATTCACAAATAGGAAAAATCTCACCTTTATCACCAACTGAAACCCTAGACGAACTTCCAAAGCGATCTACTCTTCCAATTAGCCCAAGCATAACCTAATCTCTGATACCACTTGTTGTGCGTGGAAGAAGCCAAAACCAAACCAATGTGCTTCGAGAGACCAAATCAAACAAACGCCGAGAGAAGGCCAAATAATGCAAAATAACGGCACAAACTCAAACAACCAATTTTAGCGTGGTTCAGCAAGTTGCTACGTCCACGGGGAAAGAAGGGGATGGAGTTTTCACTAATAGTGAAGAAGAGTACAAACTGAGATTACAAAATCACACAAACTCACCGATTAATCTCACCAACAAAGCTCTAATTCTCTCCAAACAAAACCCTAACCAATAGCTCAGAAAATACCTCTTTTTTGTGCTCCAAATATCCCCTTACGCTGCTCACCAAACCTAAAACGTGTTCATATATATATATATAAAAATCCTAAAACTAAAAGCATATTAGTAATTCTAAAACCAAAATCAAAACAGTTTAGGAATCCTAATAACATGTTACCAAAACAGATTAGGAATCCTAACATGTTATTAAAACAGATTAGAAATCATAATAACTTGTTACCAAAATAAATTAGCCAACAAATCTTACCTTTTTGTCATCTCTATTCTTTTCTCTTTCTTGGATACCACCATATAATAAGCAACTGAAGATACATACGTATGTCATAAATTTTTTTTACACATAACCAAAATACAAAAGTACCATAAAGTGGTAATATTATTTTGGTCGGGGTCACTTGCTGCCTCCTGAGACCCCTACAATCATAGTGCTACTTTCTAGGTACTTAATTTTCAGATTACAGTTATTATATATTCTCCATACAAACCACGCTCCACAGCAATATTATCGGCCTTCTCTACTAAAATGACGGTGAAGTTGTCTTTCAACCTCTTGACGGTACTTCTTGCTCCCGAAGTATACGGAGGTGTGGATTTGACTCTAGATCCGTATTAATTCTAAATTTTACTCAATTAAATTATAATTAAGTGGGCTCTTTAGCTTGCATTAACCACGATCGACGAAGTGGACTGTTCAGTCGCATTAATGAAAAAGGAATATCTAATACGTGAACCCTGTAGGAAGCTAAAACCCAGATTCTTGCCGTCAAATCAAAACTCATGCTTTCTAAATTAAACAGAGAGAGCATGCATTTAACCACTAGATCGGATCACAAAACAAGTCCACCATCTCGGTAATCTTCAGATCATTTTTATTATCAGGTCAATGCCCCTGAATCTTTTTGCTTGAAATTCATAATTGACAAATTATAAATCTCACATCAAAAACAATAGGATCTCCTCCATTAATTGTTAAAACAAACAAATTAGCAGACATGAGAGAAAAGATTGTATAATATCATATGGTAGTATTATAAGCACAAAGGGTCCTCCTGATTGCTTCTACTCAAGTCCAATGGCATATTATTACATTATAAAAGGAGCACCATTAAGAAAGTGAGAAAGCATTATTATCTTATGATATTAGTTATGATGGCTATAGTTAACTACCAACAAGGCTTATAAAATAAGCTCTGCTCCCTATTGCCACCTTTTCTTCTAGATTCTAGAGTGCAACAGAAGTAGTACATCAATTATTAAAAAAGTTGTTAATTTATTGGCCAGAAGGAAATGTCATTGGCTAGTGCAAGCATCAAAATTAGCATAACACAAAGTTAGGTTCACCAGTGTTTATATATACGCACACACACTGGCCGGTGAGTCTATTCTATGCTTGTCCATAATATGATAAATAATTTTAAATTTTGGTTTAAGTCCCTACTCTGCACTCTATTTGATCAAAATGTCACTCAACTAAAACATGTGGTATACCTCTTAAACTTCAAAAGCATCAAAGTTATAAAGTTAGTACGAGCATTAATTGGAGGTTGCAATAACATGTCATATATAGTTTGAGAAGTTGAGTGCTCTTTTAATGCGGACAAAATTTAGACTCACAAAGTCTCTTTTTTTTTCTCTTATAAATTCACTTTAAATTCGTGATTGATAGAATTTGAATTTGGATAAATTTGATGATAAGTTAAATTTTTAGACTAGACAAGAAAACAATTCTACTGATTGTTTAAATGCCATTTGTCAAATTTGGAAAAATATATTACAATAAATTTTACACCATCATTCAGGTACCAATGTGTATAGAGAAAATTGGATTCTCAATTCTCTTTATTCTATTCCTACAGCACTATTAAGTATTGATATATTCTTCATTTTATAGAGAAAATTGGTTTCATCGATATTTCATTGTCAACATTTTTAGTTTCTCAAAATATGTATGACCAATCTTTTCTTATTGTTCACTAAAAATATAAGGAATAGAGCACTTTTTTGGTTACATATTTTCCTCATTTAAGATATAAAAATACTATAAAGAGCCGGAGCTGTTTTAAAAGTTTTCATTCTTTGACTTAAGAGTTTAATCCAAATAGATTTTTAAACTTGTGAGAGAGTACAAATCATGAATAGGATATTCCTCGGCAATTTCACGGTACTTTCGAAATGCTACTTTAATTTGGGAAACCGAGAGCATGTAAGAGAAGATGAAGTATTAATTAATCAATTGATTGTAGACTTTTATATTAAAAAGTCAATAACTTGATTTAGTAATATAATTAGCAGGTTCAGTGTCATCATCTAAGATCCAGATTTCAGTGTTCTGAACTTAGCCGCCAAGAATTATAGTTTCTGTTCTTCGGTTGACTTTTGTGTGTAAAATATTTTGGAAAAATTGCTTCCAACCCCCAAATTTTAAAAGGCAATGTGCCCCAGTCCCTCATACTTTTAGTTATGCACTGCAGCCCCCAAAATTTGAGAAAATTGTGTCTCAACCCCTCCAGCTCTTGATTATAGCCCCATTTATAGGTTTTTTACCAAAAAACTCAAGTTTACCCCTCCCCAAAATCACTGTCATCTCCCCAAAACCCACCTTCTTCTTCCTCCTCTTCCTCCTCTGTCATCATCTCAAAATCCAAACACCCTCAACCGTCGGCGATCCCCTCTCCTCCGCCGTCCTCTTCACCTCACCCTCTGACCTCTGCTACGAGCTCACATCCCTCAACCGCGGCCAGTGGCTCTCCATCGTCGATAAGGTTGTCGCTGCCTGCTCCCTCAACTGCCTCTCGATCCCCCACGAGCACCACACTTTCAACGCCCTGGCCCTCTTCAAGGCCTGCTCCCTCAACTGCCTCTCGATCCCCCACGAGCACCACACTTTCAACGCCCTGGCCCTCTTCAAGCTCCGCAACTTCTCTGCCTCGTCCCTCGAGATCCAAACCCTACTCCCCTTCGACTCCCCCAAATAGTGCTACGAAACTCCCCCAATTTTCAAAATGGGCATCAGCCTCTCAAACTCCACATCAAAAACCCACAAATTCTTCCTCCTCACAAACTACATTCGCATCGGTGCCGTCACAAGCTGCATTTTCCTAGCCCTCTCCATCCGTCTCCTCCCTCCCTCATCGACTTCCTCCTCATCCTTCTCCATCTCCTCACCATCATCCTCTCCATCTTCTCCTCCTCCTCCTCCTTAGCAACCTCATCATCCTGGGCTCATGCGGTGTCGTCGCTCTCCTCATCTTCTCGAGGACCGATGGATTTCTTGAGAATACAAAGTCTTATGTGCAAGAGGAGGATGGCGTTGTGATATTGAGGATTGTTGAGGTTTTGGGTTTGGTTATCTTTGAGTATGTGGGTTGTGTTGGTGTTAGCTTTTGCGATGAGGTTCTATGTTTATGTGGAAGAGGGGCCAAATGGGAAAGTGCAATATTTTGGGGATGATAATGCTAATGTGAGAAAAAATTGGCAACCATTTCAAGTTTTTTGAAGGGGGGACATTATGGGGATTTGGGGTTAAATTTGGATATTGTTGTAATTGATAGAAAGAGATTGGCTGACCGCGTTATGTTTTTATTGTTAGAAACTTACAGTTTATGTTGCTATGTTATTGATGTATAACTTTCAATGGAGGGATTATTTGAATTTATGGGATGTGAATTGTCTGTTAACTGTTATGTATAGCTAAGAATTTCAGGTTATATACACGTTAAATGATAACAGTTAACAAATTATACATAACAGTTAACAGATAATGGATTACAGTTAACAGTTTATAAGTAATAGTTAACAAATAATGGATTACAGTTAACAATTTATAAGTAACAGTTAACAGATAATGGATTATAGTTAACAGTTTACAATTAATAGTTAACAGATAATTGATTATAGTTAATTGTTTACAAATAATAGTTAATAGTTAACAAGATAAGGGTGTTAGTTAACAGATTACAAATAATCCATTATCCTATTAACTATTAACCATTAACTGTTAATTGTTATTTATAAATTGTTAACTATAATCCATTAACTATTACCTGTTGCTTGTAAATACTGTCAACTGTAATCCATTATATGTTAACTGTTATGTATAAACTGTTAACTGTAATCCATTAACTGTTATGTATAATTTGTTAACTGTTATCAATTAACGTGTATGACAGGTTCAAGAGCTATAAGCTGCTACCACAAATCAAGCATGTAAATATAAGATACATGAATGGATCTTTCACCTTGTTATGCCAAAGCGACTTCTTGAAGTAGATGACATCCATGTGCATCATCTTGTCTATTGTAGAAACCTTGGAGATGCATCCATAGGGATTTAGCGGAAGTGGAATTAACTAGCTGTAGCTGAATGGTCAGTGTAACTGATTGAATTAGAAGGGCCATTGTCTTATGTTCGCCCATGGTCCAATCTTGAAGAGCTTTATTGTATGCATCATCAGTGATGCTTGTAGCTTTGATAGGAGGTACAAAAGATCCGCCGACATGTCCCCAAAGACCTCTACTCAAGAGGTGAAACTTGAGAGTAAAAGCCCATAAATGATTGTTTGGTCCCTCAAGTTAAATTATAACAATTAACAGATTATACACAACAGATAATGGATTACAGTTAACAGTTTACAAACAACAATTAATAGATAATGGATTATAGCTAATAGTTAACAGTTAATAGATAATGGATTATAGTTAACAGTTTATAAATAATAGCTAACAGGATAATGGATTATTTGTAATCTGTTAACTAACACCCTTATCCTGTTAACTATTAATCATTAACTGTTATTTGTAAACTATTAACTATAATCAATTATCTGTTACTTGTAAACTGTTAACTATAATCAATTATCTGTTAACTGTTACTTGTAAACTGTTAACTATAATTTATTATTTGTTAACTGTTACTTATAATCTGTCACTTGTAAACTGTTAACTATAATCAATTATCTGTTAACTGTTACTTGTAAACTGTTAACTATAATTTATTATTTGTTAACTGTTACTTGTAAACTGTTAACCGTAATCCATTATTTGTTAACTATTACTTGTAAGTTATTAATTGTAATTCATCATCTGTTAACTGTTATCATTTAACGTGTATATGACCTGAAATTCTTAGCTATACATAACAGTTAACAATTCACATCCCATAAAGTCAAATAATCCCTCCATTAAAAGTTATACATCAATAACATAGCAACATAAACTGTAAGTTTATAACAATAAAAACATAACTGAATCAACCAATCTCTTTCTATCAATTACAACAATACCCTAATTTAATCCCAAATCCCCATAATTTCTCCCCTTCAAACAACTTGAAATGGTTGCCAATTTTTCCTCACATTAGCATTATCATCCTCAACATGTTGCACTTTTCCATTTGGCCCCTCTTCCACATAAACATAGAACCTCATCGTAAAAGACAAGACCAACACAACCTACTCAAACATAACCAAATCCAAAACCCCAACAATCCTCAATATCACAACGTCATCCTCCTCTTGCACATAAGACTTCAGATTCTTAAGAAATCCATCGGTCCTCGAGAAGATGAGGAGGGCGACGGCACCTTGGAAAATGGCGGTGATGGCAGTGGCGGCCATGTGGGCCGCATGGGCCTGGGATGATGAGGTTGCTAAGGAGGAGTAGAAGAAGATGGAGAGGATGATGGTGAGGATATGGAGGAGGATGAGTAGGAAGCCGATGAGGGAGGAAGGAGACGGAAGGAGAGGGCTAGGAAAATGCAGCTTGTAGTGGTACCGATGAGGATGTAGTTTGTGAGGAGGAAGAATTTATGGGTTTTTGATGTGGAGTTTGAGAGGATGATGCCCATTTTGAAAATTGGGGGAGTTTCGTAGCACTATTTGGGGGAGTCGAAGGGGAGTAGGGTTTGGATCTCGAGGGACGAGGCAGAGAAGTTGCGGAGCTTGAAGAGGGCCAGGGCGTTGAAAGTGTGGTGCTCGTGGGGGATCGAGAGGCAGTTGAGGGAGCAGGCGGCGACAACCTTATCGACGATGGAGAGCCACTGGCCGTGGTTGAGGGATGTGAGCTCGTAGCAGAGGTCAGAGGGTGAGGTGAAGAGGACGGCGGAGGAGAGGGGATCGCCGACGGTTGAGGGTGTTTGGATTTTGAGATGATGACAGAGGAGGAAGAGGAGGAAGAAGAATGTGGGTTTTGGGGAGATGACAGTGATTTTGGGGAGGGGTGAACTTGAGTTTTTTGGTAAAAAACCTATAAATGGGGCTATAATCAAGAGCTGGAGGGGCTGGGGCACAATTTTCTCAAATTTTGGAGGCTGCAACACATAGCCAAAAGTATAAAGGGCTGGAGCATATTGCCTTTTAAAATTTTGGGCCTGAAAGCAATTTTTCCAAATATTTTCAGAGGTTAAATAGTAATAATACAGCATGAGACTCTTTCATAATCCCATATGAATGATTTTGAAACAACTTCTTCAGTTTTCATTTACCGTTCTCCTCAATAATAATATAGCCTGAGACTCTTTCATAGTCCCATCTTCAGTTTTCATTTACCTTTCTCCTCAAAACTTTACTATTATATAATAATGCCACCTAATTAAATTACAATTGAAGGCAAAATTAGTAGCAATAAACCCCATAGACAAGTTTTTGCTAACATTCATAGCATATTTTTCAGGCGCTTGTAATAAAAGAATAATTGAATGGTGCTTTGATACTGAACAAAGTTTGAGATCCAGGCTTGTGGTAACAGGAGAACGTAATGCAAAAAATTAGAATTGGCTCCTATATCTATGTACTTTTAGTTTGTTTAATTAAATTCTTATTAATGAAATGCGAGAGTAGTTTTCCACGGTTTCAGAAAAAGAAAAAAAAGGAAAAAGAATTGGCTCCTATAGAAATTTGTTGACGCATACGTATACGTAGAGAATACTCATCACACGTGCACATCACGTGAAATTCGACTTCCAATCGTTGGACCCGCTCAAAACTCGAACTCCCTCTTTTCCCTCCACTTTTCCCTCAAACCGTTGCGTCTCATTGTTCACTCACTCACTTTTTCCCCTCTCTCTCTTAGCATTTCATCAAACATCCCCCAAAAATGTCGACCCCCGACGGTTCCGTTGCCTCCGCCGGCTACACGGCAAACCCCAAATCGATCCAACGGGAAAAATCCACCATACAATCCCTCGCTCAAGTTGTCGGTCCCCTGCCCGAACACCTCTCCTCCTCGCCAGACCCCGCCCTCGCCCTCCTGCACGACGCCGAATTCTGGTGCTGGCGATGACAATCTCTGCCGATGGCTCTACGACACATTCCAAACCACTGATTCTTCATTGCAACTCGTCGTCCTCCGCTTTCTCCCCATCGTCGCTGGACTTTATCTGTCACGGTGCACCACTCACCGACATCATCAGCCGTTAGCCGGATTCGAGGCGGTTCTGTTAGCTCTCTACGCCCATGAGACGGTGACTCGGGAGGGAAACCCGATGGTCGCCAACCTCCCAAATCTCTCTGCCCCGAGTCCATACCACGAAGCGAAGGCTACAAGTCTCAAGAGCAACAAGAATACCGAGGAACCGATAGCTACAACCGCAGTAATCTCCGCAGTCTTGGAGCCTCACGGAACTGTCCGATCAACCAAGAGAGCTCGAATCGTCTCAGTCGCACTCGAGCTATACCACACCAAAATCTCCCACATGCCCGTCGAATCCAAGATCGAGTTTTGCCATTTCGCCTCATCTTGGGCTGGAAACTTCACAATTTCGGAGAAAAAGAAGAACGAGGATTGTGAGGGGAAAGGGGAGAGGATCCCGATACCTTGGGAGCTATTTCTTCCGACGATGAGGATCGTGGGGCATTGTCTTCTAGGGCAGACGGGAGGCGGTGAGCTGCTGAATGTGGCCGCGGCCGCTGCAGCAAAAGGGTTGTATGAGCGGGCGATGCACGATATGAATGCTCCGGCCGTGCTCGCGGCGAGGAGCCTTATGAGATTGGGGATGATGGGGCCTGATACTATCTTGGAGCCCAAGATGGCTAGTGTTTATACTGACGCTTCGGATTCCGCGTCGGATTCTACACAGATTGTTGCCGCATGAGAGTTTTTTTTTTTAAGATGTTCTCTGATGTTTTTAGTGAAAATAATGTGTAGCTTATGATGGTATCAACTTAACCGAATGATACAATCGCCATAATAAAAGAATAAGCAATTAAATAAATGTGGTTTCTATTCATACATGTTGATGTGGGGAAATTAATGTGTGGTTTAGAAGAGTTAAGGATGATCTTAGATCCCTTAATCTCCTCTAATGGCAGATCGTTCTGAAGGGTATGTTGAACTGCAATTCTCTGTATAGAATAACAGAGGTTAGAGGACTTGGTGGTTGTTTCCTCAAGCGTGACCCCTAGCTCAAGTCAGTGACTAGTCTGATAATCTGATGGCGGACTGAGTGACGAAGTGTAAGCGCTGACTGGTCATACGTTAAATGTGACGTGACTTTCGACGAAGTTGACAGGTCGTTCCATTATTCAAGACGCCCAGCGTCAGGTCCGAGCAGGGAACACTTTTCGTCTTGGATTTGAGCTTCTAGCAAATCCTAGGTCGAGTACGCCTTCCGTCTCAAATTTGGATTGCGAGATAGGTTGGCTGACTCTGCACCTGGGTCGTGCTCTCAGATGTATGTGAATCAACCAGATAGTTATTACATGTGGCAACGTCTTAATGCTCCATTAGGCTTGATAATTTCCAAAGTAAAACAATATATAATCTCTGCTTGGATTTATGAGATGTTTCAGGTATAACCACTTAATTCTTAGTCAGTCCATCAGACTTTTATCATACTTGCTCAGCCTGGTCTGATAATATCCAATATTGACAAAATCCGCATTTCTGTCCGCAAACAGTAAAAGATAATATAAACAAGAATATGGTAATAACATAATGCGCACCAACATTATGAGCACCAAATTAACTCTCATTCCGACTAACCACCGTTACAGCTGTCAGGTAATTCTACAGCCAAAATTTCACCTGAATAATCACCAGGCAAAAACACAACTAAATGCCGCTAAAACACACAGAAAACTGGAGAGGTAAAAAAACACGGTTTGTTTGATCCAAGAGTAAATGACAGTTTGCTTGAGAGCAGTATAGCACTTATTTTGAACTATGGGGCTGTTCGTTTGCCCAAAAAAACGCGGAAATGGGTGATTTGAAAACAAAAAAGAGTGCCACATCGATTTTGGGTTTCGGTTGTTTTCCATCTCTCGCGTTTGGTTCGGATGAAGATTTATAGAAAAGGGTGATCGAAATGGGGTTCCACGTCGATTTTTGTAGAAATGTGTTTTCAGCCCTCTAAGGCCTGAAAACGGGTGGAAATCTCCTCCGTCCCATTAAAAAATTGCAGTTGGTTGGGTTATCGAGGCGGCGGGAACAAAACGAAGAAGTGTCTAGGGCTCCCTTCACCGCTTCATCTTCTAGCTTTTTCTGATGTCGCCCCTTGCCATCTCCATTGCTCTGGGGCCTTGATCTCTCTAATACCCCACCCAAAAATCGAAGCCGATGCACTTGTATGTGCTTGGAATCCCGCGACTACCATTCAGGTTCTGTTTGAGTGAGTTGAGCCAGATCTAGCAGCAAAATACCCTTTCTTGGGTGATTTCTTCTTCTGCTGCTCTTCTTCCAGTTGCGGCATAGTCAGATCTGCACCTGACCAGCCTGATTTTGTGCTTGACCGCAGATTTTGACAACTTCACTGGCTTTAGGTGCGATCTGACTTTTTCCGTAAGGTATACCTCTTCAGAGAGCAAAGCTCTCCCAATTTTCATACATGCATGCAATCATCTTTTTTTATCTTCGAAAGTGAGGCTTCTGTTTTGGGGGTTTTTGCCCTAGTTCCACACTATACAAAGCCCTTTTTTATCTTCGAAAGTGAGGCTTCTGTTTTGGGGGTTTTTGCCCTAGTTCCACACTATACAAAGCCCTTTCTTTTGGTAGCTTCCTAATATTTTTATCGGAACAATCGATCAAACTTTTTCTGCAGTTAATGTATAACCCCAACATTAGAGGGAACAATCAAACAAAGTCTTTTAATCCAGTAGTCAATGATACAAGGCTTAAGTTAACTCTGCATGTGGATGGTGCTTTTAATTTCTTTATGGGGTTAACAACTACGCCAGTTGATATTAAATTAAAAATTTTAACTTATAAGTAATACTTGTAGATGGATGGTGATTTTGATGGTGAAGATGTTGTCATTCGAATGTGTGCTGGGGCTGCATTGTCGGTCATGGTTATAATTTTTACATTTTTGAGGAGACTGGAGCGTCGTCGTAGATCAATAAGGTCTGGACCAAGTGATGAACGACTACAGCAGGAAAAGACTAGGGCAGCATTGATGAGTCGTATCTATCACGGTTATAGTGATAGCTGTCAAAACTTCGTTAGAATGCGCTCAGGTGCCTTTATGAAACTTGCAAAGTTAATGAGGAAGAAACATCTGTTAAAGGACTCTAGGCACATTACAGTAGAGGAGCAACTGGCCATAACATTGAATATATTGGGCCATAAATCCAAAAATCGTACGATGAGAACACAATTCATAAGATCAGGGGAGACCGTTAGTAGATACTTCAGCAGAGTATTGCAAGCTATTTCATGCATACAAGGCAAGTACATGAAACAAGCACCGAATGAAGTGCCTCAAGAGATCCTAAGCAATCCATCATTTTACCCATTTTTCAAGGTATCATCCACTACCAAATTAGCATAATATTACTTATCTAAGCAAGTCATATATTACATTGACAAAGTACGTTGCACTATATAGGATTGCATAGGTATGATAGATGGCACACATGTGGATGCCATGCTACCTGCTTCACTCGTCGCGCGTTTCAGAGGGCGCAAAGGTGTCACACAAAATATTCTTGCGGCTTGCACACCAAACAAACTGTTCACCTATGTTTTAGCTGGTTGGGAGGGGTCGGCTAACGACTATAGAATACTTCAAGAAGCGCTATCTAGGCCGAAGCCATATGGCTTACGGGTGTACACTGGTAACAAGCTCGATAACGAAAGTAATTACTCACTAATAATTGCATTTTTACAATTCTAATGATATTACTGTGTAATATGTAGATAAATATTACTTGTGCGACGCGGGGTACAAAACCCAACCGGGTTTTATTTCCCCATATCGCGGTGTTCGTTATCATCTGAAGGAATTTACGGGTCGAACACCTCAAAATAGGAGGGAGTTATTCAACCTTAGACATTCATCTTTGAGGTCTAAGATTGAAGCTACCTTCGGTATATTGAAGAGTCGTTTCAAGATACTCACAGCAAAACCCCACTACCCCTTCCCCGTACAAGTTGACATCGTTTTGGCATGCACAGTTCTCCATAACTACATTGCAACAGTGGATCCAGATGATGAGTTGCTCAATGAGAGCTTCGACTTTGAAGAGGAAGCTCTTGCAGAGGAAATTAATGAAGAGGCCAATGTTATGGATTTTTTCATCGAGACATGGTGTACTTTATGATGACTATGATGGTACTAGGTCAATTTCCCTATTTATCATATATTCACTTGTTGCTGTTTTACTTACACTTGCATGGTATTCATATATTTGCTACTTATCATGTTTTGGGCAGCAAATTACAATTGTTGAACTATAGGGAATGGGAGACAAATCATCCTCCGTAGGGCATGATGTGGGCAAAGAGCTTAATACTCACTCCCCTACTTCAATGGCCCCACCACCTCCACCTGTGTTTTCGTCCAGCTGTGCATTCAATCAAAGTTACAATCCCCTCTTTCAGTCAGCCTCACCCTTTGTGCAATCATCCTCAGTATTTCCAAATGTACTGCATTACGATGGTAACTTTTTTCCCATGATAAACCCCATTTCATCTTACATGCACATGCTCAGCTCTCCACCACCTTTGGCACAAACTGTGCAAGGGTCCAATTCTTCTGGACAATTTCATTCTCCAACGAGTATTACAGGGGCTACTTCTGATTCAGGTAACAAAAAAAAGGTTGGCAAACGATGAAGTGGTAGCAACTTCGCCTTGCACACCAAGAAAAGGCAAAGCTCTTACCCATAAGAAACGGAAAAAACAGGTGGAAATTGAAGCCGCAAATACTGGCCCAACTAGATGGTGGACGCCTGCACATGATGAAGTGCTCATACCCTTTCTTGCAAATTTGGCTAAGTCTGGCCTTAAACCAGACAAGAATTTTAAACAACATGCGTTTGCTATGGCAGCGGCTGAAGTGAACAAGAAATTTGGTACTTCATTTGCCACCAAAAGTGTTGTTAATCATATGAAAACACTTCGTTCTTGGTTTCAAGATATGCAGGCTGCTCGTAAAATCAGTGGCGCAGGTTGGGATGAAGATACACAAACTATTATGCTGGATCCTGAGAGCTTTGACACGTGGAATGAGGTAAATTAACTTTTAATCCATTCAAATTTCTGTTGGTGTGAATGATGTAGTGTCCTATGCATTGTACTAATGATGTTATTATTGCATGCAGGCTAAAAACAAAAGTAGGCTTAAAGATTACATCAATAAGCCTCTGAAACATTACGAGAACCTGTCCGTCATTTGTGGAGATGATCAAGCACGAGGTGACTTTGCTAAGGCTTCAATGGAGAAATTTGGTGGTCAGGAGCCTATTAATCTTGCAGATGATGCCAATGAGGATGTCAACATTCCTATGACCCAGAAATCCCAGCCCACGGTCAACATGTTAGATGAAGACAATCAATCGCAAAACAATACCGTCAAAGCCCCCTACCAGGACTATCCAAAGAAAATCCCATCGGCTAAAGTGAGGGGGAGGAAGGCCCACTCTGAGCATGAGATCATGCAACAAATGGTAGATGAAGTTAAACACTTTTCTTCTTGTCTCAATCTTGTTAACCTGCACTGGACAGAGAAATTGTCCAATGCTATCTTCAGGCACAAAGATACCTACCCAGTAGAAGGCCTTGAGCTTTTTTATGATACCATATATGAAGATGAATCCAAGGCCAGGCATTTTATAGGTAAGAGTGACTTTGGTCAAAGGGCTTTGTTGGACAATTTCATGAAGAAGCAAGATGGGGGAAGCTAGGTTAGCTATCCAGGTATGTGCTTGGTTCCGGTGCCTAACAGCTTGCACTACCAAGTCTGGTATTCTACATTCAGTTCTTCAACTCTTACTATGACCAGGGACATTATGCTGTAGGATGGAACTCTTTTATTTTGTGCACTAGGCCTAACAGTTATGTTATTATGTCGTAAAAACTTCTAGATGGTTGGTATGCTTGTATATTTTGGGTTATGATGCAGTTGCTACCTTTGTGATTTATGTTGATGCAGTCTAATACATGTTGTTGAGTGCTGCTTAGTGAGTGGTGCGCTGGTTGACTCAGGTTATGCTGATTCTTTTTCTAATTTCAGGTACCACATATGATTCTATGTCATGGTTGAGGTGCCCCATTAGCGTCCTTTATTGCTGGTATGACAAGCTGTCACTTTTTTAAATTAACTTGAACGGTGCAATGATGAGTGCATGCCCATATTAGATGCAATCACATGTAACTTAACAATCCTAAGGCGAGGCAAGTTCATGCTGATCTTATTCAGAGAACATATATTGCAGCCTTTGATTGTTACAGCTGCAATGTACATGCAACCTGTTTCAAGAATTTATGAGTAGCCTGAGCACTGTTATTTGACACAGTTTGCACATGCATGCACAACCTGCTGCAATGATGATTGTCTAAATTTCTGATATTCTAATCCAGTAATTAATACTTGCACTGTTTTGGCGAGGCAGTCCCAACATTTACCTAATGCGCTGAGTAAACTGTATTGGAATGCAGCCAACTTTGCGTAGTAGTTGATTACTGGTGTGGGATATATGATGATGTAGACATATATCTGAGCATCTTCTTATTAGCCAAATTCAAGACTTCACAGGATTTTAAACCAAATTTCTGTTTGTCACCTGATTTCTATGCCCAAAGCTTGATTTTATTGCACTACTCACCTTCCCAGACTGCTGCACACATGCTATGGATTTTTCAGCACTACCCTGTATAATCATCTCGTCAAATACATTTGTTCTGGATGTCTGTATTTCCAAACCGAGTTCTCGTTTGATACAGGTTTTCACATGTCCATCATTTTGCATTCTTATGAAACTTGCAGTTAGTAGATATTGTTTTTTTTTGCACGTTTTATTACAGATATACATGAAGGGATTTACATCTCATTGATTTTCAATCTTTCCGCTGGTTTATTTTCAAACTGTTCATGCACAAGAGTACAAGCATTCTAAAGAGATTTTTGCATTATTCATATTAAGAAAGACAAGATGACAATGTTCACGACAACAACGAAAATAGTAAATATTCCTAAGACAACTAGACTTTTCTTCAAGTAATCAACTTGATGCTTTGCAAACTTCAGTTCTCTTTGCAAGTGCTTAGCTTCCAAGTTGTCTATGTCTGAGACATCACGAGAAGTTGCTTCATCGAAGTTTGCTTTACTCTTGCTGATCTCGTGCTCGTATGTGCTTGCTTTTCCTTCTTTGATATCATGCTCAATTTCTGTCCATCTAAAGAATTTGCATTGCCTATTCGGGTATTTTGCGCAGCTCCAAAAGTATTTGCCCTTGTTCGGTCCATTTTTGCACAGCTTTAATGGCGTCGGTATTTGACAGTGGCACATTACCATGGCTCAACTTGGCCTGAGAAGGAGGCTTCTTGATATATCCTATTTCAGCTCTTTGAGGATGGTTTGCAATGGTCTATGTTTTTCAAGCAGGTACCAACTATTTGTAGTGGGGAAATTGGGTTACTGTGGCTACGTTTGAAAATGACTTCAGCTTACCGTTATCTCTGCGATCCTCTTTTTGCCCGTTGGGAGAAATCTTTCCGTTGCCTAGTTATTATATATGTTATGGGGGGTAAGTTCACCCTCATGAGGAGATGGGTTATCTGATTTTTGGAGGACGTAACATGCCACACAAAAATGGCGGGAGTAAAGTGGATATATGCTATGATTTCTTTATTTGGGGCTGTTGTACCAAACGCTGCAAATGGAGCACATTGTTTTCATCTCCTCAAATCTCTGCGAATCAAACAAATTATATCAAAACTGTGAAAACCCATTGAAATGTCAAGAAATAGATTTCACAGTGTTATTTTGTTTTTTTTTTCCAGAAATGTACCAAACAGCCCCTAAGCACCAGAGTAACATAAAGGTGTAAAAACTTCTATTCATCTGCTTCTGATATTAAGGGCCTGTTTGGTTGGGCTTAAATGAAGGGAAAAGCTCAAAAATGAAAACTGACATGGGGTTGTGTCAGTTTGCAACATTTCTTGCTGTTTGGTTCGTTCAAAGCTGAAATGAAAGAGGGAAGGAAAATCATCGCCACGTGAGATTTGGAGGAAAGTGTGTTTCCGTCCCCAAGTCATCGAAATCGCTGGAAAGTGATTAAACATGTCTGTTCTCTCTTTCCTTCTCCTTTCACCCCTAGGGTTTACGATCACCACTCGGCGTTCTCCCTCTCCCTCCAATTTCTCCCGCCTCCTTCCTTTGGTTCATTGAGCAACACCGATCTATCTGTTCTTCAACTCAAGCGTTGTCTTTCCCCTATTGAAGGTACAAGCAAGATCGTTCTTTCTCTGTTCTTTTATTTATTTTTATTTTTTTTTATTCCCACATTGGTCTTCTCCTTCCATTGGATTGTACAGATTCCCACCTAAAAACCCATCATAGTCCTGTAAATTTTTCCTCTTCAATTTCTCATTTTTTTCCTGTGTGCTTTTCCTCTTTGTTTTTGGGTCTACAGACTTAGAAAACGAGAGAGATAGGAGAAGGGGAAAAGAAAAAAGAAACAAAAAATAGTTTATGGATTGCACAGGAAAAGCCTCTCCCAACCCACCCACATAGTTTTATTAAAAATATATTTTGCAGAATTTTTTTTCCAAATTTTGTTAAGACTTTGATATATAAAAGGAACTGTGTTTTTTTTCCTTTCGGGTGGTTTATTTATTTATTTATTTTTTTGTTGAATTTTCGTTTGAAATTGAGGAGTCGGGAGGCATGGGGAAGCAGTGACCTTGCCGCCATTGTGGTGTCACAAGTGAGCTCTCGTTCTTTCTTTCTTAGTTTTTCATTTCATTCTTTCTATTTTCATTTTTTTTTTGTGGGATGTGATTCATGTTATTTTTTATGAGGCCCTGGATCTTTGCTTTACTCTCTTTTTATCCTTTTATTTGATTTTTGGAATTTGGGTTTAGAATTAATGTGTTGTTTTAGAAGAACACCACCTAATCTTCTATTTCCTTTGTATGCATCTTCTGTATGCTGTCAAATTTCGGTATTGGATAGGGCATCTCCAACAGCTTCTCTAAAATTTTCTTCAAAATAGGGAAGCAAAAATCATATTCTCCAAATTATTTTTACACCAACTCCAAAAACTTCCCCATTTTGAAGAATCCTTTTTTTTCCTCCAAAAATTTGGAGAATGCTGCAGATTTGGGGAAGCTTCCTTATTTTTTCTCCTCCATCCATATTTTGGGGAATGAGATGAAGAATCTGTTGGACCAAAAACCTAACTAAATTCTCCAAAAGTGGAAAATGAAGAAGTTGTTGGAGATGCTCTAAGCCCATTTTGGATAGGGATTTGTGTTTATCTACTAGAAAGTGTTGGGCTATTTTTTTTAATTTGGTAAAATTTGTGGGAATGCTCTCATGAGCAAGTATGAACTCTTGGTGATGGTTTGTCATCGAATTCGACAAGGTAAATATAGCATATTGATATTTTTCTTGACTGCAAATGTTTATAATTTGAAATCCCTTTGGGCGCTTGTTGGCCTGACCTCTCATTGTTGACCTGACCTCTCATTGTTTCAGGCTTCAACCCTTTTGTTGAAAACATTATTTTGTGTTATTGTACATTAACTTGTGAGACAAACGAACTTCGAACAAATGCCCATGATAGAAATGGTTGAGAAACTGTAGTAGCTCACAAACATTTCCAAAGAATTGGGAATATGTTGAGGATATATAATTAACTCGCTCGTCATTCTTCTTAGGTCTTCGTTGTACTCAAAAGGGGCACTTGTTTGGAGTAATTTCTTCTAGGAGTGACTATTGAGACATTAGCTTTGCTATTGATTCTTATTTGACGTACAAATTTAAGCTAAAATCATATAGCAGCCGCTTCATATGCTTTTCCCATTGATCTTTATGCTTTGCAGTTATTTGTCAAAATGACATTCTGGTAGAATCAACTATGTTAGAATGCGCAGTAATATATTCGATTGCTAATGCATACTTGTTTGATAGGTTTACAAGTGGGATAAGGTGAATGATGGGTTATTCTTAAGATATGCAGTCAAAGTTTATAGCAGTAATATATTGACGAAGCAATCCATGATGACAATGCTTATTATGTAAGGTCATTATGATAATTACAGCCAACATTGCTATTATAAACTTTACGGCGAGGCAGATAATGAAGAAAAGGGCCTTTTCTGAGCATATTTTCTATAAATTGTATTAAATTTCAACCTTGGTTTCAATTGTGTTGGATATTTATTTTTAATAGGTTGAAATGGTTTGGTTTCAGCTTTGGATAGTTGTCTCGGCCTTGGTTTCAGCCTTAGTTTTAGTCTTGGATATTTTCAGACTCAGTTGTGTGCTTGCCTTTGATTTTCCAGCCAATGTTGGTCTCGGCCTTGGCCACAGCCATGGTTTGGTTTCAGTTGTGTTGGATATATGTGCTAGGTATTTGTGTTGGATATATGTGCTACGTATTTGTGTTGGATATTTGTGCTGAATATTTGTCAGCCTTGGCTT
Organism: Asparagus officinalis; assembly: GCF_001876935.1. NCBI lineage: Eukaryota > Viridiplantae > Streptophyta > Magnoliopsida > Asparagales > Asparagaceae > Asparagus > Asparagus officinalis. The sequence continues at coordinate 105,066,954 of NC_033798.1, read as the reverse complement.
TTGTGTTGGATATTTGTGCTTTTGGTTTGGCCTGAGTTGTGCGCTTGCCTTTGAATTTCCAGCCAGGTAACGTCGCGGCTTGGGTCACATCCATGGTTTGGTTTCAGTTGTGTTGGATATTTATCGATTGCTAATCATTTTTGTTGTCATTGCTGTCATCCTCATTGTTCATGACAAATTGCCAGGTTTTATACATTTGGTTGGCCTTTGGCCTTTGGCCTTTGGTTTCAGTTGTTGCTTGGCTTTTGGTTTCAATTATGAATTTCCAGCAAACAATTGGTTTCATCTAATTTGTTTTTAATTGGTTGAAATGGTTGTTATGTCATTGGTAATGTGATATTATGCTATGATGATGGCCGGATATATAATGTATGCAACCAAAGTTTATACTAGTAATCAATTGGCGAGGCAATAAATACAGCCAACATCGCTATTATAAACTTCATGGCGAGGCGTATAATGAAGAAATGGCCTTTTCTGAGCACATTTTCTATAAATTGTGTTAAGCTTTGGTTTAATTTCAATCTTAGGTTGTTCGAGTCTTGGTTTCTCTCGAGTTGGTTTCAACCTTGGTTCAATCTTGGATATTTTCAGACTTGGTTTGGCCAAAGTTGGTTTGGTTTCAGTCGAGTTGGTTTCAAACGAGTTGTGTGCTTGCCTTCTGAATTTGCAACCAATTGAGTGCATTACATTATATTTTGTGTGACTCAATTTTTGTTGTTAATATTTTATCTTATATGGGTGGTAATCACACCATGGTGACCACAATCAAGTTTTCTTGAGTTTTTTAGTTTGAACCAAAGACTAGAAAATGAGGAAATATATTCATACATCAATTGTTTTCTTCTTTTTTCAAGTTGAACCAAACTAAGAAAAGTGGTGGAAAGTACTTTCAACCCATATTTTTTGGCAAAACAAACACAAGAAACACTTTCCATGAAAGTGAAGGAAACACAAAAAAGTGAAGGAAAATCGTTTTTGGAAAATGAAGGAAACAAACAGGCCCTAATCTCAAACCACAAGCAGGAAAAGAAATGCACAAGAACAAAGAGGGGGGAAAATAAACAATAGTATACATAAAGAAAAATGTAACTTTAAATTATGTTACAAAATTTATGCCTGGAAACCTTGAGCTGTTTATTAATGATGAAAAATTTACAAGCAATTCCATACAAATTGTTTGCCAAAAAAACTTCTGTATCGCAAAGAAATGAACAACTCATTCCCACCATTTTAACAACTTATAAATGACTTTTGGTGGTTAATTTGTTTAAGCAAAATGAAGGTGCAAAATGAAGGTGTTTGGTTAACTATCCATCCCCTATTATTTGCAGCCGGAAAATTCAAAACCTTTATCCACATCAAGAATCAGCATGTCTCTGTAAATGTAACTTCATTTTTTTTACTTCACATAGTGATTGCAAAAGGGAAAACATGCTATACCTTTTAACAATTGATGGAAAAAAAATCAAGAAGAGAAGCGAAGCTACTGATTTGGTGTATATTCCTTTTTTTGATGAGCTTCCTCATCTGATATTACCTTCCTGGGTGTTTTCTTCTTCTGCATATACTTAGCGTATGTATACCACATCCCACCAGCCGTGTTGATAACCAATCCAGTGACATTGAGACCATGTAATGGAACGCCACCTAACAGTACAAATCCAAGTGTCTGAAGGAAAATATGAGAAGATTAGCGGAGTCTTTGAATAAATGAATGGATAAGAAAAGCGAAGGGGAAAAAAGAGGATAGTGTTTACTGTACAGTAAACAACAGTGCTTAGGAAATGAAGTCTAATGATTATCCCATTAGATATGCACGTCCTTTACTATGATCAACATATCAAAATAAATAAAGACCAAAGTTAATATATTGTGAAGATGTCTAATAATAACCTAGATACATATTGGATTATCCCTTTGAATGCCTGTGTTGAACTTGTAAACCAATTGGTAAAACCACACCACTTCAACTTCCTATGCCTTTTATAGTCCTAGGGTAGACGAATAAATAACACATCCTCATACTTACAGTGGACCCAACCCCTTTGAGGACACCAACAATGGTCGTAGTTAGAGCTGAATTGACAATGGTGCACCAAAACATCGTGAAGTTCAGAACAATGCCCATCACCAATGAAAGAATAAGAATGACACAGAATGATAAGTAGTTTGCCTGTCACAAAGGGGAATAATACTATATCAATAAGATGATAAACCAAAGAACATTCTTGACATCAAGATACTACTGAATATTATAGATATTTAAGTATAATCTTAGAAAGATAATTAGCTAGAAAGCATCCAAAATTGCATCAAATATTAATGTATTTTTGTCTGTGATTGTCAAAGAATGTCTACGCAAAGTTCAATGCACTGTGCAGATAATATAATTTGCAAATGCTTGCAGAAAGAGTTCACGAACATATTTTACTTTTTTAAAAGTAAACGACCACTACCCACTTCTTCTGCTCCCTACATTATTTTGCAGTCAAAGCCTCAAGTAAGAATAAAGCTTTATCCTGTCAAAAGCATTTACGTTTTTTTTAGTGGAACAGACGCCAGCCCGATAACCCGATCCTGACCCTTACCGCTAAGCTAAGCCCCAGGGTGATGCAAAAGCAGAAGCTCGAAGTAGGAAGAGGGAATTGAATGCCAAAAAGAAAACTTGTTGATCTTTATCCTAAAATATATGGCTTTCCTGCCACTACCTTTCTCCTCTAGAACGAGAAAAAAGAAAAACATCTACGAACTGAAAAACATCTACGAACTAAAATATATGCCGAATAGAAGTGTACTAATGACCCTATTAAAAGTACACTAACTGATGAAATAAAAATCTAAAATGAGTGGCATTTAGAAACTGGAGATATAAGCCAAGTCCGGTTAGTTGAACTTTTCAAGAGTAGATGCACAGGAGAAGAGAGGTACTAGCACCAACCTTTGCAACTAATAAAGATAGCGAATAAGGAAATTCTCCATTCGCTATAATGACGAAGAACAAAAACGGAAGTGACAATAAACTATTGTAGAACATTAACTCCACTGATGAGAGTCCATCCTCTGCACCTGATTTCTCGACCAGCACCAGATACATCGTCTACATTTGCAACAACAGATCAGATTGTCAACAAAGGCAAACAAACAGCAGCAGGTCAGATTTCACTTAAAGACTGAAAACACTGAGGATAACCTGGAAGAAAACAGAAGTAAGGGCCATGGAGTACCCAAAGAGGTCAAAAGAAAAGTCCCCTATTGCCGCAATGATGCAACCGATAGCAGTAAGTAAAACTGAAAGTGCTACCTGAATGTAGACGTGCAATCACTGTGTGTAAGAAATAACATCATAAAATCCAAACACAAAGCATACAATGTGTAAAATGGGGGAAAGCTCATGCCATGCATATGGCATTATTATTTACTCGTGACAATGAAACTTCAACCTTCTAAATTCACTCTGGTGAAAATAAATTAAAAAAAACTAACAACACTTAGAATGAATTCATTTCTTAAATAAAGTGTATCATATTATAGAGTCTGGTGTTGCAATAAGATTAGAATAAAGGCTTCTACATGTGTGACCAATTACAAATTTGCAAGCATGAACACACATTAATGCTGTACTAGAATCATTTCCACATAATGTATCACATGTTTTTAGTATAGGACACGCACTACGAAAAATTTAGCATATGTAGCATGGTAACATTAAGAGGCTTTAAGCTATGGCAAGATGAAGATAAGAAGGCAAGACTTTAGTATGTACAAATCCATAATCCATTCAAATATAGAAAATCATACCTGCCAAAAAATGTAACAAAACGTTGTCACATTGATCACAAACAACAATATTTTAGCCCACAAATAAAATCAAATGTTTGATTATTAATTTATTATAAAATTTGAAAAGGTGTGTTTCCTTGTAGCATACCCGTGTCCATATCCATGCTTCTGATGATAGTTTCCAACACAAGACATCCACAAAAATACATTAGTAAAATATGAGAATCCTTCCTGATTCTAGCAGAAGATGCCTAATTGTCATATATTCTTTCTGTAATTTTCTTATTTTTATTTTTATCTTTTTGAACCTATCCATCACAACAATATTTCAATATATTCTCACATCTTAACAGACCAAGAAAATAAAAAATTTGATACTCCTTGAAATATTGAGTTTAACCCTTTAGCTTCACTCATGATTCAATAAATCACTTGCGGACAGTCTTCAGTCTGATTAGAACTACAGAATATAGATCACAGTGAGGGACAAGACAACCAACAGGACCACTCTCTGTTTGATGACATCTGTTGAATTCTGTAAAGAAAAGGAAAAATAACAGTCTCCAGTCATCAAATCCGCAGAATTTTAATGATGATTAAATGAAGGTGTGCAATACATGGAGATAGCTGAAGAAAATATCGGACGACTGGACGCACCATCCATGTCTCTATTACCATCCTAATTTGTGAAAGCTCATTTTGGGGCACCCACAACCAATAGTGCTAGAAACAAACCCACTCAAACAAAGTGGCGCTTGACAGAAAATTTCAAATAATGGTCCTTAAGAAACTCTTAGTTTAGCATCATGATATCTTCTAAATTTGACTTTGTCTAAGACTCTTTAAGTTAAATCAGCTGAATTGACATGACATGCACTAACTCTACTTGTAGTAGCTTGAAAGTCTGCCTGCCCAGAGTTGACTTTGGTGCATTACTAAAAGAAGCAGGCAAATGTGTTGATTCTCTGCAAGTGTTTCATGGCAACGGGAAATTCGACGTTCCTTAAAATTTTCAAAGCCTTCAATGATAGCATCAATGCTCAGACTTTTAGCAATTTCTCTTTCAATAAACACCATTAATGCGTCGGAGAGGAAAGCATCATCCATTTTGCTTCGAAGCCTAGTTTTGACGATATTCATAGCTGAGAATGATCGTTCTGCAGTAGCGGTAGAAACTGGAAGAGTAAGCACAAGTACGATCACTCTAGAAATGAGGTCGTATATAGCAGATTTATTAGTCTTTACCAACCATTGACCCAACTCAGAAATGGTTGAAAGAGTTTTGAAGTCTGACCCTTTGACTACATTATGCTCATAATGTTTCAGTTGCATCTTCAAACTCTCTTTTTCTTCACTTGTAAAATCTTGTGCATAAAACTTGCCAACCAATTTGCATATATCAGTTGCAATTCTGTCGCATCTTCACTAAAACGCATATTAATTTCTTGCATTTGTGAATCGATCGCGACATAAAGAAAGTCTAATCGATAATGATGCCTAATGGTGATGTCTTGATGACCACGAGCTCATTCTGCCCATTCGCTAAATACCTCTCCATAAATTTCCAATACCACGAGCTCATTCTGCCCATTCGCTAAATACCTCTCCATAAATTTCCAATTTCAATGAAACCCCCTTTATTAATCTTGTTGCTACTCATGGTAATATATTTACTATTAATATATGCATAAAAACCCTCAAATAATTAATATTCACAAACTAATTTTTTTTCCCAAATTAGGAATAGAGCACCCTAATTTTTCCCCCCAAAATTTTGAGGGGGCTTGAGGAATAGAGCACCCTAATTTTTTCCTCAAAATTTTAGGGGGGCCGTGGCCCCCCCTGGACTGTATGTAGATCCTCCCCTGGAAATATCTGAAACTTTGAAGATAGACATTGTAATAGTACCAATGTACCATAAGTGAAAGTCTTCACGAGCAGGGATATTTCGCAAATCAAAAGTATACAGGAAACTACGAGAAAGAAAATATAAAGGTAATAAAACAAGAGGACCTAGAGAAAATAAGGATGTCATGAAAATGTCAATGTCTCGGGCAAACATAAATTGCACATTTCCGCTGTCAGAAAATAAAGATATCTTCTAAATTTGACTTTCAGACTCCAGGTTGTATCAGCTGAATTGACATGACATGTACTAACTCTACTCATAGTAGCAAGAAAGTCTGCTTGCCGAGAGTTGACTTTGGTGCATTACTAAAAGAAGCTGGCAGATAAGTGTTGATTCTCCACAAGTATTTCATGGCGACAGGAAATATCTGACGCTTTCAAAATTGGACATCATAAATAGTGATCATAACTGAGAGTCTTCACAAGCAGGGAGATTTCACAAATCAGAAGTATACAGGAAACTACGAGAAAGAAAATATCAAAGGTAATAAAACAAGAGGACCTACAGAAATAAAGATGTCATGAAAACGTCAATGTCTAGGACAAACATAAATTGCACATCTGCACCGTCAGATGTCCTGCTCAAAGGTGTTTTTATGCAACAAGTCCATGGAAAATGTATAATCGCGTGAACTTCCAGTCCTAATTATTGGGTGCTTAAAGTTGCAAACATGTAAAAATGTAGTTACAGAAAAAACATCTGCAAAAGTTACAATGAGATTCATGATTAACATGAAAGAATAACAAAGGCTGTTATTTATAATTAACAGAACTTGTGAACAAACATAACTGTCATAATTAAATGCAATAAGATGACCATTGAACATGCATATCAACCAACTTATTTTAGCATTTTCACCAGATCACTTGGCTCAACTTCTGAAACAACACTTAATTGCATCACATGCAAAAATAATGGCATCTTTGAGGATGCAAGCAGGTAAATGATCAGACCAAATGCAAACACCATATTGGGGCTAAATACTTATATTACGTAAACATCATGTCTACAACAACAACAACAACAAAGCATCTATCCCAAATGTTTGGGGTCGGCTACATGAATCATATTCTTCCATTCCGCTCTATTATGGGTCATCTCCTCTATAAGCTAAGCATAATCATATCTTTTTTTATTGCTTCCAACCAAGTTCTTTTAGGTCTACCTCTAAATCTCTTTGCACCATTAACTATAATATCATCAATTTTCCTAACCGGTGTACTAATAAGAGGTCTATGCTGTACATGACCATAGCACATTAATCGATTTTCTCTCATTTTATCCTCAATAGGAGCAACCTCTAATTTACTACGGATGCACTCATTTATTATCCTATCTTTTAATGTATACCTACTAGACCATCTCAACATTCTCATTTCTGCCACACTCATTTTTTGCACATGTGTTATTTAATTGCCCAACATTCCGAACAATAAAGCATTGATGGTCTTGTAACTGTCCTATAAAAAATTTCTTTAAGACTCATGGGTATTCTACGATCACACAAGACTCCTGAAGCACTCCTCCATTTTAACCATCCCGATTTGATTCAATAGACAATATCATCCTCAATCTCATCATCATGCCGAGTGATTGATCCTAAATAACAAAATTGATTACTTTTAGATATTCCTTGACCATCAATATGTACTATAGGCTCTTTTCTTATTTTAGTTTTACTTAAAACGTATTCCATGTATTTTATTTTTGTTCTACTAATTTTAAAATCTTTAGTTTCAAGAACTTGCCTCCACCTTTCTACTTTAAAAATTGTACATATTCTAGCATCGTCAACTAATACTATATCATCAGCAAATAACATACACAATGACACTTCATCCTAAATCCCTTATTTATAAAAACACTAGAGAGTTACTGCTTACCTGCAACGGTGGCTTCCCTTTTCCATAAAAGAATCCTGCCAACAAGACAGCAAGTGGCGTAAGTCTCTTCAATGCAATGTACATTGGAATGTTCACTCCCTTCAAGCTTGCCAATGCAAATGCTACATTTGCATTGTAGAAGACGGAAACTGGGAGAAGTTTCTTTGCAGTTGCCATGTTTACATCTTTGAATTTTGTGTAACCCATGACTCGACCAAAGTGTATGAGAAGAGTTGTCGCCAATTGCTGAAAAGAATGGAGATAAAGAGAATATATTCCAAAAGTAGCATCAAAATTGAAGCAGTTTACAACCCAATGCCTCAAATGACTAGTAGTACCTGTAATGTGAGAAGAGTAATGGAGTAAGCATACTCCATGAGAACTGCCTTATTAATGAAAACCATGGCCATAGATGCAACTCCATAAGAGACAGCCGCAAACAAACTGCAATTTGATAAATGATCAGTTCTTTATTTCCTGGCTTAAAGGTTTCGGAAGGAATATATAAGTATAACGGGTAACGATAACAATAGGACTTCATATATCTCTTGTACTAACTCTTCAAAGGTGATCTCTAGGCCACAACATGGTTTTGTCATTTTATAGTTGCAACCGAGATTTAAGTCCAATCAGAACAAAGGAAGATTAGACCCAAGTACTTACAACACAGAAGAGACAATAATGGATTTTACATTCCTACAACCAAGCCAACTCCTCTAAGTTCCTAACAAAGAGATTCTCACGTCTTCCGAGATGATAAGGACAAAAATGCATCTGATTATGATCTACGAAGACGACGAAATATACTACTGACAACTGAAACATTGATAATAAATCTGAATAATTTGTGGCAAAACTCAAGCATGAAATGAACTAGTGCTAAAGATCTGTCAACGGAAAAGTTTCAGCCATCTCAAGCTAATAAATCCGTGAGCGTCTACTTTCTGGATATATCAAATCAATGAAACGGTTACTATCGAAAAAGTGGCTGGGGATCCATATGAAATAACCAGCCAAGCATTGAAACAAACTGTTTCACCCGGAAAATATACCCCAATGCATGAAACTAAATACGCTACAGCTCAACTAAGCTAGCGAGAAAGAGTGAATTCCCAAAAGTGTAGCAGTCGATATACACCCTTAAACTTGAAACAACCCAGTGGCATAATTTCTTTAACACGTCAGTTCCTATCAATTCCACTACAATTCAGCTGGTGTGTTAATAGAAACCAACATGCAAGAGAGATATAAGAGCAGAAGAAGAAAACAAAACACAGTTCAAAACTTTAAAAAAAAAACTTAATCAAAATCCTAAAACATTAAAAATCTTCAAAATTCTGTCTTGTATCTTACTATTTTATGCTAACTTCTTCAGTTGTCAAGAAAAACAATCTCAAAACCAAACTTCACTATTCAAGGACAGATGAAGTCAGTAACAACTCAGAATTTAGGAGAAAAGTACAACCAAATTCAATTCAAGCAATCGATCGACGGGAAAAAAAAAACTCACCTCAAAAAGGGGTTGGGTTCCATTTCACTGCCTCCTTCCATGGCGATCCAAATCCAGAAAAATTGGTCCCTATCAAATGGAATTGAGGGTTGATTCCTAATTAAGAAACCGCACAGATCCCAATTACATAGTTAGAATCAAGAAACAGATCCTCGGGATTCGTTCGGCGTTAGGGTTAGGGTTGGAGATTAGTAAAGCGACAGAGTGAGAAGAGATAAAGCATGTGACTATGAGGAAGGAGAGAAGAAACAAACAACTCGCGTGACTTTGGAGTGGCCATCGTTATCAGATCCAACGATTCTTGCGGTAAAATTCAAAAGAAAAGGGGGAACTTTTGAATGAGACCGAGCTCCTGAGTCCGAGATCGCGGTCCATTTTGAAATCTCGTGGATTGATTTGCTGTTTGGGGCGGGTTTATTAATTAATTGGGTTAACATAACTTGGCCGTTTTCTTCCGTAACAGCCCATTCGATTTTTAACAATTTTTACTTAGCGCCTGTTTGGTGATGGATTGGAAGGGAAGGGAAGGGAAGGGAAGGGAATTCTCTTCCTCTTGGTTACACCCCAATTTGGGGGGTAACAATTTTTAGGGCTTGTTTGGATTGAGGGGAATGAGGGTGAAGGGAAGTTAGGGGAATCATTCACCTTCATTCTTCTTGTTTGTGAACACTTAGGATGTAAAGTTAATTCACCTCCATTCACCTTGGTTCACCCTCTAATAGTATAAAAATTGTTACCCCCAAATTGGGGTGTAACCAAGGGGAAGGGAATTCCTTTCTCTTCCCTTCCCTTCCCTTCACTCAGTTTCCCTTAACTTCCCTTCACCCCCTACGAATCCAAACAGACCCTTATACTATTAGGGGTGAACCAAGGTGAATGGAGATGAATTAACTTCACCTCCTAAGTGTTTCCAAATAAGGTGAATGGAGGTGAATGGTTCCCCTAACTTCCCTTCACCCTCATTCACCTCAATCCAAACAAGCCCTTAGTACATCGGGTTATTCAAATTGCTATTAGATCCCCCAAGTTCAATAGACTATTACAAATTAGTCCACCAATCAAAGATCAACATGGGCAATGCAACGGATGTTGGAATTCGAGAATCTATTAGCAATTTCAAATATACGAGGGACTTATTCAAAATATTGACTGTGTGAGGGGAATTTATGAAAAAAACATATAAATTAAGGGTGCAGTATTTCAAAGGGAATTAAAAAGGGTACCATATTCAGGTTCTGATAATTAATAATGTTTTGGACTTTGAAGGAATAGAATTCCTACGTCACATGCGCGGTCGGCTCTTCTTCACTAGTATAGTTACAGTATTATGTAAATTCAGTGGGTTTTGTATGAATTAGAGGTCAGCTCTAATCGGTGCAAACCGAATAAATCATCAAACCGGCAAAAGTTTGACAGTTCGGTTTAGCTTTAGAAAATACTTTGGTTTGGTTTGATTTTGAAATATTTAAAACCAAAATGATTAACCGACCGATCGAGACATAGTTATTTAAAAAATTTCACAGGTGAAAAAATAATTTTACTAATATTTTTATATATTTTAATTAATAAAAAATTCGATTTTAGTTTGTGAAGTAGTTGATTTGATAAATTTGCTCTTCAGCTTGGGATACAAAGATGAATGAGAGATTTGAAGGAGTAAGAATGTAAGATTTTAGCTAAAATTCTATAACTTGGCCATATTTATGATCAAAACGAGCTGAACCAATCGTTTGCACACCCCTGATATGAATTACTTATTAACAAAGTGCACTTGTACTTATACACAAAAGAAATCAAAAGATCAAGACTCTGACTACTCATGACCCCCCCCCCCCCCCCCCCCCCAACCCACCCACCTCCAAATAGGATCAAATGTTCATAAGCGAGTAAATCCCGTGGGAACTGTAATTGCATTTGTAATTAGTTCATGTTTTAATCATGATCTTGTGCATGACTTCATACGTTTTTTTACAAGTATAACGAATAACTGAGGTATCAATTTTCAATTTTATTTAAATGAAATATGCAGCTGTTCTTTTTTATTTAATTTGCTCGCACTAAAGACATCGCTAGCTAGTACATCGACACAGTATACTTCTATGACTTGCGTCTTGGTCAGGTGGCATGATTGCAGAAGTGTTAGTTGTACTCTTGCTTCAAATAAAGACGAATTTTCAAATAGACCCATTTAGAAATTTATTTTCAAAAACCAACTCATTTGAAACATACTAGTTTTTACACACGTGCAATGCACGTGATTTAATACCATGATTAAGTATTTTTGGCAGTTTGTGCTCATTTTTTTCTTTAAACTCTTACATCCCGATTATTTTTTTATGTTTGTTTAAATGGGATACACCCAATTTAAATTTTCATGTTGATATTTGAATTGACAAAAAACAAATATAATTTAAAAATAATTTGAATATTCATATTATTTTTGACAGATATGAAACTAAGCTTTATTTGAGAAAGTATAGCATTGCAAAGTGAAAAATATTAAAATAGTGTTATACAAGGAAGGTGAATGTTTAAAACCAATATGGCAAAATGATTGATTTAAAGTATGTTAAAACGATGCAAAAGAGAATATGAAGTTTATTCCTAATCATTGATAGACTTCATAAAAAATATAAATTAAAGATTAATGCTAACTCTAGTATACTTTTATATGATAAAAACATCCACATAAGAATATAAAAGTACTGAAAAAAATTCATGAAACTCCCTTCTAAAGATTCCTAATTTCACTCAAAATAATTAAACTATTCTATAAAATATTCATAAAATATTATTTTTATTTCTTCTATTTTATTTTTTATCGAGTTAAGATCAATCCTTCTTCAGGTTTATCATTTATCATTTCTCGGACAATTCTAGAGTATTGTCTTCATCATCTACATCAATTGTGACATCAGGCTAATTTTGTATTTTTTATGCTATTATCTTTCCTAGGCTCGTTAATTTTTTATCATCTCATTTAACTTTACAAAGAAGTCAAATGTACTTATGATGTTCAACACAAACTGCTCAAAATATAGACTTTGATTTTTTTTCTATTTCAATGAGAATAAATATTAATTTCATATATATATAATTCTTTGTGTTCCTAATTTATTACTTAAATAAATTAGAAGCTCTCTCTTTATTTTCCTCTAAAATGAATTCTTCTGATATGCATCCAATAAGAATTTCTGTTATTTCAATAATATTACCTTTTCTCTATCCCTGTTATTTTCTATAAAGATCTAAACTAAATACCTGCATTATTCATTACCAATTTTTCTTAGATTATAATATTAATATTTAATTTGAAGAACACAGTATGAAATTTATGAATACTTACTAATTTTTCTTATGTCTTCCATGGAGATTTTTTCTTTGATTAGGATAAAGTTATTAAATTATTTTTTAATGTAACTCATTCAGTGCTTCATTAATAGATATGTCTTATGTTAATGCCAATTCAAGTGATTCATTGACGTTTTCTGAATTTTAGATTTATTTCCATCACTTTCCCATTTGCAATGGAAATAACTCAATTCTTTTAAAGTTATCTCTAAATATTCTAATAGTTTCTCCATATGTAATTCCTTGTATTCTTTTACCCTATAAATATTATTAACGTCAAAGATTAAAGTTTCTAAATTAAAATCAATTAATGCTAAGGTATAATATTATAGTGTTTTATCATTTCTATGGATTTAAACATCTATCAATTAATGTTACGAATGTATTTTGGCTACCCCAACTTATTACTAAAATTATATGAAATTACTTTAATTTATATAGTGCCGATAATTTTTAATCTATAATATTTTTAAAAATTTTATCCATTAACCGGATGTTTTTAATCAATTCTTATTGTTTTTGTTTACCAGTATCAACTTAGACTATTCTTAGATGCTGAAAATGGATAGTAAATCCCTAAATTAGAAATTTTAATATATATATATATATATATATATATCTTTTAAAGTTATCTCTAAATATTCTAATAGTTTCTCCATATGTAATTCCTTGTATTCTTTTACCCTATAAATATTATTAACGTCAAAGATTAAAGTTTCTAAATTAAAATCAATTAATGCTAAGGTATAATATTATAGTGTTTTATCATTTCTATGGATTTAAACATCTATCAATTAATGTTACGAATGTATTTTGGCTACCCCAACTTATTACTAAAATTATATGAAATTACTTTAATTTATATGGTGCCGATAATTTTTAATCTATAATATTTTTAAAAATTTTATCCATTAACCGGATGTTTTTAATCAATTCTTATTGTTTTTGTTTACCAGTATCAACTTAGACTATTCTTAGATGCTGAAAATGGATAGTAAATCCCTAAATTAGAAATTTTAATATATATATATATGAAAAATACCAAACAATTACACTTTTCTTTGCCAAGTTTTAAAATTTTAGCCCATTTTTGTGGTTTTGAACTTTGAGGGTGTGATTTGTAATTTTTAAAATTTTGAAAGATTTTTTAAAAAAATTTACTTTTAAGTTTGGTAGTTGTAAATTCTATGTTTCATGTGTTGGTGGTAATTTTTTAAATGTTAGTATATTTCTTGTAACTCTAAAATTTTGAGGGTGTCTTTTGTAATTATTAAAACTATAGATTAATTTTTAAAAATATTAAATTTCAGCGGTCTACCAATCGACGAATTTGATGTGTGCTAGTTAAAAATTTTGAAAATTTAGAGTTTTTTTTACGATTTTTAAATTTTGAAGGAGTTTTTTAAAAATATTTGAGGTTAATTTTGGCAAATTTTAATTTTTAGGTGTCTAAGGGTAATATCTTGAATTCATCTTATTTTATTTACAAATTTTAGAATTTTAGGGTGGCTTTTTATAATTTGAACTTTTGAAGGTGTTTCTATAATTTTTTAGATATTGAGGGTGTTAATTAAAACTTTTAAATTTAAATGTCAAAAATTTTAGGTGTATCATGATAATCTCTTGAATTCATCTGTGTTATTTGTAAGTTTTAAAATTTTAGAATTTTAATGTGCTTATCTGTAATTTAAACTTTTGAAGGTGTTTCTATAATTTTTGAGACATTGAGGTGTTAACTGTAAATTTTAAATTCTTTGCAAACTGATGTTAATTTATTAATTTCATGTTTTTTATTTTAAGTTTTGAGACATTTGGATGAGTTTTATAATTTTGAACTTTTCAGGGGTTTTTCTATAATTTTAAAACTTTTTATGGTTTTTTTGCAATACTTCATGTATTATAATATATTATCTATTTGTAATTTCTTTATCTTAACAAACTAATATCATTTTTATGTTTTATATATTTTATTAATATTAGTTTTTTTAAATTGTTAAGTTAAACATGGTTCACATAGGATTAGGATAAGATATGATTATGATTAGGATAGATTAAGATATAAATAAAATATTTAAAATAGTGAAGGGTAATATTGACCATTAAAAATTAGAGTTTGATTATAGATAAGGTAGTTCAAACTATAAAGGGGTATATTTGTCTAAAAAAAGATTTTCCGAACTCGTGCTTTTAAAGGGAGTATGATTTACCATTTTCGATCCAGTTTCAGTCAAACTGGGTCGAAAATGGTGAAAAAGTTTCAAAAACTTCACGAGATTTAAAATCCCATGAATTTTTTAACGACTAATTAGAACATGGATTAGATGGGTAAGTGGGAAGAGGTGAAACTTCGCGGGATTTCAAATCTCGTAAAGTTGTAGGTGCCGACTCTAGAGAGCGAATGGGCCTGCAACTTCACGAAATATGAAATCTCATGGAGTTGCAGGTTCCCTAAATATGCACAGACTGTGTGCATGTTTCGCCTAGTGAGCCTGTAAATTTCACAATCCAAAACATGTTTTGTATAATGAGATTTCCTCCTCATTCACAACAATATACATGAAAATTCAATCATAAATATCAAATTTGTGGCATATATACTGAATTACAACAATATTCATAAAATTCAACCATGAATCAAAACAGTACACACGAAAATCACATATATAAACAAAAATCGATCCAAAAAGCAACAAATTTGAACAATCTGTCCATGATGATGAGCCTCGATGATTTGAGTATACGGTTGTGTATGAGGCTGAGAAGTGTCGGCTCCATCAGCATGCGTCATACTATAAGAAGTGTCGGCTCTGTCATCACGCGTCGCCCTTTGACCTGTCTCTTCGCGTGTACACTTTACTAAATTGGCGTGAGCTGTCCTCACGTCCTTCAAACTTGTCGACATGATTTTTATGGAACACATTTGCTATCCTCTGTCTGATCCGATTGAAGATCTCTAACATTGTCGGATCATGAATCTCATTAATATGGTCATTTATATCAGCCTCAATCTCATCAAAAGCATTGATCTACAATTAATCAATATATACACAACTTAACAAATAATATCTTGACAAAAAAAGAATTGTCGTTTTAATTTAGTTTAAAAACTTACATAATCCCTATCGATCATGGCACTAGGGATGTAACTATCTATCGGTGGGCGTGGTACGCATCCAGCTGTTGGTTGTGAGTCGCGTCCTATCCATCTGCGTGTGATATTCCAATACCAAGGCATGTACGTGGTATAACCATCTGCTGGAATTCTCTCATTCTGTATAAAATTCTACCTATTATTCCACATGTCTATGTAGGCCGCATGGAATATGGCCTAGTCCATAAAATGCAATGTCATCCGTCAGCTATATCGATTTGCTCAACAAGATCCGACACATGCTAACAAGAAGAAATTACCATAACACACGATATGAGACATGCATCTCTACAATCTCTAAACATATCAACGGGACTCTGGCTCTCCACAAAGTAGCACTATCTCTACCAACAAGTGTAAGAGTATGCATATCGAGATCTGGCGAAGAATAGGGCATCCACTTGAACTGAAATTTTAAAAAAACTTGTATCAGCATCTACGAAAAAATTAAAATATAAATAATGAATTGAGTTTTATATTTACCTGTTGGTGTTGGAGACCATCAAGCTCATTTCTATAAAACTCTATATGTCTAGTCACAGTTTTGTATTTAGAATGCCGCACGTTATACCTATTTGGCATAAAGAATATATGAGAACAAATTCAATATGAATAAAATTAGGTGAGATAAATAATTTTAAATTCACGCATAATTATATCTGCATCCCAAAGGAAACCGGCATTGTAGATCGCGGTGCACATGCAAAGTAGGTCGTCCAATATGATGCGTTCCCAAAACCAAACCTACAGTAATGTCATGTGTTAGACCCTAGAGGGGGGGGTGATTAGGGTCTTATGCTAATCTAATCCGATTTTATGCCAATTAAAACTAATTAACAAATTATTCTTGCAAGAGAGATATACAATATGTTACAAGCAAGAATAAACAATATGAACAAAGGTAAATATCCTAGCAATGAGATTATATGCAAGGATATATAATTAACACAAGGGTAAACAATCTAAACTAGATAGTGGGCAATATAATTAACAAGTAATATACAAAGACGATATAAGATATGAACATAAAAATAAGTGCGCCAATGCAATCATAAACAAACGATATGATTACGGAGTTCGGTCCCCACGACCTACGTCTCTGCTCCACACCTCGAGGAGATCTCCACTATCACAACCGGGTTTTTTACGTCTACCCGAATAACGTTTACACCTCACAATATGGTTTTCTAGTTTACCGAAAACTCTACAACTAACACACTCTTGTAATCCCACTCTACACCCTCTCAAGTATTGAACTAGACGTGTCTCCCTCAAGTGCTCGGATACAACCTCTCCCTAGGTTCGTCAACCAACGGCACTCCTCTTGGGACGATCCCCGACTCTCGTCACACATTTCTCTCGGTGTACAAGTGTATTACAAAGTGATCCTCATAATAAGCACAATTACAATAAATGATTGTTCTCTGATATGGATGAGAACACAATGAAAGCTCACACTTAATTGTTACAACTCTCACCAACCCAAATATACAATGTATGCAAATACAATAAACTCAAGTGGGTGGGTGTAAACAATGAGATAATATAATCAAATCTAAACTCAATATGAAAACTAGCTTTAAAGAGTGATAATCAAATAACTAAGCAAATGTAAAGCTAGATAAGAGTTTAGAAAACTTCTCAATAGATCAAGAGGTGGAGAGAGAATAGTTGGAAGCTCAAACTTCAATAGATGATCTCCTCAAGCTCTTGTGGAATTGATTCACAAAATCGAAACACTCAAATGCTTAAAAGCTTATAAACACACTTTAAACAAACTTAAACCCTTGATTAAAACTTTGTTAAACCTCTTTTAAAACATTCTCTTTGTTGCTCTTGAAGGATGAGAGCAAGGGGGTATTTACAGCCTCCCAAAACCTCAGCCAAAAAACCCAATCAAAATGACCAAACAGCCCACAAAAACAGCAACAGAAAAATAGCTGTTTGTGGTGAAAAGATAGTACGGCGGTCGACCGCGAAAGTCTCTGCATTGCATACGGTCGACCGTGGGGGGGGGGGGGGGGGGGGGGGGGGAGCCACAAAAGATCTTATTGAGTTTCTAAACTCAAGGCGGTCGACCGTGGCGGTCGACCGCAAACTGACACACAGCTAAAATGTAGATTTCTGAATTTAAAACATTGTTTAAAAATATCAAACAAATTCAGAAAAATCTAAAACTTTGGAAAATGATTGTATACATGATAATACACATGCTACAAAAACTGGTTTTTAGGAAAGACCTCCCAAATAAAAAATATCATCATTTTTTGAAATAGTCCAAAACATGAAAATATAAACATATGAATTTTGACATTTTGGCTAAACCATATTTTTAAACAATACAAAATGACTTTGTAGACTTAATAGAAGATGTAAACTATTGTTATGAACTCTATAAACAATGAATATAGTATTTTATCAAAATACACATATAATACACTAAAACATGATTTCATGGAACTAAATAAAATTGATATTGATGAAATCATATAAATGCATATAAGTATGAAACAAAAATATGTTTTCCAATTGTATTTAATTGTTTCATAGTAAAACTTAAAAACTATCAAACCAAAACATATATGTATATATATAACTATATATATACATGAAAACCAATAAATATGTGTGTGTATATTATATTGAGTTTAAGGTACTAACACACATAATTTAAACTCCTAAACTAAATTACCCAAGCTTGATCTTGATCTTTAATAGCTTGACTTGGTAATATTGCGGATGAAGCTTGAACTTGGATCTTCAACTTGAATTGTACATAGCTTCACCTACTATTCTGCCAACCTCCATTGGATATGATCGTGAATGTGCAATTCCATCCAACCTCCAACTCGTTGTTTGCTTAGAATAAATACGAAAACACAAACACTAGACAAACAACATTAGGAGTAAATTGTTTGTTAAACATCATCAAAACAAGAATGCCAACAATCTTCCCCTTTTTGATGATGACAAACAATTTATAAAAAGGATATATGCATGAAAGGAAATGAATATATAAATTATAATTCACATGCATATAAACAAGAAGGAATATACTCATAATATTTCTCTCCCTTTGACAACATCAAAAAGGGGACAAAGGGATAAAGAGAGCGAAAGCTCCCCCTATCAATATGCATGGGGTGAGTATAACACATAGAAAGATATAGGGATTGCTCCCCCTATCAAAATACCTTAATGAATATATGCAATGAATGCTAAGGCATATATATGTGAGAAAGCATAGATTAAAAACATGCTAAACATAACTCACATATAAAAAAGATAATGAGAACACATATAAATATGAAAGAAGTGTCCCATTACACAATTTTAAAAACATAGTGTATAAAAATAGATTTATGAAATCAAAAGATAAATCATGAGAATCATGCAAAAAGTTTTCAAATGAAAATAAATTAATTAATGAAATCATAAATCAAGATTTAAGTCCAAAAATAATGTTTGATCAAAAAAAAATTTATTTGTAAAACTTGATCAAACCACATAAAGAATACATTATAAAGCATATTTGAAATTTGAATCATCTATTTGTGCTATATAATGAATTCAAAAGAACAAATCAAAACAAAATTTTCGTAGTTCAAAAATAAGATTACAAAACATATAAGAATCATGAACTATGGAAAAAATTATCTTTAAAAATATAAAGCTAAATCATCATTGATTTTTAAAAAACAAGAGAGACAACTATATCTAGCTCTTGAGCTAGTAACAACCCATATAAAACATTTAAGCATCCGGTAAACATGATTTGGGAATAAACACTCAATAAACCCGGAGGGTTATATAAATACAAACATCTTATTAAAACAAAACCAATAATCATAAAAACTAAAGAATTTGACCAATAAAAGAAATTGTTTTTATAAAAGTTTAAAATACATTTTTAAAACCAAGAAAAAAATAAAAGTACTAAAATTCTTGGCTTAAAAATTATTTTGGCACCCAAGTATTCTTGGTGCCGGTTTGTTTAGGGACATGACCCCTATCATTAAGGCTCAAAAGTCCTAAGGTTATGAACCCTCTTGGGCACATATGGTGCACTAACACGGTCAAAATAATATTCATTCAAATGACCCTTCCGATTGTAATTTATGCAATGAAAGAGATCCATTTATTTTTGTGGACCATTAGCTCGTGCACGAGTAACATTTGCAAACATAGATGGTCTTTTAAGATTATTTTGTAAATGTGAAATATTTTGAAACAATGTTGGTCTACTTGAAATATTTTGTGATTTAGAAACTTTTCGCAAATCAAAACAAAACTTAGCTAAGTGACCAACTCTACCACAAAAATCACAATGATACACATTAGCATGCTTATGATGAACAATGTGTGCATGTGTATGTACATGTGATGAAGAGACTTGATGAGATGCACAAGGAGCATTGACATTTTTATATTTGTGTGCATCATAGCAAAATTTAGCTAAATGGCATTTACGATCACAAATAGAGCACTTGTAAACTTTGCTATACAAGTGTGCATAGTGTGTAGGTGATTTATAAGTTATAGCACTAGATTTAGCACACTTGTCCATAAGTTTCTTATGATTATCAATGCATGTGTTAAAAGTTAAATCTAAACATGATATGCAGTTTTTCACAAGATTCAATTTATTATTGGTTACAACATCATTGATAATAGAAGTAGAGCATGTATGGTTATTCTTAAAAGAATCAAATTTATTTCTAATTTATGGTTATTCTTAAAAGAATCAAATTTATTTCTAATGCATTCTACTTCTAGCATGGCATCTTTATTAGCATGAGTTAAGCTAAATTTATTTCTAATGCATTCTACTTCTAGCATGGCATCTTTATTAGCATGAGTTAAGCTAGAAATGGATAAAGTTACTTTTTTATTTTCTAATTTTAACATATCATTAATTTCTTTAAGATCAACATTTTCTTAAGAAATGATATCAAAATTGGAGGCTAGGTTCTCATGATCGGATTTTAAACTAACATGCTTGCTTTTGAGATCAATAAAATTATTTTGCAATTTAGTGTAGGCATGCGATAATTTCTCATATGCACAAGCGAGTTCATCAATAGATAAATCATTATCGGAATCAGAATCGCTTACTACACAAGAATTATCTCTTGTGACCGTGTGCATGATGCTCCACATGAACTTGAAGAAGAATCCTCCAAAGCTTATCGGATTGCCTCTAAGTCCCCTTGATGTGCTTCAATAAAATTCTAAAGTTTGTAAGCACTATCAAAATAAACAAATTTGTTAGAAAATGTGTAAGGACCATGAATTTTGATACTAGTTAAAATAAATTTTTAGTATTTTAAAATATTTAATTATGATTTTTAAAAGAGTATTTATATTTTTCTCGAATTTCTACTATTTTCTATTATTTAAAGTCTATGTTTTATATTTATTTAAATGATTTAGATATTTTATAAATTTATTTAGTGCAGTAAAAATTTCTAGAATTTATGCGTTGTATTACCGATACTATTACATATCATTTTGAATAATACGTGGTATTATTATTATTATTACGTATATTTTCATATTATACATTATATTATTAATTATGTATTATTTGTATAATTTGTTGTATTATTTTTACTGTTACACATTATCTGTCGTATTAGTATAACTGGTACGTTTTACTACGTATATAATTGTCTCATAATTATTTGATTTTAAATGTAAGTAATTATATTTTTTTATTAATTATTCTTGTTTATTTGTGTAATTTCTTACATTATTTCTACTGTTGTGTATTATCGATTGTAATAGTATAACTGGTACGTTTTGATGTGTAGATAATTTTCACGTAATTAATTATTTTTTTGTGATTATTATTATTTTAAATTAATTTTCAAAACCCTAATTTCCTATATATATATATATATATATATATATATATATATACATATATATAT
>NC_033798.1:104998370-105045409 GCF_001876935.1 Asparagus officinalis | reverse complement strand
AACTGAGAGCACGCGCGGTACGATAGCCCGCGATTAGATCAATGACAGCAGTATTGACAGCTTGGCCCAAAAGCTCTTGGGCAATCCGGAATAGGATTCCTCATGCTTCTGGCCGCTCCAAGATAGTAACGAATTCATCAGCGCTCCGCCCACTTCCGTTTGTGGCTGATAGTGTGACCGGAGACGAGTCTTAGCAGTCTCCGAATCGCCAGGGAACGAAGCGAAGTTCTCAGAACTCTGACTGGCTCCAAAAACTCGCTCCCATATAGACTTTAGAAGCACTATCAGCTTATAATGCCTGTTCAAGATTCCATAATGATCAAACCAGGGCTAATGAGCATTATTACTTTTTTTATTGTTTTTTGTTTTTTCTCCCCTCCGGAGCGAACCCGAACCCGTAAACCAGACCTCACTCCAAAACACCACTCTCTCCGCCTCCGACGAAACTCTAAACAAAGAATGCCACCCAACTCCAACCAGAGCTCGCGTCTACCGAGCCTTCCTCTCACCACCAGATCTCGCACCGGCCGTGCCGTTTCCTCCGACCGACCACTAGGACCACCCTGCTCCGGCCACCCTCTCCTGACCGCGTGCCCGCTGACCGACGCCCTACACCTAGCGTCAATGTTGCCAGCAGATTCCTCCCGCGACGGCAGCGCCCATAGCCTCATCGAACTCCCCACCCGCAGTCAGCCCTCGCGCCCTCGTCGCCTCCTCTCCCGACCCACTGCCCCGTGTTGATGCTCAGCCCTATCACCTCTCAGATCTGAACCACCATCCGCTACATCACCGAGATCCCTGCCGACGTCGATGTAGAGATCTGTCGCCTTTAGCGCCGACACGCTTCACCGTCAACGCCGATTCGTTCGACAAAAACTCAAGGTAAGATCCCACTCTCCTTGTTTTGTAGTTGAATATTTACATTATTATGAAATATTTGCATAGTATAATTGTGACGTATTTATCTGCGTAGGTTGTTTGGTGAATAATATTGGTTTAAATAATAGATATGTGATAAATTGTGTTTTCAGAATAATTATAATAAGTTAAGAGAATTTAATTTGGTAATGGATTTATTTTAGAGAATTTATAATATTTAAAAAGAATTTGTTTTGAGAAAAAGAATTATTTTAGATTAATAATGAGAAATAATTTTAAAGGAAAATATTCTTGGAATTAATAACTGAGATTTCGATTTTCGTGGGTAAAATATCTGTTAATTGTAGTTTCATCTTGCATTGTTAATAGTAGCTTTACTCTCGTATGTTTCTTGCATGTGATCACGACCCATGTTCACACTTTATGACATTGACACTGAGCGTAATTGTATTTATTATTCCATGTTGAGAATCATCAGAAGTACATGACTAAAGTGACCTGTATGACATAGTTAGGATCTAGAACCTTGTGTGTAGTTGATCTAGAATTACGAGAATTGGGATGAGAAGTCTTGGTCCATGTGAGAGGTTAGGATTGTTGATGTATTTTCCAGGCTCGCGTCGGTGAAGTTTGTGTAGTCACCGGGGTGGGTTTGAGGAGTTGAGATATTTGTGATTGTGATTGTATTCCGAGCTCGCGCCGGTGAAGTTTGTGTAGTCACCGGGGTGGGTCTGAGGAGTTGAGATATTTGTGATTGTAGTTATATTTCGGGCTCGCACTGGTGAAGTTTGTATAGTCACCGGGATGGGTCTGAGGAGTTGGGATATTTGTGATTTGCGATCAGTCAGTTACCCGATAATATGAGCATTGACTCTTGTAGGCTGTCTAAAAATCACAATAGATAGTTGATCCCCCATCAAACACCGATGATGGAAGTTACAATCTGACGACTTCCAGAAGGCTATAATTTGAGGACTTTCACGTAGAAGGTTACAATCTGACGACCTTCACAACAACTAATGAAAGCCACAATTCAACAGCATTCACAATCAACATCGGGAGTTACAATCTGATGACTCTTATATTTTCAAGGAGCCAAGACGAAGGTTACAAGGTGACGATCTTTGTAACGCTCTAGCAAAAGAAACTACAAATTGACGGTCTCTTCATGTTAAAACGTAAATATCTCTCAAACCGTAAGGAATTTAGCAAAACGGAGGAAGCGAACCAAAGCCTTTGGCTTGGTTCGGATGGATCCGCCTCATCGAGATAGCCGATTTTCATATATAATTCGTCCAATTCCGACTTACGGTTTGAAAGTTATGACCTGTTCTTCGCAGCAAGTTATGTTCTAAAGTCCATCTGCAAGACTGGACTTCGTCAGAACATTGAACTTAGTCTGAAGCTCGCCAAGCCCGCCTAAGAGGGAGATTCGGTCAAGGGCTTTTGGGAGCTGAGACTTTAAACTCAAAACGCAGAGGTCGTGGCTGCGTTCCAGATTCAAAACGCAGAGGCCGTAGCTGCGTTCCAAACTCGAAACGCAGAGTTCATGCAGAGCCCAACTCTGCGTTCTAGGTCCAAAACGCAGAGTTCACCTCTGCGTCTCAGATGCCAAAATGTAGAGTTCACCTCTGCGTCTCAGATGTCAAAACGCAGAATTCATCTCTGCGTCCCAACTGTGCGTCTCCAACTTACAGAACGCGTGCGGCCTGTGTGTTTCCAATCTCTAGCAGAGATTTAACTCTGCGTCTCATCTCTAAGACGCAGAGTTAAGGTCCAGAACGCCAATTTAGGCATTTGACTTGTTCAAACACAAGTTGAACGGCCTCAAAACCGTTTATCCCACGTTCTGAGGGATTTCCGCCCCACTTAGGAGTGGATTAAGTGGGTAGTTACCACCCTTAATCCCCTATAAATAGTGGGAAACTCAACTGAGTTCGGATCCTTCTTTTTTGAGTTACCACCCTTAATCCCCTATAAATAGTGGGAAACTCAACTGAGTTCGGATCCTTCTTTTTTGGGGGGAGCAAAGAAGAAATCTTCGGCTAGCTTTTGAGGGGAATTGTTGGAGTTTTGGAGACCAGCAACATGATCTTCTTCATCCTTGGCTTACTAACCGATTTTGGTTAAATCAACTCGGTTAAATCAACTCTTTCACAGAGTCTTTCTAAACTCGTTCTGAGTTATTAACTCGTTAAGAGTTATTTTCAAACTTGCCACGCAAGTCCTCCACAGCGTCAAATCGTGAGGAGAAGGCTACGTTCCAGTGAATCAAGACGTGCGGATCGTCAACGGAGAGCAAACTCGACACGAGCATTCGAAGGAGGCACTCCACCGCCACCGTGAAGAACCCAGAATTAAACAAAGGGGAGAATCAAATTCATTCTCCTCTCTTTTGTAATCGGAATCCAAATTGTAATTGATTTTGAGAGGAATACAAGTCAATTTTTCTTTCATTGTCTTTTTACTGCAAATTTCCAACAAACAACTCTATGTGAGTTGTGAACCAGTGACCTGTTGTAGGATGACTAGTTATATGATTTTGTTACATGAATGATTTATGGGTTCTTGTGAGATGTATGACAGTTGTATTTCTTTTCATACATAGATCGGGATTAATATTTAATTATCTATAATTTGAGACATATGGTATATACATGAGGGTTTCCTTGTTTGGATTATTTCGCTCGACGTACTACGACTCTTGTTGTAGATTTTTAAGTATTAATTCCATCTAGTTGTATGACTTTATTATTCGGATGTTTATGGATTCTTCTGATTGTTCTCTTTAGTAGTGGATTGCATGTTGTCTTGGTTATATTCCCAGTTGCATGCTTCTTTTGTTATTTTTGTTGTTGCATCGGTTTTTGCATTGGTCATACGACCGTTATATTTTTCCATGTGGGATCTTGCCGTGTGCCATACACGCTGACGTATACCTGTTTTCTCTGGTGTACGTCAGACTTAGAGGAAGAATAGGTCCAGCCGGGAGATCACCAGAGCCGAGTATTCTCAGTAGGAGTGCCTAACGGACGGAGCAGAAGAAGAAGTTGAAGCTTAGTTATTGGTCCTCAGTTTTCTTTTGTACTACCTTTTATTTCCCTTTGATCAATGTATTTTTATATTCTCCAATATTTCATTCAGATAGTTTTGTATAAGGGCATGTTGACCCGAATATTATGTCTGTGATGAATATTCATTTGTGATATGTATTATTTTATTCTGTGTTGTTCATTATATTCTTGATGATTATGATCGGGGACATGTGACTTCACATTGTATTTATTTCTAGACGCTTAGCGTATTGGATTGAGAAGAAAAGAAAAAGAAAAAAAATAATAGTGTATATTTCTTCTCAATCTAATACGTCGCAGACTTGTTCATATTCCGAGTTTCCCGGTATTTTGGGAAGCGGGGCGTGACAAAAGGATGAGTCAAAAGCATTAAGCAAAAATTCTAACAAAAGCTTGTTCATTGTAAACATTTTATTATCATGATAGCTCCACTTGGATTTCTCCAATGTGGGCACAATGTAAGCACAATCAATAACTTTTCATAAGTCAATATTTCTAGATTCAACAAATATTTTAAATTTAGAGCACCATTGAGCATAAGGGAAATTTTTATATTTTGGAGCAATATTTGGATTATAGCCTAAACGAAATATATTTATATTCATGATATATATGTGAATATATGCAAGCAAGACAAATGTAATCATAACTAGATTAGCACAAATAAGATAACTTAGATCTTTAACTCAAGACGATTAGTCCTTAAATCAAAGAGCACCAAGCTCTGATACCAATTGTTAGACCCTAGAGGTGGGGTGATTAGGATCTTATGCTAATCTAATCCGATTTTATGCCAATTAAAACTAATTAACAAATTATTCTTATAAGAGAGATATACAATATGTTACAAACAAGAATAAGCAATATGAACAAAGGTAAATATCCTAGCAATGAGATTATATGTAAGGATATATAATTAACACAAGGGTAAACAATCTAAACTAGATAGTGGGTAATATAATCAACAAGCAATATACAAAAGCGATATAAGATATGAACATAAAAATAAGTGCGCCAATACAATCACAAACAAATGATATGATTACGGAGTTCAGTCCCCACGACCTACGTCTCTGCTCCTCACCTTGAGGAGATCTCCACTATCACAACCGGGTTTTCTACGTTTACCCGAACAATGTTTACACCTCACAATACGGTTTTCTAGTTTACCGAAAACTCTACAACTAACACACTCTCATAATCCCACTCTACACCCTCTCAAGTGTTGAACTAGACGTGTCTCCCTCGAGTGCTCGGCTACAACCTCTCCCTAGGTTCGTCAACCGACGCCACTCCTCTTGGGACGATCCCCGACTCTCGTCACACACTTCTCTCGGTGTACAAGTGTATTACAAAGTAATCCTCACAATAAGCACAATTACAATAAATGATTGTTCTCTAATATGGATAAGAACACAATGAAAGCTCACACTCAATTGTTACAACTCTCACAAACCCAAATATACAATGTATGCAAATACAATAAGCTCAAGTGGGTGTGTGTAAACAATGAGATAATATAATCAAATCTAAACTCAATATGAAAACTAGCTTTAAAGAGTGATAATCAAATAACTAAGCAAATGTAAAGCTAGATAAGAGTTTAGAAAACTTCTCAATAGATCAAGAGGTGGAGGGAGAATAGTTGGAAGCTCAAACTTTAATAGATGATCTCCTCAAGCTCTTGTGGAATTGATTTACAAAACCGAAACACTCAAATGCTTAAAAGCTTATAAACACACTTTAAACAAACTTAAACCCTTGATTAAAACTTTGTTAAACCTCTTTTAAAACATTCTCTTTGTTTCTCTCGAAGGATGAGAGCAATGGGGTATTTATAGCCTCCCAAAACCTCAGCCAAAAAACCCAATCAATGACCAAAAAGCCCACAAAAACAGCTGCAGAAAAATAGCCGTTGGTGGTGAAAAGACAGTGTGGTGGTCGTCCGTGGAAATCTCGTGGTCGACCGCGAGCAACAAAAAGGCAGAATTGGGCTCTGGAAAAACTGACGGTCGACCGTGATGGTCGACCACGAAAGTCACTGCATTGCATACGGTCGACCGTCACGTTCGACCGCGAGCCACAAAAGATCTTATTGAGTTTCTGAACTCAAGGCGGTCGACCGTGGCGGTCGACCGCAAACTACCATAACCGTGTCAAGTTATAGTATAAACATGTACCAAAAATGTTGCAAGTGCACAACCGTGTCAAGTTATAGTATAAAGATATCGATCCACGGGGAAGGTGTTTTGTAGGAGAAAATATAAAATCGGTTCTTATGTTATGTGCGTGACAAATAGGAGTAATGAGTGAATGTGATTGTGGAGAGATGGAGAGATGGAGAGAATGAAAATGATTGTGTAAATGAATATATTAGAGAGTGGAAGTGATAATATAAATGTGACAACAAGGCAAGAAGGAAAAATCAAGAACAAATAAAAATCAAGAATGTAAAGATAGTGGATTCAATTAGACATATGAGTAATCTAGAATTGAATCTACTTCTTAGAAAAAAGGTGATTCCCTAGAGGGTTCTAGCCTAAAGGCGAATCAAAGAAAATAAAAATGAATAAAAAAACTAAACCCAAGAGGGTTCTAGACTCAAGGTGAATAGTGTAAGAAATTAAAATCTAACTATAAAATAAATTATAAAATCTAAACTACAAAATAAATTGTAAGAATTAAATACAAGAAAATAAATATACTCTATAAGCATGAAATAAATCTAATCTATAAGCATGAAATAAATCTAAGGCAAGAGGGTTCTAGCCTCTTGGCTATTTAAACAAGAAAATAAAATCTAATTATAAGTATGAAAATAAATCTAAACTAATAAGCAATAAAAGAGAAATAAGAAAAACAAACCTTCAAATTAATCTCCATCTTCATCATCCAACAAAGAGAAGAAGAGAAAAATTTAAAGTAGTGAAAAAATTATTTTATTAATTGTAACAAAAAGTTATAAATTTAGAAGGTATTCTCAATTAAGAGTAGCTCTCCTCTCCAAAAGGAGTTATAAAAATTTTCACACCCCTAACCCCTCATTCTCTACCCCTATTAATAGTAAACATCAGTTAATGAGAGCCCTTGGATCGAAATCTTTTCCAAAAACCATGAATTTTAGCCTTAGATTCGTAACATAATGACGATGGCATCGATACCAGCATCGATGCGGGCATCGATGCCCAGTGTGCTGTAATTACATTCCCCAGCTTCTTCTTCTTTTATGCTTTGGGCTTGAGCTTCTTTGGCATTTCTTCTTCTTTTGGGCTTTCATGCTTGAGTTCTTCATTTAATTAGTGGGCTTTGTTGAGAGAAGAGATATTGGACTTTTATTTTTGATTAACCTGCAATTAAAGATAAAAATAATTATTAGTGATAAATTTATTCATATAAACTAGATAATAAGGGTATAAAATTGTAATAAAATATGATTATCAAATACCCCCACACCTAAACTTTTGATAGTCCTCTAGCAAAGAAAGAAAAATAAAAGAAAACCTAACTTGCTTTCGTAGGAATCGCGGTTGTATTTAGCGCATACAACAAGCCTTTAAACCCCTAAGTTACCATTGTGGACGAGTTGTATTCTCGTGAGGGTTTATAGTGAATATACCCATAAAATTCGGTCATCTTGCCAAATTAAACAAGTTAGTAAATAACTAAGTTTACTTGATAATTGAAGTTAGTTATTACTCAAGAAAATATTTTTATATATAACTCTTATGGTAAATTTCCTAGAAAATCTTCTCATTATAGCAATACAAAACCAAGCTAATCTTAGAAATTTAATTTAAAAGTTTTGAAAAGAACATGCTAACTCTTTGTTTAAAATAATATTCAAGTTGCTTGATCAAAAATATTTTCCAAGACCATATATAATGTATATAAAACATTTATTAGTATTTTTTTAACTCTTTCGTCCTTGGTGATTTTTTTCTACTTTAACGGGCTTTCTACGCGACCATTTAAAGAGTTTTGGGCCAATGGATCCCAACCCAATTGGGCTTAGGTCATTAAGTATGAAAATACTCCTTAGACTTAATTACTCGGTTAGCTTAGGTTTTATAAGATAGAACCACCTTGAATTTAAGAGTTTTTTTTTGTGCCCATTTTTTGCACTCTTATTTTGTAATTTTTTAAATATGTATATGTATATATATTTTAAAAAATATGTAAGTCAAGACACTTTGAAAAATTATTTTTAACTCTAAGCTAAGCATGCATAAATTCCATTATTTTAAATAAAAATCTAAGTTAAGGCTTAAGTGAAGTATACTACTTTAGAAATCATTTCTTAAGAAATTTATTTAGAATTATCAGAAAAGGTAAACTTGAGTAAATAACAAACTAGAGATTAGAAAATTTAAAATTTATCAAATAAATCAATTATTACATAACTCTATCAATTTGACAAGTGACGATATTTTTATAATTTTTTTTAAGGAGAAGGAAAAAAATGACAAAAATGCAACTAAAAATTTAAAATAAAGAGAAAAAAACTAATTCTCACCCCCACATCTAAATTTTGCATTGTTCTCAATGAAACTCTATGATGCACAAAGTAAAGCAGATAAGAAGTAAAATACTTACATTTGATCAGCTGATAAAAATCTGCAATTACCTTTGGTCTGAGGAGGATAGAATCAAAAATTTATTATTCTCTTATTTTTTTCTCTTTTTTTTTTACAATTGAACAAGAAACTCTCAAATGAGAGAAGAATAAATTCTTTTTATTATTCTAAAATAAACAAGAAACTCTCAAATGAGAGAAGAATAAATTCTTTTTATTATTCTAAAATAAACAAAACAAATAATGCAGAATGAAGTGTTCAACACGAAGAGCTCCAAAACAAATAATGCAGAATGAAGTGTTCAACACGAAGAGCTCGTATTCTACATTGATTCCTACCTTATTGTTGAAAATTTTTCCCCGGATTTTAGATAAATTCAGAATAATATAATCAATAATGTGAAATTCCAAGCATTTTGGGGTGTTCAATAATTCTTGCAACAAAGTAAGGTAGGTATTATTGGTGTCATGCATTTTGTATTTCTTAATGAACTTAGACTCTTGTACTGTAAAGTTTTGTTTTCTAACAACCAATTCTTCCGTAGAGTTCTGAAAATTTGGTTGTTGATTATTCTCCAAGAATCTAAGTTCATCAAGAAAGAGTTCTTTAAAATTTAATTCAAAGCAGCAAATATTTAACACAGTTTCATTATTCTCAAGGACCTGATCTACTTCTTCTAAAAACTCAAACTCTTCATCACAAATTTTCTCAAAGCTCAAATCAGACTCTTCTTCTTCTTCTTCTGCTGATCTTTCCTGAATGTAATTTATTTCTAGAGGCTGATTATTTGGCTGGTTCCCTGGATTAAAAATGTTTAGATCAGTAGTCAAATTCCCAAAGGACAACTTTATTTGACCAGTTCTACTGTTAATGAGAGCATTAAAAGTGGCTAAGAAAGGGCGTCCTAAGATGACAGATGTCTGTCCTTTGGGATTGGAAACAGGCTGTGTTTTCAAGACTACAAAATCTACTGAAAAAAATAAAATCTTCAACCTTAATCAGAACATCCTCTAACTCACCCATAGGGACCTTAACAGATCTATTAGCTAACTGTAAGGTGAATTTGGTTGGGTTCAGTACACCTAGACCCAATTGCTGGTAGACTGAATATGGAAGCAAATTGACACTGGCCCCTAAGTCTAAAAGCGCCTTATCAATGTGAGTATTACCAATGATACATGAAATGATGGGGGAACCTGGATCTTTACGTTTCAAAGGTATGGGATTTGACAGCATTTCACTGATATTGGCGGCTAAAAAGACTTTCTTTGGAATATTTATTTTCCTCTTCTTAGTGCATAATTCTTTTAAAAATTTAGCATAAGATAGAATTTGTTCAACTACATCTAAGAGAGAAATGTTGACCTTAACTTGCTTGAATGTTTCTAGGATCTTCTCCTCCTGAGGAGAGTGTTTCCTAGGCCTGAGTCTATCTGAAAAGGGAGCAACTAGTCTAAATCTATCAAAAGCAGGCTCAGGTTCAGGTTTAGGTTCTTAGTCTTCTGAGGGGGGTGATTGTTGAATAGATTCATCAGAAGGAGAAGGAGAATGAATTTATATTTGATCAAAAGTTTGACTTGGAGGAGTTCTCACTTGATTATTGACCTGTCTAACTGACCGAAGTGAATGGATTGCATTCACTTGAACTTCATAGGATGAACTGCATCCTGTGTCTTTAGGGTTGACCACGGGTTGACTTGGAAATTTTCCTTTCTCTCTTTCACTCACGGCACTAGCTAGTTGACCAAGTTGGGATTCTAATTTAGCTATAGCTTGAGCATTGGAGTTGAGCATTTGTCCAGTTGATTGCATGAAGGAATTCAGAGTGCTAGACGTTTGAGTCAACATATTCGTGGTTTAAGTGGGGGTCTTAATTATGGTTTCCAAACCTCTTTCCAAGACATTAAGATGTTTATCCTGATCTGGATTGTGATGAGTCTGAATTACAGCTTGATGAAGAGGAGACTGATTTTGATACGGCAGATTGGGTTATTAAAATTGTGGATGAGAATTGAAAGGAACTGTGTTTCCCCTAGGAAAATGTTGGATCGAAGCGGGAGTGAAGTTTTGAGTTCCGGGAGAATTTCCTTGATTCCATGCAAAGTTGGGATGATTTCTCCAACCTGGATTGTAGGTTGGAGAAAATGAATCATTTCTAGGATGCTGGAATGCAGTGTTCATATGTTCTAATACATTGTTGTTTCCTAGGAGAGGGCATTCCTCTGAAACATGGGTAGGAGACTGATAATTATGACATCCTGGGGTAAAAACATGATTAATTTGAGCTGGAGCTCGTTCCTTAATTTCTAAGGCTTCTAACCTTCGCAGAATTGTCGGGAAAGACCACTAGACTTAGAATGGGGAACTGATGAAACCCTGTCATCGCACTGTTCCCATTGCATTGTTTTTTCAGAAAGACTCTCCAAAAACTCCCAAGCTTCATCAGCATTTTTCCTCATAAAATCCCCGTGGCACATTGATTCTAAGGAAGTTTTTACAGAATAATCTAATCCCTCATAAATTATTTGGCACAATCGTAATTTTTCTAAACCGTGATGAGGACATTGGATGAGAAGATCTTTAAATCGGTCAAAATACTTCCAAAAAGGTTCTCCCGAGATAATTTTAAAATTCATAATGTCGTTTCTTAGCTTCACCGTTTTATGGATAGGAAAAAATTTCTTAAGAAAAACGGTGATAAATTCCTCCCAATTAGTGATGGAATTTACGGGTAAGCTATACAGCCATTTTTTTGCTTTGCCTTTGAGAGCAAATGGAATAAATCTGAGTTTGATCGCATCTTCTGTTAATTCTCTCATTTTACTCATAATACACACTTCCTCAAATTTCGAGATAAAAATATATGCATCTTCTGTTTCATTTCCAAGGAATTTGGGAAGCATGTTTATGTAATGCGGTCTAAGCTCAAAATTTATTCTATTTGTTTCGGGGAGCCTAATACAAGAGGGGATTGCATTCCTGAGGGGATTGCATTCCTAATGGGATAGCACATATCTTGAAGAATGGGTGGATTAGGATACGCCATTTCTATGATTGGTTCAAAGTGAATTAATCGATGTGTATTATCCCTAATCCACGATTGCATACACTAAAACTATTTCTTTTTATACTTTTTTTAATTATAAAAGTTAGTTTTTTTAATGAGGAGAGAATGAAAAAAAGAGGAAAATCCTAACTAAACAAATCAAAATTAATCACTTTTCAATCACTCTAACTATAGGGTTAAGCCTAACTCAACTAGACTAGCTCCTAACCAAAAACTCCTAAAGTGAAAAGATTAAAGTTTTACCCGGGTAGTTAGCCAGGTAAGGATAGTACTAGAGGGTGATCAGAGATCAATTAAGTACATCATTCCTTGCGGAACGCTTTACGCCACCCCTAAACATTGCCTTAGACACCAACTAATCCAAGAAAACTTAAACCGGTTCATTTAAGGATTCTTTGTTCCTTATTGAGCTCGAATCCTTAGGGCCAACGTCTAATAAGTTTTATTAGGCTTGGGTGGTGTAGTGAGGAATTAGTGATTTTTTGGCTAAGGGAAGGGTGATGGAATCCCTCACCTTATCTTGAAAATGGGGTTTTGCCCTTAAAAATATTTTAAATGTGTGCCAAATCAAGATGCTCAAATCACTTGGTGAATTCCTACTAACAATATGAAATGCAACCCTATGAATTAAAAGCAACTAAAAAGGATAGAAAAGAAAAAATCTTTTTTTTTTAAAATTAGGGTTAACAATCAAACAAATGAGAAGGGGGGAAATTATTTGAATTTATTATCTTGTTAGTAAATGTCAAAGTGGAGGGTGAATTTTATTATGGTCAACAAAAATAAAATCTCTTTTTTTTTAAGTCCTAATTGTCTCTAATTGTGAAGAAGTAGCTAAAGGGTGGAATTAAAAATTCTAGAAAGAAGAATTACCTACAAACAAATCTTCAAATCCTAGTTCTCCAATCCGCGATCTTTAAGCTCCAAGCGTTTCCTTCACAATAAACATACAAGTTAAAGAACCAAAATAATTAAAACATACTTAAGCATCTTCCCCTGCAACGGCGTCAAAAACTTGATGCGGCATAAACATGTACCAAAAATGTTGCAAGTGTACAACCGTGTTAAGTTATAGTATAAAGATATCGATCCACGAGGAATGTGGTTTGTAGGAGAAAATATAAAATTGGTTCTTATGTTGTGTGCGTGACAAATAGGAGTGATGAGTGAATGTGATTGTGGAGAGATGGAGAGAATGAAAATGATTGTGTAAATGAATATATTTGAGAGTGGAAGTGATAATATAAATGTGACAACAAGGCAAGAAGGAAAAATCAAGAACAAATAAAAATCAAGAATGTAAAGATAGCAGATTCAATTAAAGATATGAGTAATCTAGAATTGAATCTACTTCTTAGAAAAATATGATTCCCTAGAGGTTCTAGCCTAAAGGCGAATCAAAGAAAATAAAAATGAACAAAAAGAAAAACTAAACCCAAAATGGTTCTAGCCTCAAGGTGAATAGTACAAGAAATTAAAATCTAACTACAAAATAAATTGTAAAATCTAAACTACAGAATAAATTGCAAGAATTAAATGCAAGAATTAAATGTAAGAAAATAAATCTACTCTATAAGCATGAAATAAATCTAATCTATAAGCATGAAATAAATCTAAGGCAAGCGGGTTCTAGCCTCTTGGCTATTTAAACAAGAAAATAAAATCTAATTACAAGCATGAAAATAAATCTAAACTAATAAGTAATAAAAGAGAAATAAGAAAAATAAGCATTCAAATTAATCTCCATCTTCAATTTCATCTTCATCATCCAACAAAGAGAAGAAGAGAAAAATTTAAAGTGGTAAAAAAATTATTTTATTAATTATAACAAAAAGTTACAAATTTGGAAGGCCTTCTCAATTAAGAGTAGCCCTCCTCTCCAAAAGGAGTTACAAAAATTTTCACACCCCTAACCCCTCACTCTCTACCCCTATTTATAGTAAACATCAGTGAATGAGAGCCCTTAGATCGAAATCTTATCCAAAAATCATGAATTTCAGAATTAGATTCGTAACAGAATGACGATGGCATCGATACCAGCATCGATGCTGGCATCGATACTGGCATCAATACCAGCATCGATGTTGGCATTGATGTAGGCATCAATGCTGGCATTGATCTGTAATTACATTCTGCAGCTTCTTCTTCTTTTATGCTTTGGGCTTGGGCTTCTTTGATATTTCTTCTTCTTTTAGGCTTTCATACTTGAGCTCTTCATTTAATTAGTGGGCTTTGTTGAGAGAAGAGATATTGAGCTTTTATTTTTGATTAACTTGCAATTAAAGATAAAAAAATTATTAGTGATAAATTTATTCATATAAACTAGATAACGAGAGTATAAAATTATAATAAAATGTGATTATCAGTGGCGGTCAACTGCAAACTGACACACAGCTGAAATGCCGATTTTTGAATTTAAAACCCTGTTTAAAAATATCAAACAAATTCAGAAAAATATAAACTTTGAAAAATGATTGTATACATGATAATACACATGCTACAAAAACTTGTTTTTAGGAAAGATCTCCCAAATGAAAAATATCATTATTTTGCAAAATAGTCCAAAACATGAAAATATAAACATATGAATTTTGACATTTTGGCTAAACCATGTTTTGAAATAATACAAAATGATTTTGTAGACTTAATAAAAGATGTAAACTATTGTTATGAACTCTATAAACAATGAATATAGTATTTTATCAAAATACACATATAATACACTAAAACATGATTTCATGGAACTAAATAAAATTGATATTGATGAAATCATATAAATGCACATAAGTATGAAACAAAAATATGTTTTCCAATTGTATTCAATTGTTTCATAGTAAAACTTGAAAACTATCAAACCAAAACATATATGTATGTATATATATATATATATATATGAAAACCAATAAATATGTGTGTGTATATTATATTGAGCTTAAGGTACTAACACACATAATATAAACTCCTAAACTAAATTACCAAAGCTTGATCTTGATCTTCAATAGCTTGACTTAGTAATCCTGCGGATGAAACTTGAACTTGGATCTTTAACTTGAATTGTACATAGCTTCACCCACTATTCCGCCAACCTCCATTGGATATGATCGTGAATGTGCAATTCCATCCAACCTCTAACTCGTTGTTTGCCTAGAATAAATACGAAAACACAAACACTAAACAAACAACATTAGGAGTAAATTATTTGTTAAACATTATCAAAACAAGAAGACCAACATCATGCACTGATAATCATATTTTATTATAATTTTATACCCTCATTATCTATTTTATATGAATAAATATGTCATTAATAATTATTTTTATCTTTAATTGCAGGTTAGTAAAGAATAAAGCCCAAGATCTCTTATCTCAACCAAAACCCATGAATTAAATAAAGAACACAAGCAAGAGTCAAAAAGCCTAAGCTCAGAATCAAGCTGAGTAGCCTGTAGAAGCCGGAGAAAATAAAAAAATTAAATATGAAAAAAATGTATTCAAGATAGCCGCAAAGAAACGACGATATCTCCCAATCTAGAAAGCAGAATTTAACATATAATATATAAAAATCGTCTATCTCGACGAGACAAAGCCAACCGTGAAGTCAGAATTTTTATTGGAGCATCGATGAGGGCATCGATGCCTGTATCGATGCGAAGTCATCCAGATTTCATCAACGGCCGAAATTGCATTCTTGGGGCTCAAGTTTGATCCAAGGGTTCTCATTCACTGATGTTTACTATAAATAGGGGTTGAGAGTGAGGGGTTAGAGGTGTGAAAATTTTTGTAACTTCTTTTGGAGAGGAGGGTTACTCTTAATTGAGAAGGCCTTCTAAATTTGTAACTTTTTATTACAATTAATAAAATAATTTTTTACCACTTTAAATTTTTCTCTTATTAGTTTAGATTTATTTTCATGCTTGTAATTAGATTCTATTTTCTTGTTTAAATAGCCAAGAGGCTAGAACCCTCTTGCCTTAGATTTATTTCATGCTTATAAAGTAGATTTATTTCATGCTTATAAAATAGATTTATTTTCTTGCATTTAATTCTTGTAATTTATTTTATAGTTTAGATTTTGTAATTTATTTTGTAGTTAGATTTTAATTTCTTATACTATTCACCTTGAGGCTAGAACCCTCTTGGGTTTAGTTTTTTTTGTTCATTTTTATTTTCTTTGATTCGCCTTTAGGCTAGAACCCTCTAAGGAATCATCTTTTTTTTAAGAAGTGGATTCAATTCTAGATTACCCATATCTTTAATTGAATCCGCTATCTTTACATTCTTGATTTTTCCTTCTTACCTTGTTGATCACATTTATATTATCACTTCCACTCTCAAATATATTCATTTACACAATCATTTTCATTCTCTCTATCTCTCCACAATCACATTCACTCATTACTCATTTTTGGCACGCACACAACATAAGAACCGATTTTATATTTTCTCCTACAAAACACCTTCCTCGTGGATCGATATCTTTATACTATAACTTGATACGGTTGTGCACTTGCAATATTTTTGGTACATGTTTATGCCGCATCATGCACTCGTTGAATTCTTTATTCTGCATCAAAGAGACATTGTCTAGTTCTCTATAAAGGCATGCCAAGACCGCACTACCCCATGATAGAGTGCC
Source organism: Asparagus officinalis (assembly GCF_001876935.1). Lineage (NCBI taxonomy): Eukaryota > Viridiplantae > Streptophyta > Magnoliopsida > Asparagales > Asparagaceae > Asparagus > Asparagus officinalis. The sequence goes on along the minus strand of NC_033798.1, from coordinate 105,029,179 downwards.
GCATATGTCAAAATCCTCGAGTAGTGGCATCCATCGTGCATGTACAAGATTCTTGCTCACGTCAGAAAATAACATAGACCCTATATATTATGTGTAATATGTAAGCACGAGCATAATACTGAATCGTCTCATTTATGACGTCAACCGTTATATCTCCCATAAATGTCGATCAAAGCTACGATAGCTTCGTCGCACCACTCCTCAAACCGGGAACCTGCCCAAGAACCCCCTCACATACTTCGACCCAATTATGATCATCAGTGCTCGTGATAACCGAGCCATCAATACGGAGCCCAAGTATAACGATAACGTCCTGAAGTGTAATGGTACACTCCCTCATATGCATATGAAAGGTGTTGGTCTTCAGTCTCCACCTCTCAATCAGGGCACTAATAAGGGCCCAATCAAGCCTAATATATCTCACCGATGAACACTCACAAAACCCGGCCTAAGCTACCAATTGAAGTACTTAATTATCCTCTATCTCCCAGCCCGAGTGACTCTGGGAATGGTCCACTATGCTGATTTCTATTATGGGTGCATGTTAATCAAAATTGAGAAAATCTTTTAGAATACAAAAACTGAAACTAGCATAAAAAAAAGAAATATATACAACATCTTTTACCTGTTCCAAGCCAATCTTGTGGGACGATGATCTGTCTGAAGGTATAATACGTCGGACTGTATCGGTCCCGAATCCATAATAGATATCTCTGCAATTAAAATACAATACGTTAGATTTTTTTTTAGTTAAATAATTTAATCATATGTATTCAATATTCAATATTCAATATTAAATAAAGAATACATCCAACATAGAAAAGAAAAATAAGAATAGAACATGCATAACGATTGTCATACATTCGAGATTAAAAATAAAAGGTTGTATATTACAAAAACCATAAGCGATATATTCTATATAATTTAGCCCCAAATAATCAACGCCTAAGCCTAGTTGGACAACTGCTTTTGGTGTGGCCTGATTGATCGCACCTACTACACTTATTTTCCCTCCTAATTCATTCCCGCCAATCATCCATATTATTTCTAATTCATACGTAACAAGGTCGCCCAACTAATCTCTTATACACAGGAGGTAATATCCATGGCTTGCCTTGTGTCCAATGTCGACTATCGTATGGTGGACCAAAACACTCTTTGTACATTTGTTGGTAGTTATAAGTTGAATATCAATCTGCGAAAAATGTGTAATGTGATATCCTTGCACCCCCTGTAGACCTGAACAAACCGCTACAACATGTGAACAATGAAGCCATTGTAATTGCGGTATATTGCAAGTGTATGTATAAGTTTGATCCACTAGCATATTAACTTTGTAAGAGCAGTTTTCTCTATGTGGTATTCCCTCAATGACCTCTCATACATTAAAATTGTATCTAATGACACGAAATGATCGAGCCTGCACAATCCGATCCGCTAATATGCCTTCAACTTTTGACATCAACTCTGATGGAATATTTGCTCTAAGTGTGCGTCATCTGAGGAAAAATTTATTAACTCTGAAGAAGAATTTTACATCTAATGGCTGTATTGGCATACCGCGTGCTCTCCTAAGCACACCATTGAAACTCTCAGAAGCGTTAGTGGTCATCATAGTAAACTGTTTCCCACCATCTTCACATAAGGCCCACCTATCGACATTATTCGGATCCAAACTAGCCTCGATCCAATCATGTGCAACTTGTAAAATGGACTTAATCTTCTCCCGTAGTTGTTCATAAACTAAAATTTTCATTGCACATCCAGCTTGCCAAAGAAGATCTTGAAGATGCACTTGTTCATGTTTCCTCTTGAAGTTATCCCTAATATGTCACAAGCAATAGCAACGTTGATGTGGTGACGGAAAATATCATTGGATTGCTATTAGAATTCATTTCATCCTATTAGATATGAATGTAATTGACTGCGTTCACACACTAGGGATATGATATCTAATGTATGCAAAAAATCATGCCCAATTTTCCATGTTTTCAACATCAATCACTATAAATGCCAAAGGAAATAAACCACCATGTGTGTCTAATCCAGTTGCAACAAGCAAAATATCTTTATATTTATTATAAAAATATCTTTATATTTACTGTACAAGTGGGTGCCGTCAATGCTAAGAATAGGACGATAATATCTGAATCCCTCAATGCAAAGCCCAGAATACCTAAAATACCCATGTGAATCGTCTATCTCTGCCATCAACAAGATCCAATGATAATTCGTACACTGTCCTCGGATTTTTTAAGTGTTTCAAGATAATGTGGTAAGATCTCTTAAGATTTGTCCCAATCTCCGAATATTTTTATCATCACCTTCCTTCGAACATTTCAACACTTGTTATATGATACATCCAAGTTGGTCGCTTTATGCACTAAAATATGAATATCTTTTGGCCTTGATCAAGATTTTCTCTTATTATTTATTTAGGCATAATCAATCGATATATAAAAGAGGCGGACGAGTGTTTATGATTCATCTCTAATCAAGGATTGTTACATGTGTAAAGTTTGTTTTAGTGTGTTATTTTAAATTGCCCGCCTACTCTTACCCCCAAGCGTGAATTAATATTCTAAGGACATTTTGTATTTCCTTCATGATGCCCATCACTATCTTCTTCCTTACCATCTTTGTGGTAAAAACAAACTATATTATAGCTTGTTGCATTACTTTTCGTCTGCCTAAACTTGATATTTTTTATGCTCCACAAACGAAGTGCATGAATCAATTTCTCCTTACTTTCAAATAGATCACTCTTTCTGAATGAGAAGTCCTCATCTTGTGTATCATCATTTAAATTAGTGACAATAGGAATACTTTCCATTGTAGAGTCATTAATCTATTCTTCTCCATGAAGTTCATCGGGCAACAGATCCTCTAATACGGCATACTCATTGTTAGAATAACATTGGTCAATATATTGGTTGCCCCCTTCATTATGATCTATCAAACACGTCATGCTATTAATTTGTAAGCCATCCTCTTCATTGTTATCATTGGATTCGACACTTACATTATCATCTTCTATCGTCACTTCCGTGGAAGGCATTATATCTTGATGGGGAGTGTTATCATCAAAGGTATTTGAAGTACCCACAAGTGAACGACCGCTCATGTATTGTGATTGTGTTCATCCCATATCCTTTTACGGAGACAAAAATCCGGTGGAGTCAACTTCAAGGTCTTCCAACATGCAAGCGTATACTTTGTCGTGATTCATCGATTTGCTCAAATTTCTGTGACATTTTTCAATGAATAATTCCACTGAACGCTTCTCATGCAATATTCTAATGAACCCATATCATAGTCACTTAAGATTTGAATACCGCTTGTTCTATTACCTGTAACAGGATAATTACAAATCACGTTGAGGTGATACTCACGTGGATTGGTTAATGTAAGTTTGTGTAAGTCATTACCCAATCCATCGAAAGTACATGACTTGGATATAAACAACAGTTTCATCACACCTCCTTCATATACATATATATTATTCTCAAGATAGTTGATCTTCTTATCATATGAATAAAAAATTATAATTCGATTGTTCATTGTTACCTCCGAAGAGCAAAAAAATTCCAATATCAATATTACATGAAAAACACAAAAAAGATTATTTACAATTAAATCCTCTAATATCGATTTTACACATCCATAATTTTTACCAAAAATGTCAAATCTTTATATTTTTATGATTGCATAATTTAAATAATTTAAACAATACTCACTTTTAAAGTTTGAAAAATCACTTTACAATTTCCCCTAATTTCCCCTCCAACTTCATACTTTCTTTACTTTTTTATCACAAAATTCATAAATATTTTAAAAATTATTCCAAAATCTAAAATTAAACAAGTTATTAGAATCAAATAGTGAGAATATGTAAAAACTTAAGGAGAAAAAACAAAAAGGTAAGATTTTATCGAAAATTTTTCGATGCCCTATATTTGATATCCAACGAGCGGTAGCAGCTGCGGGAGCGAAGACAGACAGGGGCAGTGGGGACGTGAAATGAGATCATGTGAGAGGGGAGAGTTAAATACCAATCGTTGTGTGGGCCTATCGCAACTCCATGAGATTTCAAATCCCGTGAAGTTGCAGGCACCTTCGCCAAAGAGCTATCGGTCTCTGGGGTTGGCACCTATAACTTCACAGGACTTGAAATCCCATGAATGTGAAACTTCACGAGCTATCGGTCTCTGGGGTTGGCGCATGCAACTTCACATGACTTAAAATCCTGTGAAGGTGAAACTTCACGGGATTTCAAATCCTGTGAAGATATGGCTTTCTATCCATCTAATCCATGCTCTAATTCATCGTTAAACTTCACGGGATTTTAAATCCCGTGAAGTTTTTAAAGTTTTTTCGCCATTTTCGACCCAGTTTCAGCTAAATGGCTAATATATTTCAAATGAGTCATTTAAAAAAAATAAATTCCTAATGGGGTCTATTTTAAAAATTTGTCTAATACAAAATCATGTAAACATGGGTGAGGTGATTTTATGGTGCAAAAAAGTTATTGAAAATTTAGAGAGGATCAAGGAGAAAGAACATGGAGCTAGTTTTAGTTACAAACCTAATTTACATTTGGCAATAAACTACTCCACTTGAAACTCAGGATAATCAAATTGTTGGAAATAACATTAGTGATCATATATGAAAGAGCGAGAAAAAATAGAAGGTGACCGGGTTGGCTTGTCACACAATATGGACATGTTTATAAGGAGATAATACACACATCAGATTTTTGGGGACCCTAAAGTGAACATGAGTAAAGGGCTCGAGGATAAGGAAAAAAGAAATGAGATGTGATCATAATTTTATTGATGATGAAAGAAATGTACCTCTTGAAGAGGTTTTGGATAATTAATTATCATATGACTCAAAATTAGATCTATCTCAACTTTCCTAAGAAAGGTTTTCTTTTCTTTGAGAAAATACTTTTCTAAGGATGCACTCATTTAAACACGAGAATCGAAATACATTAAAAGATGAGAATGGTAATGTAAATTGCATACAATGAGCGCTTAGATAACATCGACACTCGTATCGACAGATCATGTAGAATTTCAAATGAAAAGGATGCAATCGTTCATACTTTAAGAACTTAAAAATATAACTCTCAACTCTCACAACAATTTAAAGTTTTGATGTCATGGTTAGGGACTTTAAGATAATATCAGAGACATTAGGTTCAAATTACACTAGCCATGAATTTAAAAGGACACTCTAATAATTAGGGTTTTTAAGACATATAGTGTTGGAGATTCTAATTTGATGATTGATTAGAAGTTTAAAGTTCAAGAACATTAATTAGTTATAAAGAAATGCCTCTCGCATGAACAGTTTCAATGCAAAATTAGTATAAGAGTGACAAAACTAATATAGTAGCAAAAATATTTCGGACATGATTAACTAAAGACTATAAAACATATTAATTTTTGTTGAACAATTCATCCAGAAGGATCTTATCTAATATTAGTTTTTAAAAGTAAATGTCAATGAAAAAAGATGGGAAGCAATTAAAAACCCTCTAGTTTTCTATGACCAACAGTGGTAGATGCAAAAAAAAATTTCTCAAGGGACGGATGACAAGTATCTCTTTACATAAAATAAAAGTATAATTATTGCTTATGTCAGTATGGGCTAAAATCAAATATAATGGCTTATTGAATGCAAATATGCTCAAACACACTACTAATTCTTGGTAATATAAGCAAGTAGTGAGTCGTTAGTGTGCAAATTTAAACATAAATAGGGAGACACATTAAAATTTGAGAAACTTTAGAATGTAACTATGAAATTCTCAAGGGCGATTGCAACCTAAGATGGTAAATAGATCCGTTGTCTTCAGCATATTCATGGAATGCTTAGTAAAGGTTTATGGATTAGAATTAATGAGAAAGTCAAGTTAATTAACCTATTATTTAATATAGGTTAATAAGTTGGACTAAATTAGTTAGCCTGTTAGATAAAATTTATTTTAAGTGCCCAAATTTAAACTGAAAAAAATCAAGTTTAGAGTTAGCCTAATTTTACTCGAGTAATACTTTTAACCCCTAATGCAAGTTAAACTCTGCTAATCTGAACAAAGTTGCCAAACTAGTCCATCAAACAAATGTTTTGTTGGATCGTCCTCGCTTTGGTCCAAAACTCCGAGCGGGTCTGGAATAAATCCGGGCCATCACCCTGGCCCAGTTTCTCATCGGCATCAAGACTTATCCTCGATCATCCGGCGCCACAAAAATGGAAAGCACTGTATCCAAAGAGAGATTTTTCCATCGAAGAATGTGATGCGCATGCACTTCCGCTACAAATCACGTGACACGGTGACTTCCCCCCGTCTTCGACAAATAAGACAAGAACAGACATACACCTGTTAACCCTCCCAATCATTCTCGAAACCTCTCGGCTTCCAAATCATAAAAATTCCCTTTTTAAGCTAAAAAAACCCGTACATTTCGCCCAATTTCAGTACTACTATCTAGGGTTTTCCCCCCTTCCCAATGGCAGATCGAGATGGAGAGATGTACTTGAGCGACGGCAGCGATAACGATGTTGAAGAAGACAGCAGAGTTAGCGGCGATGAAGACGAAGATGCAGCGGATCATGAGAGCCTGCAGCGGTTTCAGTCTCGGCAATGGCCGCAGAGTTACATGTAAGCGCGCCCTTTTTTTTTTGGACTAGCATTTTGCTAATTTTAGTAAAATCTACATCGTTGACTCCTTTGACTAGATGTAGGCGGTAATTGTACAAACTAAGGGGAGATTTTTTACTTGATTAGGTGATGGATTATGGGGAGGGGGTCCATTTGATTCTTTGTGTTGATTGGGGGAGCGATGTTGTTTTATTCCTTGGCTATTATTTTATAGGGATAAGAGAGATAGTGAAGCTTTGGTTGAGTTCTTGAACAAATTGAACCTGAAAATTGCGTAACTTTGAAAGGATTGTGTATAATAAAACGGTCTACTTTTTTAACGCTAACTTTATTTGCGTTTGAACAAGAAAGCATATAGTCTGGATCCTGGTAACATAACTCCATACTCTAAATTATGGTTTAGAAGTTTGTTAGAGCATCTCCAATGGTATACTCTATATTTAGAAGGTTTGAAGAGAATATTCTTTAAGATTCCTCAAATATAGAGGGTTTGTAAAAGTTGTGCTCCAAAGGTGCCTTCTATATTTATTTGAATTAATCTATCATTAACAAACTAATGATGTAAATAAAATAATTAAAACTTATCATTTTTTGTACAAAAATTATACCTTTAGACCCGTCTCGCCGAAACATTTTAAATGAGATTAATATTGAATATTTTTAGAGTCATTTTTAAATTAGTTTATTTTAATATAACAAAATAAAAATATTCGTTAATAAAATAAATACGTGGGGATCTATATAACCCGCCACAAAAGAACTACATTTAGAAATGCAGAAATTACATTATATAAGTAAAATACGGTAACAACAATCTAAAATTCCGGTAGGTCATTTTCATAGCTACCGGTGCCGTACTAATACCCTGACAGACCCTGACGGACCCTAATATCCAGTTCCTCCTAAAACATGAGTTGAACTATCAAATTGAAAATCACCGTTATTTTTGCTAATGATAAATTTAAAATTAATATTAAAAGTATTAAATATTAGTCTCATTTTGAAGGTTTCGAGTTTCGACAAGACAATTTCAATGATATAATTTTTATTTAAAATGGATGAGTAAATTTAAAATTATATTAAGTTAAATAATTAGTTTAATTATATTCAAGGATACAATTGGTATTTATGAAAATTTATAAATGAGATGGGAAGGCAAAATTGGAATTAAAATATATGAATAATATTTTAGAGGGATCCCTCTATATAAGCCTAAACCCTTCAAATATAGAGGGTTACTATAGCACCCTCTTAATATAGAGGGTGCTATAGTTATACCATTGGAGCCAATGATACTTTATTTCATTTATAAAGGAATGAAATACCATTGGAGATGATACTCGTGAGTTCTACATGTAAAATGTAATACTTTATTTGTCTCTTAAATCTTTAATATATTGAAAGTAGCCCCTCAAATCATTAAATTGCTATTGTGTCTTCCGATTGTTTTATCTTGATTGGATGGATTAATTTAAAACGACTTATAGGAACTGGCGGATCTAAGAGCAAGTTCATTAATGATTGAAGGGGCTAATTTCGAAATATTAAAGATTAAAGGAACAGGGAACTAATATTGAAAAAACCTTTTTTTGATCATTTTGCATCATGATTGGATATGAAACATGCTTATGGTGGGAGTTATTGAAGAAGTTGATCTATTTCTGCAGATTTATGATATTCTCTTAGCAGTGCCATAAACTTCTCAATCATAAATATATTTTATGTAGAAGTTGCTACAAAATCTTAAGCTCTCATATCACCTCTTAACATAATCAGAAAGGTAATGGAGGATCCATGACAGACCGATGTAATTGTAGGCTTTAAAACTTGTTGGGTGATACTTGATCACTTGTGGATTTGTCTGTTCTAGCTCTGGTATAATAATGTTTTTCGAGCTGTAAAACTTTTTTCTTTCATATATGGAAAATTTTATGTATTCTAATCTACTTTATGAAGTTATCTGTGTACCTGACTGTTATGCACATGGAACCTGAATTGCACACGATGGCTAGAAGTTAGTGATTTAGCTATCTTGTTGTTTTAATGTGTAATAACATTGTCAGTCATGTTTGAACTAATCTACGTTTCTGCCCGATTCCTTTATGTTCTCATCAGCTATATGAATATTTTCATGTATATCAGATTTCTCAGGATTTTTGCATGAAATATTGTTGATTACATTGTATAGACACTCGATAAGCTTGTCTTGATTATGGCTTCTAGAGTCCCCACGTAATGCATCTTCTTTTCTTTCTTTTTTCTATAGGGAAACCACTGATTCATACACTATTGCTGCATCACCAAGTTTTGGGTTCCTTGGACGTACACCAAGTCTTCGATCAAGATCTGGTCTTGATGTCTGCATGGAAAGTGGGCAAGATCTAAACCTGAAATCGCCTCTTCTTTTCGATAGCATATTTGAGAAGCAAGAATCTGGTAGAAACTTGCGGAAGCCTCAAACTTCACTAGCAAGTGGGTCAATATCTTTACATTCACAATATACGGGAGAAGCGTATATCCCTCATGGTTGTAGTGTCACTCAGACTGTTTTCAATGGTAAGGCCACCTTCCCGTGAAATAGCAATTGTAACTGCAATAACAATCTATACGAGCACGATCAATTTGCCCTGTCACATAAGTGCAGGACCATAACAAAGAGACAAGATAGCTGATTAGTAACTCAAGTTTATTGGTGGTTCATATTATAAATTCTGTTGTCTCTGACATGAAGCAGAGAAGCCTTTTGCGGTTGGCCAAATTCTGCTCATGTTTGCTAGCCTCTGGGTTATCCATGAAGTGAAAACTATAAAGTGCTTGTATAGATGGTGAAGCATCTCATGAATCTTTTAGTTGACAACAGTTAAGTTGTTTTCTGTCTCTCTTTTCTTCTTCTGTGAAACAGGGATCAATGTATTGGCAGGGGTTGGTCTTCTTTCAACACCTTTCACTGTTAAAGAGGCTGGCTGGTCAAGTTTGGTACTCTTGGTTCTTTTTGCAGCTACTTGTTGTTATACAGGCGTGCTTATGAGATACTGTTTTGAGAGCAAAGAAGGTATTTTGAGCTACCCTGATATCGGAGAAGCTGCATTTGGAAGATTTGGCCGCATTTTCATATCTGTGAGTTCTTGTTGCTTAAGCATACTGGACAGTAATTAATTACAATGAATTATGATTTATTACAGAGAATTACACAACAATAACTCATGTTGGCTGGCACTCATCGCAAACTAGCGGGTATAATAGTAATACACATAATAAACTATGTGCTTTTACTGATTTTAAGTTCACGTGGACCATAGATACTTAAACTTGAGGACTTATTTAAAGTGTTGACAGTCATAAACAACATCTTAAATTGACTTATTTATCCGATCACATAAAAAGTCTGGTGAAATGAGCTTAAGCACTTGATCTATTTCCCACAATGAATCTTGTACCAGTCTAGTATAATTTTAGACATTCTTTCAAGCAAGGTCTAATATAATTTCCTTCATGATCCAGGTTGTATTGTACACAGAATTATATGTAAGTAGTGCTCATACTCTGACCCAAGGGATAAACTTATCTATTTGTTGGCTGATCTATGAGCCTTTTGTTAGTTCACATAATGCATTATTGATTACAGTCATATTGCGTGGAGTTTATCATATTGGAAGGGGACAATCTTACAAAGTTGTTTCCTGGAGCTGGTATTGATTTGGCTGGAACCCATATTGATTCTTTGCACTTCTTCGGGATCTTAACTGTTTTGATTGTCTTGCCAACTGTCTGGTTACGAGATTTGAGAGTCATTTCGTATCTTTCAGGTTTTATTAATCATATTATTTGACATATGCTGCACTTTTATTAAATTGTGCGATAGATGGCCTGATTTGGCTTTTTTCTTTCCTGCAGCTGGTGGTGTGCTTGCTACTTTCTTAGTTTTCCTATCTGTTACTCTTGTTGGTATGACAAATGGAATAGGTTTCAATCAGACTGGGACAGTAGTGAAGTGGAATGGTATTCCCTTTACCATAGGGGTATGGGGTTTTTGTTACTCTGGGCATTCGGTGTTTCCTAATATCTACCAATCAATGGCTGATCGAACAAAATTTAACAAAGCATTGATTATATGGTATGCTAACCTAGCAGTCGCGGAATATGCTAGCAAGTAATCTACTTAATTTGGATTCCTTATTTGCAACTGTGCTCTGAAAGTTGTAATTTTTCTGTTTGGAAACAGCTTTGCGTTGTGTACTGCAATATATGGAGGTTTTGCAATTATTGGTTATCGCATGTTTGGTGAAAGTATATTGAATCAAATAACACTGAATTTGCCAAAGCATACCTTCCCCTCAAAACTTGCTTTATGGACCACGGTAAGTATCTAATCGTTACAGTTATTTTCCTTTATGAGGACTTTCTATTCTACTGAATGTTTTCTACCCTTGTTGTCAGGTAATTAATCCTTTCACCAAGTATCCTTTGGCATTGAAGACCCGAAGCATTAAGCTTTTGACCATCTAAGTTCTTTCTTTCCTTTCTTTTTTTTAAACTCATAATGTGAACCACCACACCCAAAAAAAATTAAAAAAAATTAAAAAGAAGAAGAAGAAAAAAAAGACACCCGGAAAAAGAAGGAGAAAAATAACGTGACCACAAATTCTCCTATCTTTTCTCTTCTGTCTCTTTCTTGAACTTCTCGTTTTTGCTTACTTGTGTCACTTTCATATATTGTCTCTTCAGCTTTTGTATCCTAAACTGAAAATAGATATGCATTACTATTAAATCCCATAGCCCGGAGTTTAGAGGAGCTGCTGCCTATGGGGACATCTAATACTCTCTGGTTGTCTATCATGTTAAGAACTGCTCTTGTCATTTCAACTGTATGCGTTGCTTTTCTTGTGCCATTTTTTGGTATGTATTCTTCTTGTAATGTCAATTATTTTCTGGTAACCATGAGCAAAATATAACAAATGCGCATGTTCCATGCCCTATACTAAGTGTAGCTTCTGTTAGGCATATGCACATTGTACGTGTTGGTCGAATTTTACCTATTCTCTTGAAGTATAAGCCAAATTTTATACTATGCAAAAGTTCTGGTGATCTCCTACTCACAGTTGTATAGGAAAAAATGGTGATGTGGATATCACACTGAACGCATATGTATGTATATGAATATATATGTATACTATGTGAAGTACAATAAAGGGGTCATGTTAAGCAATATACTATATATGATGCACAATAACATATATGCAGTATTATTCATTTATACAGTCTCAAATACCAGCATTAGGGCGAGGTGGAAATTGTATTTCTCATTTTGACCATAGGCTGTATCATTTCTCAATCAAGTATTACTTTCACTTCTAGAGTCTATGGAATTTTGAAGGACTTGTTATGATACAAACTAAATTGCACGGCCATAAGTATGACTTCCTTCTAACCAATTAATGAGTCCTATAGCTATCCCTTCTCGTGCATAGTTCAATTAACTAGGAAGCTTAGATGGCTGTCGTCTTTTTCTTTGTGGAAAATTTCAGTCTGCCGTCATCAAGCAACACATAAGACGAACTATATGGACTAGCACATGCACATAAATAACACGTTGGGGCTTCCTTCTCTTAGCTGTTTCTTTTTGTTGCATGACCTTTTTATCTCTCTTCCCCTGGGAAAATTTCTGACCAGTGTGTGCATTAGCACCTGAAAACTTCATCTAGTTATTCATCTATTCAGCAGGTTGCTAGTAAATTTTTCCATAACCAGCTAACATTTGGTATCTGTTGTTTTTCTGATGCAGGTCTATTGATGTCCTTGATTGGTTCTCTCCTTAGTATCCTTGTGGTAAATTCTTGATCTATTTTTACACAGCTAACAATCTAGCAATTCCATAGCTAATAGTTTTTATGGAAATACTCTATATTAACTTTGAGAAATTTCGGTCTCATCAAATATGTGTGCGCGTGTGCGCGCATGAGAGAGAGTTTCTTCGCACGTTCACGTGTGTGTGAGAGAGTTTCTCTCTCTGATCTGATGCTGTAATTCAGTAGTATAAGTAAAAAAAACACTTTGTGTTAGAGGTCAATTCTGTAGTTTCTTTCTTTGATTTCTCTTATTTGTATTTAAGTTGGGAGCTAATGCACGTAAGACCCTAAATTATGTTGCGTGATTAGTAAGTTGTGCCCGAAGTCAAAAGAAGCCATCCTTAAGTTCATCTACAAAATGAGTATTCTAAAATAGGTGTCCTGCATAAACTGTGCTGGACAAATATTTTCTAATCAGACTTGCCCTTGTAATCATGGTTGATCCAGATGACCCGTTGGCTTTGACCAATTAGAATCAGATCTGATGAACCTGATGCATTTAGTGTTCAATTGGAGTTCAACTGGTTTTTGTTTCATGTGTAGTCCAACTTAATTTTGTTTTGGTTGAAAATTGGTTTCTTCATTGAGGTATTCATTACGACTTCAGTCGTTACAATGAAAACAAAAAGATAATCTTTTTATAAGACTCTTACACAATAAAAACGAAAAATTACAATACTCGTCAAAACAAACACAACGGATGTTTATCACTCGCTGTTTGCGTGTGATCTTTGCTTGTGTCGGGGACGTTAATATCCGTGGACTACTGAGCGATCAGATCAATCCGGAGTTTCGTTAATTCGCGAAGGAATCAAGAAACCGAAGCAATTATCTCGGCAACAGCGAGATAACCACTCTTCTCGAGATCGCAGCTAGGTACAATCTCAAGGGAAGGAACCGAGCTATAATCTGACGAACTCCTCTTCCTTATGTCGAAGAACTTGATCCGATCTCCTTCTCCTCTCTGAAATTCATGCTCCTCTGTCTCTGATTCAGCAGGGCTTCGCCAAGGCTCGAGAATTTTACATTTGTGTAAATGAAGGTCCTAGGGCTGTATTTATAGGCTTCAGGAGCTCTGTTTTCGGATAAGAATGATTTATTCTCTCTTATCTTCAGTTATAACCACTTTATCACGTTTTAGGATAACATTAGATCAGTTGGAACAAATCCAGGTGGTTAATGGTCGAAAAACGGCTCAAAACTGCGTAAAACGGATTTTTGGGGCCTGCGGACACCCAATGTCTCGGCCTCAGTCAAGACACGTGCGGTGTCTCCGTTAAGGTCCGGGGTACTGTTTTGCGCGTCTCGTTTGTTTTCGCTATATCTCCGTCGTCCGAACTCGAAATTGTGCTATTCAAAGTGCGTATGAAAGCCAACGAGAAGATCTACAAGCTTCCATGGTTGAATCACATGTGGAGTAGATGGGACACAAGGGGCGTTTTGTCTTTCGTAAGCAGAGCGTAGCTCCCAATCAGTTCGTATCTTCGTTATTCTGTAGTTTCGTTGCTTCACACGGTTCATCGACTTACTTCATGCGTTTATCGACATCAATTAAGCTTCTGTGATCCGGATAGTGACGTTTATCATCTTCTCTCTATCTCGAGCCGCGTGCGGAAATCCGTAGGTAATTTTTAACGCCTACAGATACACCCTCCAAAGTGTTTCAGTCTCGTTTCTTTTATAGAGGGGTCTGAAATACTTTGGATGTGATCGGTTCAACCTTCAGTCGGTGAGAAAGGACATGTAGTTAGCTTTGATTCTTGACTTCTTCGGTTTTCGGTCTATTCAATATTTTGACGAATAGCTGAAATTTCTCCGGCGCTGTGTTTATCGTCTGGCCGTCGTCGAAGTCTCGAATTGAAATTGGTGAGTTGGTTTTGGCTCGTGTCATTGAGTTGACTTTGAATTATTTTTGTCGCAACACGTTGACCGGCGTTGAATCATAACTACGCGTTGACCGGCGTTAACCTAGGGCTACGCGTTGACCGGCGTTGACCTTAGGGTTTCACATCGATCGGCGTTGACTTTCATCGCAACACATTGACTGGCTTCGACCTAGGGCTTCGCGTTGACCGGTGTTGACCTTAGGGTTTCACATCGATCGGCGTTGACTTTCATCGCAACGCGTTGATTGACATCGACCTAGGGTTACGCGTTGACCGGTGTCTACACAGTTTATGCTCTTAAGGCGTTGGAGCGTGGCGGTCCCAAATGTTGGGGCTGATGGACCAACTGTTAAAGCTGATTTATCTGCATGAATGGATCTTATCCTGAAGTTGTCAGATCTTTGAGTCACGAGACCAATTAATGGAGCTGGTGCATCAATGATTATCATATTTATAGAATTTTTGGTAAATTTTTAGCTATCAATGGGTTTGATTAGCCTTTACCGACTACCGTTTGAGTCGAGCTAGCATGTAGATTGTTCAAATCTGTTCCGTACGTAATGTTGTGCTAAAAGAGTTAACTCTTTTAGTGCTACGATGTCGAATACGTAGACTTCGTCTTTCTCCCGTGAAAAGACTAAACGGCAACGTGTATTAGACGTAGACTTAGGATTTTTGACAAATCCTCAGCCTTTAACGGATTTGGCTTGCTTTTACCGATTACCGTTTGAATCGGACTTGCATGCGGATTGTTTAAGTCCGTTCTGCATGTGACGTTATGCTAAGAGAGTTAACTTTCTTAGTACTACGATATTGAATACGTAGACTTCGTCTTTCTCACGGGAATAGACTACCCGACAACGAGTGTTAAGCGCTGACTTATCCCTACTTATGTTTCGGGATAAAAGTCTCCAGACTTAGATTCTGATGTCTTCTTCAATCGGTGAAAGACTAAACCGGCAACGCGTGTTAGGCGCTGACTTATCCCTACTTAGGATTCGGGATAAAAGTCCCCGCGCGTGTAAGGCACGGATTATGGTGTTATTAATAACAACCTGTCATAATGTCGAATATGTGAGCTTTTGTCCTTTTTATGGTCAAGGACTAATCGACAACGTGTGTTAGGCGTTAACTTATCCCTATTTAGACTTCGAGATAAAATTCCTCAGATTTGGATTCTGGTGTTTTTTTCAATCGGTGAAAGACTAAACCGACAACGCGTGTTAGGCGCTGATTTATCCCTACTTAGAATTCAGGATAAAATTCCTCGTACGTGTGAGGTACGGATTATGGTGTTAAAAAGATGATGTCTTCTCTTAGGGCAAACACAAACCCGTTATTAGAAAGGAAGAATTTTATATTCTATTTTCAGTGATAAAGGAAAGTCAAAGTGGGATCTCCACACCGAGAATCCGGGTAGGTGAAACTAAGAGTGAGATCTCCACTCTGAGAATCGAATAGATTCAGATAATCTATAACTTTTATAGGATTGGTTACCTGATCTGAAAATAAAATTTCGATTTCAGTCCTAACTTTTATAGGTTTGACCGAAGGGGAAAGAAAGAGTGAAAGCCTTTCGTTTATCGAAAGAGAATTCTGATTTTGGCCCTAACTGTTTACAGGTTTGACCGAGTGGGGGTTTGAGATAATCCTAACTTTTATAAGTTTGATCGCTCGATTTGAAAGTGGACCTCTCGTTTATGAAAAAAATCGCGAGAGGACTTTGGTCGTGGTCCTAACTGTAGGAAAGTTTGACCGAGTGGACAGTGAGAGTGTGTGTACAAATTACAGTGAGAGTGTTGATTCGTACAAATCACTCAAATGAGGTTCCTGGTGTTAAGTGATAAATACTTAACACGGAGGGGTTTGACAATCGTCAACAATCAGGATATTAAAATTCCAAGTACTATGTTCGGACTCTAACAATGGGAATGTTGAGTGCACAAACACATCGGAAGTTTGAGTGGCTTAGACCAGAAAGAGCTTTAGTGGTCTCACTGTCAATTGATTTGATCAGTCAGGAATTTTGTGGTGGAGCACTATGAATTGTCAAACACTCCACAATTGTACCGTGGGAGTTTCGTGAAGGAAGATTGATCCAAAGAAGTGATCAAATCTCGTCTCAACAAAATGGTGCTTGGAAGATTACAGAAGGAGTTGGTGAAAGTGATCCTAGAAGTGGGATGCGTTTCACCCTTGGAAACATTCACAGTCCGAGTGGGAGTTTCTCATTTATCCCCATTTATAGTAACCGGGCTATCCTTAAGAATACAAGACATGACATTCTCCAGGAACTTCCCGTTATATGGGTTATCCACCCCCAGCTTTTTTTACAAAACTGGATCTAATGAGGAATACATTGTATTCAGCTGGATGATCAGGTTATCCTTAAGAATATCACATATGATATTCTTCCAGGAACTTCCCGTTAAAATTAGGAAACAGTTTTGATTCGTATACCTGTTGGAATATGCAGGGAGCAGTTTAACCTCATGCACCTGTTGGACGGTATGGAGAAGCAATTTATACTCGTATACTCTTCGGAGTGTTCATTCGGCCTAATCTAGCGTTATGACGCCAGCTTCAACCAAGGTTTGAATGTTATTTTTGAGGGCAAAGGAAGCATTGGTAGGATGAAGGATCCTTCTGTGGTACGCACAGTACTTTGGATCCGTAGTATTGTCTGTTTCCTCTTGATTTGCGATAGGTGGTAGCTTGATCTTGTTGTTCTTAAGGAGGGATTCGAAAATGGCTGGAACGTCTTCGTCTTTAAAGGAGTACTCTTTTTGGAGTCTCGGATCCGAAGCCTTTTGCTGTCTTCGGGGTTGTTGTTGCGACGTCTGATTAACGTCAACAACTGTTGCAGGTGCCTTCCCTTTATCACGGGAGACGAAGCTTGAGTTCGGATGGTTAGCCGTCGGTTGGCTTTTTTCGGCTTTCTTCCTTCTGAGGAAACGTTCGGCCTGCTCTCCGCGCACCTTTAACTCTTTCCAGGTGTTGGACGGTGATACTCCCATAACTTCCAAAATATCATTGGATCTCGACAATTCATCGCCTTATTTCGAAAGCGCTTGATGAAGTCGTTAATCGTCTCTTCGTCTTCCTGTTTCTCCTCATAAAGTGCCCTGATGGATACCTCGGCGTCGTCATCAAAGAAATTGCCGAGGAATGAGCTTTCCATTTCGTCCCAGCCGTTGATGCTTCCAGGCTTAAGACGACGGTATCAATCGAAGGCAGGCCCGCGAAGGGTGCTAACGAATACCGGACCATCAAAGACTCGTTGCCAGAGGTTACTCCCAAGTAGGACTTGAAGTAAATCAGATACTGAGTGGGCGAGCCATTCTTGTCGAACGACGTGAAGTTGATCAGATTAAATTTCGTCGGGTACGAGATCGACTCTCACTCTCTCGGGTAACGACACAGAATATCGGTCTTCTTCACCTCTCGAGCAGACATCAGAGCGTTGATTGTGCTCTCGAGGTCTTTCATCTTTTCGTCCTCATCTGTATCATGCTTTGGACGATTTCTGAGAGGAACAACGCAGCCACCCCCGGTATTGTCTTCTTCGGTGGGATCACCCCCAGCGTCGTTATCTTCAATGGGGCCACCCTCAACGTTCTGGTCAACGGGAGAGTTATCAGCATTGAGATGTTCATCCACATCTGAATCGCTACGTGCTTGGTTAGCAATATTGCGACGGCTGGATTCACCAAGTTGATTGGACAGAGCCTGAATCTGTTGGTCATGTTCTTCCTTCATCCGCATCATGGTCATTTCTAATTCGAACTTGAAGTTCTCTTTTTGCTTAGCCAAAGCATCCTCGATGATTTTGGTCATTTGCTCGGTGTTAATCATGAACACTTCCTGAGCTTGTCCCACGCTAGACATTGTGTCGTCGGAGGCGATTGCGGAGCAAGTATCTGAAAGTTCGTCCTCTGAAGACAGTCCTTCGTGCATCATTGGGTCAACCCTATGTTTGATGGCTTCTAGCTGGAGCCAAGACATCCATTAGGCTATTCCTAAATTGACTTTTCTTCCCGGAGAAAAATCAGGATTAGAGTCGTTTGAAGCAATCACAGACTTTCTTCTGTCAACCATGTTGATAGTGACTTCAGGGAATTCGTTATCTTGACCGGTTGACTTTTTTTTTTTACGGAAACGCCTTGACTTACTCCCTGTCAACCATGGTTTCAACGTTTCAGGGGAAAGCTTTTGGAATACGGAGACCCTCTGTGGAGCGGTCTTGGGATAGCTACATTTTAATAATACTTTCCGGATAAATCTCTCACATGGATAGTGAGAGTGCGTTTCTGGGGTATTCCTCTTTCGAGACTTACACCCAGCCTGATAGTAAAACTTATCGGCATTATGACCGGAGCAACTTATCGGCTGTTTACATGATTCTTCAGGTGTAACGCTATCGTCTGTTTGACGCGTCTTCTTCTGAATAGGTAATGCTTTATTAGCGTTAGTAGGAGTCACATGTTTGGAATCACACCCGTGTGAGGGTGAAATCTTAGCGGGCTCCTGGTTTTGTGCACGCACCCCCAAACGGGTGGTCACGGGAATCAGCTTGTTAGGAGGTCGCGTACGACCTTCAGTCTGGATGGTTGCTTGGGGTTCCTTCAGCGGTCCTAAGTGTTCCTTAACAGGCGCTTTGCCTTGATCTTTGGGTAAAGGACCAATGTGATCCTTCAGAGGAATTCTAAATTTGGGGAGATCCACGTCATCGTAGGGTTTCACCGAAGGTGTGGTGGCAGGAGGAGCGGGATCCGAAGTTGACGAAGGCTGGGGAGTAACGTCGCCTGTTTTTGTCTTAGGCGCTGATTTTGCCTTTGGCATCCAAACTTATTTGGATCTCGGCGATCTCTTAACCGCCTCTTCCTTTTACATTTCTTGTGCTTTTCGCACAAGAATTCGGGCATGCGCAAGAAGTGCGCGACGCTTCTGAATGCGCTTCTCAAGAGTAAAAAGGTTTCGTTTGACACGAACTCATTCGTTAGTAGGTGGTTGGGAGGAAGTTCCCGAAGCTTGCTGTTACGACGGCTTAGCCACTTGGCGCTTTCTGAACTTCAGATCAGCTTGGTAACAGAGTCCGTCCACCTGATCCAAAGCCTTAGCGAATTGGCGGGCAAGATGTTGACAGCGCCTTTGACGAGCCCTTTCCGTCAACAACAGTGCGTCTTCGACGGGCAACTCCTTGACCTTTGAGGAGTTGCCACGAACGTCGGATCCGACCTTCTTAAGCGTCGGGGAGAAGCCTTCAGCAGCAATTGGGTGAAGATCGTCACCCCGAATCTTCAGATCTGAAGACCAACGAACCTTCTTGAGGGAAGCGGTCTTCCTGCGCTTGCAAGGAGAAGACGATCCGGAGGAGGAGGAGGAGGAGACGTACTCCTCAAATTTCTGCTGGTCGAACTCGTATTCGACCTCTTCATCCACAGGGATCTTTCTGTGGATCTTGATCGATGGTTGCGGCACGAC
This sequence comes from Asparagus officinalis, assembly GCF_001876935.1. NCBI lineage: Eukaryota > Viridiplantae > Streptophyta > Magnoliopsida > Asparagales > Asparagaceae > Asparagus > Asparagus officinalis. Next base: position 105,009,296 of record NC_033798.1, on the reverse strand, counting down.
AGTCTCGACAGCGAGGTTGTTGGCTCCCACTGTGGTCGCCAGCTTGTTTTGGTCAAAAATTGGTTTCTTCATTGAGGTATTCATTACAACTTTAGTCGTTATAATGAAAACAAAAAGATAATCTTTTTATAAGACTTACACAATGAAAACGAAAAATTACAACTCTCGTCAAAACAAACACAACGGATGTTTATCATCCGCTGTTTACGTGTGATCTTTGCCTGTGCCGGGGACGTTAATATCCGTGGACTACCAAGCGATCAGATCAATCTGGAGTTACGTTGATTCGCGAAGGAATCAAGAAACCGAAGCAATTATCTCGATAACAGCGAGATAACCACTCTTCTCAAGATCGCAGTTAGGTACGATCTCAAGGGAAGGAACCGAGCTATGGATCTGACGAAATCCTCTTCCTTATGTCAAAGAACTCGATCCGATCTCCTTCTCCTCTCTGAAATTCGTGCTCCTCAGTCTCTGATTCAGCAGGGCTTCGCCTAGGCTCGAGAATTCTAGATCTGTGTAAATGAAGGCCCTAAGGCTGTATTTACAGGCTTCAGGAGCTCTGTTTTCGGATAAGAACGATTGATTCCCTCTTATCTTCAGTTATAACCATTTTATCATGTTTTAGGATAACATTAGATCAGTTGGAACAAATCCAGGTGGTTAACAGTCAAAAAAGGCTCAAAACTGTGTAAAACGGCTTTTTGGGGCCTGCGGACACCTACAGTGTCTCGGCCAAGGCCGAGACACCTCAGGTGTCTCCGCTAAGGTCTGGGGCACTGTTTTGCATGTCTTTTTTGTTTCCGCTGTATTTTCGTCGTCCGAACTTGAATTGTGCTATTCAAAGTGCGTATGAAAGTTGACGAGGGGATTCTACAAGCTCCCATGGTTGAATCACATGAGTAGATGGGACACGAGGGGCGCTTCGTCTTTCGTAAGCGGAGCTCCCGATCAGTTCGTATCTTCGTTATTCTGTAGTTCCGTTGCTTCACACGGTTCATCGACTTTATACGTTTATCGACATCAATTAAGCTTCTGTGACTCGGATAGTGACGTTCATCATCTTCTCTCTGTCTCGAGTCACGTGTGGGAATCCGTAGGTAATTTTTGACGCCTACAAATTTATCATTTTTGGGACATTTATTTTGTTGACACTTATTACATGGTTTAGGACCTGTTGAAGCCATTTGATTTATTATTTTGGATGGCTCATGTCTAATTGATCACACTGAAAAGGTGGTTGTGTAAATTCAGAGTGATGTATTAGCATCAGTACGGTCACTCTGAATTTACACTGAAAATTCTAGGTCATCTTGTTGTGCGCGGCGGAAGCCTCGAAGCGACACGAACATGAACAAGAGATTAATCACAACTAATAAGCCAAACACAATACCACAGCAAGACAATGAGTTTAACGTGGTTCGGCAAGTTGTCTACGTCCACGGGGTAAGGAGGGGGGAGTTCTTACTATTAAAAATTAAGAGAATACAAATAGAGTTACAAATCTCACTGATCAAAGCCTAAAACAAAACTCTAGATCTCTCACAAATCTTTCACAATTAGATGCAACAATCTTCTCCCAAAGACTACTAAAAACTTCCTTGCTTAACCCTAACTAATCAGGATTAGAATTATATATCAGTTCCAAAACGAATCGGGTCAAATAACTGACCCAACTGCCGTGCAGGTATCGCCGTCGACCGCGACAGTCGACCGAACACCCCTGACAAAGAATAAATTGATTACAGGAAACCCACAGTTGACCGCGACGGTCGACCGAACCAATTCCCGAGAGTTAAATCGCTTAAAGGGTCCGCGTGGTCGACCGTCACGTTCGACCGCCTTCAGCTCCCGAGCCTCCTGCTCTACTGTGCATGTTCACGGTCGATCGTCGCTGACTCGCGGTCGACCGCCAGTCTGCCTAGCTGATTCCTGCTAATTTCCTGAACTTCTCTCGAGCTTCTTTCGCCATTTCTTCAATTCTCTACCTCCGCGAACGTTTCTATCAAAACTGAGCCGACACCAAATTATCCAAATGTCCCACTTGTTGCGTCCAGGACGTCGTGGAAACACCTCACGACAACGGACTCAATCCACAACAAGTCGGGAACGCAAACTAGAGCTGAAACGATCTCCCCCTATCTAAATCAAAATCGGCTGCATCGAAAAGACTGCCTACGTATCTTCTTACCAAAGGAATCAAGCCGAATGTAGTTCACCCAAATGGCCTCCAAAGGCCTCAACACTGAAGAATATTCAAAAGCTTCAAACAATAACTAAATTTTACTCCTGAAACAACTTTGGTCAACACATATCTATAAGGTTGTCGTTCGTGTGGACCTTCTCCATTATGATGTCTTCTTCATCCAAAACGTCACGAACAAAGTGGAATCTGACATCGATGTGCTTCGTGCGCGCATGATAAACCTGGTTCTTCGCCAAATAGTAGCCGACATGCTATCACAAAATACTCGAATGGTCTCTTGTGCGATCCCCAAGTCATCCAATAATTCATGCAACCATAAAACCTCCTTAACAGCCTTAGTCACCGTCATATACTCCGCCTCTGTAGTAGAGAGACCTACTGTGGACTGAAGTGTATGTCGCCAACATACCGATGCACCTGCTAATGTAAACACATAACTTGAAGTAGACCGACGCTTGTCAAGATCTCCAACATAATCTGAATTCACGTAACCAATACAATCCTGATCATTCTTCTCATCCTTCTGGAATACCAAACCAACATCCACGGTTCTTCTAACATACCATAGAATCCACTTCACGGCCTCCTAATAACCCTTCCTGGGATCGTGCATGTATCTCGATACCATGCTCACGGCCTGTGATAAATCTAACCTCGTACACACCATCGCATACATCAAGCTACCTACTGCACTGGCATATGAGATTTTCGACATATAATCTCTGTCCTCAACTGAAACAGGCAATATCAACGCTGAAAGTTTGAAGTGAGGAGCCAATGGTGTGCTAACTACTTTTGCATTGCAATCAAAGCTGAATTTCTTTAATATCTTCTGCAAATAGCTCTTCTGTGTAAGCTTCAATCTCCCCTTTACCCTGTCTCTCTCGATCTCCATACCTAATATTTTTTTTGCTTCTCTAAGATCATTCATCTCGAACTCGGATGATAGCTCTTCTTTCAACTTTCGAATAGCCAAAGAATTCTTAGAAGCAATAAGCACATCGTCAACATATAAAAGTAAATATATGTGCTCACCATCCTGTAGCTTATGCATGTAAACATATGAGTCATATGGGCTCCTCGTGTACCCATGACCAATCATGAATATGTCGAATCTCTTATACCACTGTCTCGACGATTGCTTCAAACCATAAAGAGACTTCTTCAGCTTGTAAACCAATTCTTTTTTTCCTGCAGCTTTGAATCCCAAGGGTCGTGTTATGTAGATCTCCTCATCTAAATCTCCGTGTAGAAATGTTGTCCTTACATCCATCTGGACTAAATTCAAATCCAACTGTGCCACCAACGCCAATGAAATCCGAATCGACGAATGTTTCACAACGGGTGAAAATACCTCGTTGTAATCAATGCCCTCAAGCTGTGCATATCCCTTAACAACCAATCTGGCTTTGAACCAAATGTCCCTAATAGAAGATGCCTCATTCTTCGTATATACCCACTTGCACCCAATAGCACCTCGTTGTAATCAATGCCCTCAAGCTGTGTATATCCTTTGACAACCAATCTGGCTTTGAACCGAATGTCCCCAATAAAAGATCACTCATTCTTCGCATATACCCACTTGTACCCAATAACTTTCTTATCCTTAGGTAGATATGCAAGTGTCCAAGTGTCGTTCTTCTGAAGAGACTACATCTCCTCCTTCATAGCTTCCCTTCACCTGATCGAATCGGGGTAGGTTCTGCCACCCTGAATGTGGATGGAACCATATCATCAACGACCTTCACTGATAATGTAAATGCGACCATGACATCATTATACCTAGTTGGCTAACGAATTACCCGCCTCGGTCTATCTGCTGCAATGGACCCCTGAACATGACCTTGTTCCTGAGTCTCATCATCCACTGTATCCTCTATCTGCCCGGTTATCATTTTATCTCCTCCTAGTATCACCTCTGTAGGAGTCTTAATAGATACAATGTTATCTGAAGTGGGTGGAGTCACATCATCCTCCACCTGCTGTAATATCTCAACTATCTGGTCTCCCTCCACCTGTTGAGGGACTCGAGGTCTCATCATGTACGTCTCATCGAATGTGACATCTCTGCTAATAACTATCTTCTTGTCTTGTGGATCCCATAACTTGAAGCCTTTAACTCCATCTCTAAATCCCACAAAGAACTTTCCTTGCCCTCGGATTTAATTTACCATCGCTGACATGGTAATAAGCTAAACATCCAAATATCCGAAGCGACTCATAGTCACTAGCTATCGAACCAAACCAACGCTCCAAAGGAATCTTCCCGTCTATCGCAGTGCACGGTAACCTATTCACGAGATGACTCGCATAAACCAACGTCTCAGACCAAAAGGATCTAGGCAATCTACTCTGTGTCATCATACATCGCACCTTCTCCAGTAATGTACGGTTCAATCTCTCAGTCACCCCGTTTTGTTGCGGTATCTCTCGAACTGTGAAGTGTCTTCTAATGCCGTGATCCCGACAAAACTACAGAAATTGATCATTCTTGTACTCCACCATTATCTGAACGTAGAGTCTTCACTTTTCTACCTGTTTGTAGTTTTACTTTTTTTTCACTCCACAAAAATATCCAGGACCTGATATTTATGCTTCATAGGGTATACCCAATTCCTCCTGGAATAATCATCAATGAAAGTGATAACAATTGGCCCCACCAAGAGATGTGTTCTTGGAAGGACCCTAAATATCTGTGTGAATGTAATCCAATGTATCTCGGGTGTTGTGAATAGCGGTGCCAAACTTTACTCTAGTCTTCTTCCCAAGTACACAATGCTCACATAGTTCTATCTTGCAGGTCTTAGTACCTTTCAATAGCCACTGTTTTACCAATGACTATAAGAACTTATCACCTGTGTGTCCAAGTCTCATGTGTCATAAAGTGATAGTGTCCTCCTCTGTAGTGATAGAAGCTGTCAGACCCACTGTAACTGTCTTGCCCTTCAAGTAGTATAGTTTGTTTTCCCTGACACCTCGCATCACCACCATAGAACCCTTCGTGACCTTCACTGTAGCATACTCTAAGATCACTCTATATCCAACTACCTCCAAAGTCCCAAGAGAAATGATGTTCTTCGTCAACTGCGGCACGAACCTCACTTCTTTTAACTCCGTAATCACTCCATCATGCATCCTAATCCGGACTAAACCAATACCACTAATAGGGCATACGTGGTCATTACGCATAAGCACGATATCCTCTCTTTCCAACTCTTCAAAGCTGGAGAACCAATCTCTACTAGGGCAAATGTGATATGTAGCTCTCGAATCCATCATCCACTCCGTGGAATCAGCATAGCAAACCGACGGTAGTGCATGGCACGAATAGCCTGAAGAATCTGAATCTAAATGCTCATCAATAGCTTTTACAACATTCACTTCTGAAGCTTTGCAGCTTTCCCCTTGTTCTTTCTGGTTTTTTCCTTCCATTTTGGGCAGTCAATCTTCAAATGTCCTTCTTTACAATACCGACGTTTGTTTCTACGAACACTCTTATAGGCACTCCTATTCTTTGACTTTTAGCGGTTGAACTGGCGGTGGTTTGGATCTCGGCCTCAAACAGCTAATGCATCTCCCGATGCCTTCTTGGAGGGTTCACCGTCACTCTTCCTGAACTCATAATTCACCAAAGCTGAGATCACCTCATTGTAGCTAACAGTAGTTTTTTCATTGATTATAGTTAGAACGAACGTATCATAATCATCTTCCGGCAACGAACACAAAATTAACATCGTCTTGTCTTCATCCTCAACCATGATATCCACATTGGTCATATCTGAAAGTAGCTTCGTAAAATTATTGACATGCTCCCTGATGGAAACTCCCCTCTTCATCTTGAACTGGTAAAACATCTTCTTCAAGTGAAGCCGATTCTTAATGCTCTTAGTAAGATACTTCTCATTGAGTGTTTCTTACATTCTCTTCGCCGACGTCTCGTTCATAACATCATAAATAAGATCCGGCGTCAAGCATCACCGAATAACTCCACAAGCATTATTATTCATCTTCTTCCAAACCCTATCCTCCATGTCTTCGGGTTTCTCTTGTAACTCAAGAGTCTCCTCCAAATTCTGTGCATCCAAAGCGTCCATCACCTAACACCTCCACAATCCGAAATTAATCTTGTCGTCGAACTTCGGAACATCAATCTTCGTGTTATTGATGTTCATATTCTGTATCGCCTTCGTAAGAGACAAACCTGATGTTCTTACTTCTCCCATGTTGTCGATCTAACTCTTTAGATAGGAATTCTTCACCGAATCCTTCAAACAAGCCTGAAGCATTGATATCAATTGTTGTGCGCGGTGGAAGCCTCGAAACGACATGAACAAGAACAAGAGATAAATCACAACTAATAAGCCAAATACAATACCACAGTAAGACAACAGGTTTAACGTGGTTCGACAAGTTGCCTACGTCCACGGGGCAAGGAGGGGGGAGTTCTTACTATTAGAAATCAAGAGACGTGGTTCGACAAGTTGCCTACGTCCACGGGGCAAGGAGGGGGGAGTTCTTACTATTAGAAATCAAGAGAATACAAATAGAGTTACAAATCTCACCGATCAAACCCTAAAACAAAGCTCTAGATCTCTCACAAATTTCGCACAATTGGATGCAACAATCCTCTCCTAAAGACTGCTCAAAAACGTCCTTGGTTAACCTAACTAATCAGGATTAGAGTTATATATCAGCTCCAAAATGAATTGGGTCAAATAACTGACCCAACTGCAAACCCGCTACACGGTCGACCGTGACGGTCGACCGCGACAATCGACCGTGACGGTCGACCGAACACCCCCGACAGAGAATAAATCGATTACAGGAAATCCACAGTCGACCGCAACGGTCGATCGAACCAATTCCCGAGAGTTAAATTGCCTACATGGTCCGCGCAGTCGACCGTCACAGTTGACCGCCTTCAGCTCCAGAGCTTCCTGCTCTCCTGTGCATGTTCGCGGTCGACCGTCGCTGACTCGCGGTCAACCGCCAGTCTGCCTGGCTGATTCCTGCTAATTTCCTGAACTTCTCTCGAGCTTCTTTCGCCATTTCTTCACATCTCTCCTGATTGCTTAGGTGAGCCCTTAATCTATTCCCATACACAAGTCAATAACTACTGTGATTATGATAGTTTCAGTTCTTATGCCTATGCAAATCTCTTCGTACCCTATAAAGTACATTAATACCCTATTGTCACTTTCTTGTATGATAATTGATTCTGTCAGATACGTGATGGTTACAGTAGTTATATTAATACCAAAATAATAATTTAATCCTAGTAATAATCACAACCTTCAGTAACTATCTGGTGACCAAACAAAATTGTGGTGTTTCTTAGCAGTGAGCACCTACTTTAATTATGTCGTACATTTTCATGGATTCCTTAAAATTTAGGTCGATTGTGATATTTTCCTTATGCGACTTCCTAGCAACTTTTGTACAGAAGAAATATAAGAGATTAATTGAAAATTGTTTCTTTATTCAGGCAGTCATTATGCCAGCTCTCTGCTTCTTAAAGATAGCAAGGAAAAAAGCTACGACCTTGCAGGTATCATGACTTACCCTGTTAAGTTAACCCTCGCACTCACAGATCCCATGACAAGTGCAAAAGAAATAAATCAACTTACGCATGCTTTAATATTTGAATGTTGAAACTTGAGTATGATATATGGTTCTATTAATCTGCTTCTTTGATTTTTTTGATGTCAGGTCATTTTATGCTGCGGCATTTTTGGTTTAGGCATCATTAGTGCTGTGCTGGGAACTTACTCTTCGATTTCAAAGATTGCGAGCAACTATTGAGGTGCAAGCTAAGCTATAGAGTTTTGAGTAATATTTGCATAACTGTGTTACTCTACCTTCGGTGTAAATTGTTTCCTATTTTCCTAGGTTTTATGTGTTCTATCAGCTATACCATCTTTTTAATAATATAAAGTCGTGGTGAAGGCAAATTTTTTGCCCTCATTTTTGCTGATGGCTGAGAGAGCCTAATGATATAAATGCATCCAGAAAAAGTGACCCAGATCCATGGGCCTCATAAAAACTACGTAGATCTGAGGTTCATCCTACTATTGCAATGCCATTTTAATCTTGATCATAGATCTAACGATTTAAAAATGACCCTCGAAGAATCATTTAGGTGCATGGCTTTTAAGGGTATGCATAATGTCCCCAAAGCGAGTAAACTGGTTTAATAATAATGGTTTACAAGTGGAACTTAGTGGAGAATGACACAGGCAAAGGATCAAAAGTTGTTAAAACTACTAGGTTTGCTAAAGGAAGGACAAAATTAAGGTATCATTTCTAAATGACTCATCATTATGTGTCATTACTTCCCAACTTGAGAATCCAGCAAATATGTAATGGAAATACAGTGTGCATGCAACTCTTGTGGAATCGCCCGTTTCTTCATGCTGCATATACCTTTTGAACTCTCCACTTTCTTTGGCTCGTAGCCGGGCCCATGGGCTTTTGAGATATTTTTAAGCCACATGATTCTTCTCGGTTTGGCACTTGTTCACCCTCATGTGAATCTCAGTGGATTCGTCGACCTAATTGCTGAGGCTTGCCATAAATTCAAAGCCTCGTTACAATTCGTTATCCTCAGGTCTTTGCCTCTACTTTGGTTGGGCGCGCTAAAACTTTGAAAATATGCTATATATCTAGCAAGATACTCATAAATTCCTTATGGAGATCAGCAAAATCGTTAATTTGGGCTAAACCTCTCTCTCTTTCTCTCTCTCTCTCTCATCTCTCTCTCCCTCTTCTCTCTCACACACACACATATTATATAATATAATATATATATATATGAGTAATATATATATATCTAGTATGACGAGAGCAAGAGAGAACTTTCTCACATGGCTATGGAGGTCAAACCGACACGATTTCACCCCAAACTTGGGTGTGTTGGGTTTTAGAATATGTAGATCAAGTTCAACGAGAGCGGATCATCCATAATGTCTCTCAATCATGTGATTTTAGAGGCGTCAAGGAGGAAATCCCCTCCTATGACAAGGATACCCATTAATCTCTCTCTCTCATCTCTCTCTCTCTCTCCCCTCATCTCATCTCCCTCTCTCCTCCTAGTATATATACTACTAGTAGTACATATAGGTATATTTTTGATTATATAGAGAGAGAGAGAGAGATATATAGATTAATGGGTATCCTTGTCATAGGAGGGGATTTCCTCCTTGACGCCTCTAAAATCACATGATTGAGCGACATTGTGGATGATCCGCTCCGTTGAACTTGATCTACATATTCTAAAACCCCAACACACCAAGTTTGGAGTGAACCCGTCGTCGTTTGACCCTTCATCCACTCGTATCAATTTTAACGGTTTTGAATGAGTAGAACTTTTCACATGTCTCGATGGAGGGTCAAACGACGATGGATTCACCCCAAACTTGGTGTGTTGGGGTTTTAGAATATGTAGATCAAGTTCAACGATGCGGATCATCCATAATATCGCTCAATCATGTGATTTTAGTGGCGTCAAGGAGGAAATCCCCTCCTATGACAAGAATACCCATTAATCTCATATTATATATATATTATACACACACATATGGCCAACTTGTTTCGTTGAATTGAGGTTTAAAGAGAGATAAATTTGCTCTAATTAAGGAAAATCATGCCATAAAAGGCTCTTCATTATGCATAACTTTCTTAAGCCGCACAAAAGTCTTTGGTATGTTCAACCCATCGTTGCGCTACTTTCGTTATTGCTGTATACCCACCAAGATGCTCATAAATTAATGTCCCTGGCATGAAAACTCACATGTATGCTCGTCAGGTTGCTCCTTTGAAATAAGGGCTTATTACCATTTGCTCAATAGCTTAAAGGGATAAGTAATTTTCTATTAATTAATTAGGAAATACTATGTCGTAAAGGTTCTTAATTATGCACAACTTTCTTAAGCTGTACAAAAGTCTTTGCTACGTTCAATCCGTTGTTGCGCTGCTATAGGTCATGTCTTCACTTAATAGTATTAAATGAAACCTTTTTCCACAAATGCGATGATACTAAGGTTGGCAAACTTTCAAGGTATCCAAGCAACAGAAAGTGAAATGCCTTTCGAACTGCACTCAAAACCTTTCAAAAGCCAATCTTCACACGAAAGTACTTTCTTCCTTTAACCGCCTCAAAAGGGTGAGGTTGGTCTTATCTTTACTTGATTGGTGCTTTCCTAAAAGCATTATTTTCTCTTTCCTAACACTCAAAGTTTCAAGAGGATATCATACTTTTTTCACGCGTATCCCTTTTTTGACCTCCTCAATATTAGGTTTGGCATACTTAAAAGTGAGGGCTTCACAATAAGATTATTATTGTGTACGATTTGTCCAAAGGCTATATATCCTTGCATAAATGTAAAACATAGGATAGAATAATTTGTGGGATAAAACTTTATAGTGTTAATCAATTAAAACTAGAACTAGGATAAAATTTTATAGTGTAAGTCAATTAGAACTAAAAAAATATTAGAACCGTGATAATGGTGAAAAAACTATCTCACTTTTATTATTTCTGTATACAAAAATGAGAGTTCTAGCCTCTCAAATTATCCAAAGGTTTAGGTGAGAACTACTTGGTAAACAACTAGAACTCTCCTATTATTTCCTATTTTTATTTATCATATTTCTTTTCCTTTGTCCATTCTCTCTTCCTCTAATAGTCATCACCATCATCTGGCCACGCATTTAAAAATTAT
>NC_033798.1:104987568-104998360 GCF_001876935.1 Asparagus officinalis | reverse complement strand
TTGTAGGTGTTAAAAAAAAAGTAGGAAACAGGGGGGAAATTAATTTTCTTAGATTTGTACTATAACGATTCATAAAAACTTTATGAATAATTACTATAATAATTTATCAATAAATTATTATAATTATTATTAACAACATACTGTATTCTATCAAAAAGTTGTTCAATAATAAATATTATTATATTAAATATTTATTAATAAATAATAGTAAGTTTGAAATTATGAAATAATAGTTATATCATCAAAATACAAAAATTATATACCTCTTTATTATCATAAATTATCCCACATCATTTTATCAAAATATCCCACTTTAAAAATTGTTCCCGATTATCCTACGAAAATATCCTATTTTCAAAATATTATCCCACTTCAACAATTATCTCACTTGTTGTGAAAATATTCCAATTGACTAGTCCCCTACTACATGTTTTATAATCTGCAATCATCAGGCATTGACAATAGCTCATGCACATTATTTGGTCTTCAACAATTTTCATGATCTTTTTCCAACCCAATGAGCTTGGGTTATTATTGTGCCATCATGGTCGTTGATTCGCAACATCTTGCTTTCTTTAACAATCATCATGTGGTTAGCCATACTTGACGGTAGATTTCTTCTTAAATATTGATTTTGCTAATTCCTTTTTTATCCCCTTCACATGCATATCAGCACTCTATTCAGAAGAATAATTATGCCTCTAGGTATAGTGAGCATCTTATTCGCCTCTGATTATATTCTTTGAGATTATTGAGTTAGACATATTCACATGATACTAGATTACAGACCCACACAATCCTCTCTTTATGATTTTTTTTTAAAGAAGTAATGAAGATGTAAATATAAGATCGATAAACTAATCATAAAAGCAAGATACTACTTTGAGTATGTTGCAACTTACCATGATGTCATCTCTCCCAGGTCTTCAGACACGAGAGTAATCAAGAAGTTTAGACTAGAGGCCCAAAGCCCAATTCTCTAAGTTACCCGGCCGATTAATCCACCTACGTCTAAAGTAAATTGAGTCAGTTGCGCTGCACTTATCTCCAAATATTAATCTATTATTATTCTATCCAAATACACTGGAACGAGTGCTGCTACAGGGACCCAAAATATGGACCATTGGATGAGACATGTGAGGTGTCCTGACGCAGCGCGGAAGTTGTAACCTCGGAATCCACCAAGGGTGTTCTCTGAATCCACAAAGAACGATCTTCGAATCCACGAAGAGCTTCGAATCCACGAAGAAATATTGAGGAAAAACAAAATTTTATTAATCAAAAGTTATGCCTCTAGAGCTTACAAGACTCTTCTTAAATAGAAAAAGAAACAAGACTCCTACAAGGACTCTAATTCCTACAAGAACTCTCAACTTATCAAAAATGGTAAAGAATTCCTAAAACATTAAAACTCCTAAAAATACTCATTATGATTAGAAAAGTTCTCCGGTCAAATCTGAGATCAAATCGGATTTGTTTCCTAAACAAAACAGACTCCTAAAATATTACTAAAAATAGTAAAAAAACGGATAAAACTGTAAATATCTCTCAAACCGTAAGGAATTTGGCGAAACTGAGAACGCAAACCGAACCCAAAGGGGTAGGTTTGGATGGATTTGGATGACTCCGTCTCGTCGAGATAGTCGATTTTCATATATAATTCGTCAAATTCCGACATATACGGTTTGAAAGTTACGGCCGTTTCTTCGAAACAAGTTATTTTCTTCGACCAGGGCTTGTGACTGCCCCACTTTGACATAAACGTGTCTGCTAAGTGTTCTACATCATGTCCCCCTTCTATTGCATAATAACCCGGCATGGCCAGCTCATTATGCAATACGGCGAAGACACAACTCACATGTCCCCTCGATTGGTTTCATATTTTGGGTCCTTAAAGATATTTTCCCACGGGAACTTATCCCTTTAAGCTTTTTAAGGCAAATCAAAATAAAAAAGCTGAACGCGTGCAGGAATAAGAGCGGAAGAAGAAAGGCAAAGGCATCATAGGAGATCAAAAACTTAACAGAAACCCCAAAAAGGCCTGAGCCGAAACACCATCATTGTACAAGTAAAAAGTTGTGCACATAAAAAGCCTAGCCGAAGTCTCATTGGCAGTGGATTTGGTTTGAAGATTCAGAGTTGACGCTTAACTTTTTATTCAGGAGCCCAAGTGGGAAAAAGGCTGAGAATCAACTAACTTTGTTCTCTTTCTCTTTACACCTTTCTGCTCTCCTTTGTTAAAAGCTACATTTTTTTTTTGGCTGTATTTCTTTCTTTATCTTTACCCCGTCTTGAATTATTAAATTTTTTTCCTTTTATACGCGTTTTGTAGTCTTTGTCAAGGAATGATATATTTTTGTTCTTGGTTCACTTTTGAGAAGAAAACGTATGCATGCATCAAAGATTAGGTTGGGTGACGCTGAAAACACTCTCTCATGATGATACGCATTGACTGGTTCAAAATTATCTGATATCTGCCTTTCTCATTTTGAAGATACCATCATGTCACATTTCTAAGTTCCAAAAACCTAAGGAAATTAATGTCACCTTATAATACGAATAAAAATCAATTATAACCATTCACCAAATCAGTGATATGCATCAATTAATCAATTAAGTAAAATAATAAAATGCTCTCCGAAACTTGATACGAAATTCAGAAATTCAAGTTATTACATTTTTCAGTCTCATGTGCTTCGATGGAGCTGATGAGCCTTGTGATTCTAAGTAGAGCCTAGAACTAGACAGTTACAATAATTTGTGAGATAAAACGTTCATGGCTCTAGTCTATTAAAACTGGAACCAGCATAAAATTTAAGACATTAGTCAATTAGAATCATATCAAATATAGAACTGAAATAATTCTATAAAATTATCGAACTTCTATCATATCTATCTATATATAAAAGTGTAAGTTGCCAAACATGGCCTTGGAACCAAAGTATTTAAAGATTTGGATTTTCTCGACTATTAAAAAATTAGTGGAGAGATCACTACCATGTTAATATGTGTTGATTTATTTAGTTGGTGATTGTGGTTTATTATTGAATGTAAACTACGAATGAGTACAATTTATGGGGTATAGAGAGTGATACATTTGAAATGAATTGTAATCATATACTAGACAAATTAACGGTTCGTTAATAATTAAGATAGTGGTCTTTCCACTATTTTTAAGGGGTTTTACATGAAAATTACCTTAATTTTTGTTCAAATTGATACTTACCATCTTTACTTTTTATTTTTGACCAAAATCACCCTTTATTTTGCATACATGTCTGCAATGTCACACCTTTTTCAGCTTAAAAAGTGTGAAGTGTCCATTTTACCCCCAACCTAAAACACGTCTCTCTCTCTCTCTCTCTCTCTCTCTCTCTCTCTCAACCCACTGTACGGCAAGCTCTGCTTTGGAACGAAAGGATGGGAACCTAAGATAGGTAGATGAAAGAGAAAGTGCTCGGAAAGATATTGAACTGCAGACCCAGTTGAAAAGGAATTCGCTGGATTAGCTGCCCACTACCCTAGATGGATGGATTCGGGATCAGATGTGTCTTCTTCGCTAACAATTGGCGGAAGAGAGAAGATCACTAGCATCCCATTCGACCTGAACGATTGAGATTCTCTGCGTTAAGCATTACATCTTTTCAGTTCTAAATCAGGGATCTTAAATCGAACAAGATGAAACCGGCCCAACAGGTCGAGCACAAGTATGCGCTACCTTCCCCCAATCCTCCCCCAACCCTTCAATCCAAGAAGACCCTCCATCAATCCTTCCTCATACTGTACCCTCACATCTCCTTAATCTTCTCTTCCTCTCACCCTCCAATCCAAGAAAAAATTCTGGAAACCCTAGCTTAGGAGCAAGGATGACATTGATTTGGATGACTAATATAAAAAAACCCATTATTTCTTATAATTGACACACGTGTTTTGCACGTGTTGAGTGAGGGTATTTTCGAAAGTTCGTGTCTTTTTTAGCTGAAAAACGATTAGGTTTGATATTGCAAATATGTATGCAAGTAAAGATGATTTTGATTAAAATTTTTTGGTAAGTATTAATTCAAAGTTAAGATGATTTTGATGTAAAAACCCATCTATTTTACGTAGTAGATATTATCCAAAAAGCCACTTCCCAGCCTAACAAGTTGTTTGAATTCCACCCCCATGGGGGAATTCCTGGTTAGCGCCTTTGGGATTGAGACGTTGGTCAAGAGTTCGAAACCCCTTAGTCGCATTGTCACCAAATCCAGCTCAGCCCGTTGTATGCTCACCAGTTCGCGTCCCAGTGGTCCCCACGCTGCTCGCACACTCCTGTTAGTGGGGATGAGCCCCTGGTACTAAGGATAGTTCCTTGCAGAAAAAAGGGGGGACCAAGGGGAATCGAACCAGGGCCGCTGGCATACTCCAAAGGAGTTAAACTGAGCTGGGGTGATCAGGTTTTCCTTGCCAGCAAAAAAAAAGTTGTTTGAATTCCTTTATGTGGGCCCTAACAACTTTGAAATAGTTTTAAGAAGATTAAAGAAAGAGTTGAAGAATCCAAGTAACACACCCTTGGTTGAAAATGAGGGAGTAGTAGTATCTAGTGGTAGAAAGAAAGAGGGGAAAAGGCAATGAATGGAAGCACATGGAAAAGTAGTTGGGAGGATGGGACCCTTTTTGCCTTTTTGGTTTGATAACAAATTAAGACATTGGAGTGAGTCGTTGCTTGTATTGTTGACATGGGCTCCTCCTCCAACCTTTTTAAGACTAGTGTTTTATTTAATGTGTGAGGAAATATAGAAGAGAGGAAGGCAGTCTGCCTTTTTAAACTGCACCCTGACACATTTTTAATGTGTGGTCATGGTCTTTTAAGTTTTAGGGCCTGGCCTGAGTCGTCACGGCATCTAGAAGAAAAGTACTATTAGTTCAAAGAGACTGTTAATTTCCTTTCTTTGACTCTTATGCATAAGATTTAGGATTTTGTTAACGGGTGTTGGGTTCATTTAATTAGTTCCACGGTGACTGAACAGGGAGTCAATGTGATTTTATAAGAGATTTGAGTATTCTCCTTCAACAATTAGCTTTTATGGGTGAATTCTCCTTGATTTCATAAACTATCATGGAAGAAATTTATTTTCCCCATATTGGAGAAAGCTCCAATTATTTTAAACAGTAATAACTAGACTTTATTTTCCAAACTATTTCCAAACTACTGCACTCAAATATTGTGAGGTTATTGATGACTCATCAATTTTGATGTCAATTCAAACGGAAGGACCATTACACTTTTGTGTGTAGTAGATTAGTAGTGTAGAAATAGTTTGGAAAGTGTAGTTTAGTTAGAATTATCTAACTGTTTCACCATTTTGTTTTGATGATCAACTTTCATTAGAGATATTAGAATCCAAAAACTATCTTCAAAAGCCCGCATGAAAATATTACTTTAAATGTTCTAGAAAACCAAAGGAAGTAAGTACCATAATGCAAGCAATAGAAAATTGTTTGATATCGAAGTGCATACAAAATTTATTTAAGGTATATAAGTATAGTTTTTTTCTTTTTAAAGGGTTAATCACAACATTTTTTATTGCTTTAAACCAAGTACATCATTGAGCTAAGGTTTATAAGTATAGTTGGTAAAGAAGTTTTAGCTATTTAAGTACAATTAAGCCAGCCAAATTGTTCAAAATTTGGTGCCTCTTTCTTGATCTTAAGAAATTGCTTGCATATATGCGAGTTTGCCTGCCCGTATTGCCCGTATGTTCAGTGGTTGATTACCTTTCTTATTATTCACCAAAAACATTGTAGGAAGAAAGTTTTTTTTCCAACCTTCTAAAGTTCTAAAAAGATGGCACAAATCTAGAAAACAAGGCTCAAGAGCTCCATAAATCAAGCATAAATTTGTCAAATGTTCAATCAGGCAACAAAGTGTCGAGTCTAAAATGGAAAAAGAGCAACAAATTAAAGTAGATATGAGGACATATCGCAAAAAGCCTTCCTTTGTCACTTGGCCTCCCCTAACGAAGGAAAAAATCAACATGACTTGAGTTCAAAGTGTCACACATTGATTTTTCCAGTGGGGAGAATTTCTAAATGGCCTTCTTTAGGTACAAAATGAATCATTTAAATGTGAATATGACCTTTTCCTACTTCCTAACTTTGGTCCCAGCCTTAAATCTGAACCCCAACTCATAAACAACCCTCTATCAAGAAGACCAAAGAAACTATTCCCACGTTACTTCCTCATCTCTCTCTCTCTCTCTCTCTCTCTCTCTCTCTCATCGAATATTAATAGATTATTTTTCAATCATAACTCCACATTTATCTCTAGATTGGTTATGATTTATTTCAGACTTAATTATTCACTTTACTCCAAAAAGTACTTATTATTAAAAGAAGAATAGAATTGGTCGCACTTTACTTCATCAGGAATCCCCTTTATATAGGGTGTTAAATATAGGGTTTCATAAATACATGAAGAATTAAATTACCCTTCATCAATTACTTTGACGAAGGCGCACTAATTGTGTTTTTCCTTTAACACCCCCCCTTGTGCCAAGTCAAAGAGTGAAATGGCGCATGAGTTGTTGTCTCGTTAAAAACCTTACCAAATAACAAAACCCGGTGGGAAAAATAAAACTTGGTCGAAGGGAAAAAGAGCACAACACACCTAATACAATGGATGATAATATGTGTGTGTTGAGACTCACCCTAAAATCTACACCTTTCCCCTAATCTGTAAAATCAAGGTAGTTCAAAAAATCTCCACATCCCTATGTTTCTCACATGTTTCTCAAAGGTGGCCTTAGGTAATGACTTGATAAACAAATCTGCCGCATTTTCTTTAGAGCTTACTTGATTCACTTGAATCTTGAGGAAAGGCTGTTGTAGAAAAATTTTGGTGATATATGTTTTGTGTTATCACCTTTGATGTAACCTAGTTTCATCTGTTCAAGACAAGCTGCATTGTCTTCATAAATACAAATGGGCTCTTCAATGGTAGAACTCAAATCACTAGTCCCTTGAATATGTGTGTCGATAGACCTTAAACATATACACTCGCGAACTGCTTCATGTAGGGTAATGATCTCTGAATGGTTCGAGGAGGTAGCTATAAGAGTTTGCTTGGTAGATCTCCATGAAATCGTTGTGTTCCCCATAGTAAATACATAACCAGTTTGGGAGCATCCTTTATGTAGGTCAGATAGGTACGCAGCATCTTGCCCCTGTTAGTTTGGGAGCGTCCATATACATCGGAACTTGTTTTCTTTATAAATACACAGGGGCATAGTTCATTGTTCTTATATCCCTTCCCAATCAAGTAGTCACTCAAATAGGTATACCACATCCGTCCATTGTTTCAATCTATAAAGTGAGCGTTTCAATCTAATTGCAAACGAACTCTGTGGTTTAGAGTCACTTGACTTGAACAATAGAAGGCCATCAGGCACTTTCATATATATATATATATATATATCTCTGAATCAAGATCCCCATAGAGATATGTTGTAACCACATCCATAAGCTGCATTTCCAATCATTCGGATGCTACTAAGCTCACTAAGTAGCGAAACATTATCACATCAATTACTGAAGAGTATGTCTCCTCGTAGTCAATTCCAGGGCGTTGTGAGAAACCTTGTACTACAAGGTGAGCCTTGTATCTCAGGACTTCATTTTTCTTATTACGCTTTCTGACAAAAACCCATTTATGTCCTACAGGCTTTACATTTGGTGGGGCTAGCATTATCGGACCAAATACTTGTCTTTTTGCTGGAGAATCAAGTGCTGTCTGGATTGCTTCTTTCCATTTAGGCCAATCTGCTCTTTGTTGACATTCTACAATAGTGCGTGGTTCGATATCATCATGCTCTATGATCTCTTGAGCAACAATATATGCAAATATATCATCAACGTGTGTGGAAGATCTTTCCATCAACTCATACACACACTCATAATTCATTGAGATTTCTTTTTTCTTTGTCATCATATCAAACATCGGAGCGTCCTCCAGTAATGATTCATGGACATAACTATAATCAGAGATAAAATTGTGAGAGAGATTCTTTTCATTGATGATTAATGTGCTGTCTAGATTGCTTCTTTCCATTTAGGCCAATCTGCTCTTTGTTGACATTCTACAATAGAGCGTGGTTCGATATCATCATGCTCTATGATCTCTTGAGCAACAATATATGCAAATATATCATCAACGTGTGTGGAAGATCTTTCCATCAACTCATACACACACTCATAATCCATTGAGATTTCTTTGTTCTTTGTGATCATATCAAACATCGGAGCGTCCTCCAGTAATGATTCATGGACATAACTATAATCAGAGATAATATTGTGAGAGAGATTCTTTTCATTGATGATTAATGGATCAGGTTATGCCGCATCCGTCCTCTTTTTCCTTGGGCGGGTGTCGATTGAACCAGGTGGCCTCCCCCTCTTCCTTTTGAGAGTCACGACCTCAACCACACCTCCACCATGTATGGTTGCAGTGCCTCTATCTATGACAATGTGCCCCTTGCTGGAGACTTCTAATCTTACAAGCACATTTGCAGTTGGTATATGTGATCTTGTTACTTTAGCAATATCAGCAAATGCATCAGGCATCGAATCTACTGTGTTCTGAAGATCGATTATTCTTTTTACTTCACTTTCACATTGTGAAGTGCTGGGATCAAAATGAGACAGTGTAGGGACAAACCATGATAATTCCTTTCGTTCCCTTAGAAAATCTTTTTTCTTATCTCCCCCTAATGACGGGAAGATTGTCTCATCAAAGTGACAATCTACAAATTTAGATGTAAATAGATCGTCTATCAAAGGTTCCAAATAGCGGATAATTGTTGGAGTTTCATATCCAACATAAATACCTAGTCGTCTCTGAGGACCTATTTTGGTGCGCTGTGGGGGCGCAAAAGGCACATACATTGCACAACCAAATATGCATAAGTGTAAAATGTCAGACTCATATCTAGTTACCAACTGGTACGCGGAAAATGGTTATCCAACTGTGGGTCTAAAACGAATAAGTAAATCTACGTGCAATATGACATAACCCTATGCAGAGATAGGCATGTTGGTGCGCATAACTAGTACCTTAGCCACCATCTGTAGCCTTTTGATGGTGGCTTCTGCGAGACCATTTTGTGTATGCACATAGGGTACATGATGCTCTACATCAGTCCCGATAGACATGCAATAATTATCAAATGCTTTTGATGTAAATTCTCCAGCATTATCAAGCTTTATAGACTTGATAGGGTGATCAGGGTGGTGAGCCTTTAAACAAATAATTTGTGCTAGAAGTTTTGCAAATGGAGCATTTCTTGTGGACAATAGTGCAACATGTGACCAGCATGTCGAAGCATCTACCAGAACCATAAAATACCTAATGGTCCACATTCTGGATGGATAGGTCCACAAATATCACTATGTATCCTTTGTAAGAATGGGATGTTTTGCTTTGTATCTTTAGCATAGGAAGGTCTCGATCCTGTTTTTGCTAAAGAACAGGCTTTACAAAAGGAGTGATGTGCCTTTGAGATAGTTAATGAGGTAGAGTGGGATGTAGATAGTGCATCTGGTGCTTTAGAAGTCATTGGCCACAATGGAGCAGCACTAGGACCGACACTGTGTAGTGTATCGGATTTTTGTCCCATTTTATGTGTCACTCGAAAGAAAGGATGTCCATGTGAGTTTTTTAAAATACGGATCATCATGTCACGACCATGATGTCTAAGGCGGTCGTGCCAAAGCCTCTATGAGTCAGCGTCTTATAGTTCATTGTTGGTGACAGCATAGGATTCAAGAATCCGAAATTGTAGTGAGGTACAATCCACTAGATTGACTCATTAGTTTTTTCTAAAATGCGCTTCCTTCCATATTCATTGGAGGTAATATATATGTATTCAGTCTCATTCTCACAGTGAGTTTCCAAATGATAACTGTTGGCACAAATATTTTTAAAACTTAACAAGGTTTGATTAGCTCTTGGTGCATACAGAGCTTCTGTGACTTTAATCAGTGTGCCATTAGGCATTAAGAATTTGGCAGTTCCTTGCCCTTTTATTATTTGTGATGATCCAATCATTGTAGTCATAGATGAAGTATAAGAAATTAATACAATGAATAATTATCTATTCCAAAAATTTGTGTGGGTAGTCCCACTATCAGCTAAACATTCAATGTCTCCTCGATACATTCCTACAAGTAATGGGATGGTGTTATTAGATAAGTCAAACAATATTCCTCATATTCTTTAGAGTGTTTCGATCTAAGTAGAATGACATACTTTTCATTCTAATATTTTTCTTCATGTGCTAGATGTATTGTTGTACATCTTTTACTAGTGCTATTCTTGAACCATGTACGTTGATGTATAGTAAATAAACTCAAATACATGCAATGCTTTAGAATAAAATCCGAAATTTATTAATAAGCCAACAATAATCAAATTAAGGTCTCATCTGCATAAATCTAATTTAAAAAATATTATTCGAAATAAACTTTTAAGGCCAAAAACAATAGTCTAATTGGAATGAGGCATTATGCCTTCGCAACTTTCTTAAAAAGTAAAGTAGCAGATCAGTCAAAATCGAAGACATCCATTGACTGAGCAAAGCCCTTGTTGACATTGAAGTCTGCAATTGTAAGGTTGACATCAGTGTCATGACCTCCGTTTGACGTATAGTGAGTCTCTTGTTCTTTAGACTTCCTTGTAGTTGGCTGTTACTTTGTTGCTTGCCTGGCAGGTCTGGTACCAATGCCCAGTATCTCCACACCTATAGCAAGGTTCATT
>NC_033798.1:104976487-104987558 GCF_001876935.1 Asparagus officinalis | reverse complement strand
TTTTTGTGCCTTGGTGTCATAACCACCAAGTCCACCACCACCATCTCTGCGCCATACATGGGAAGAGCCTCCACGGCTGCTACCACGGCCTCTCCCACGACCCCCATGTCCCCTACCTCGTGGTGCATTGTTCCCACATTGGGAGGGATCAGCACATCCCATCCCATTTGCTTTGGGGTTCTTTCCACTATTCATTTTACCATAGTTAGATTCAGGAACTTTCTTTGTCCCAGCAGGTCTGGCATTGTTGTTCAGAAGAACCTGATCATGCCTCTCAGCTACTTGCAGCATGTTGATCAACTTAATGAATATCGTAATTCGTTTGTTGTCATACTCTAGCATGTACTGGTTTTCTAGTATAAGTGATGAAGTAGAAAAAGTGGAGAGAGTTTTTTGTATCATATCAGCTTCTGTGATTTCCTTTCCAGAGAAGGTGAGACGTGCTTTTAAACGCAACATGTCCTTGTTAAAGTCATTGACCCTTTTGTAGTCAAGCAAACATATTTCATTATACTGGACAGTCAGTTCTGGAAGTAAAGTGTCATGAATGTTCCCAAAATGTCCCTTTAGGCCATCCCACAGTTCTTTAGGTGTCTTCAACTGAAGGTACTCCCATCGTAAGCTAGGGTCAATATGTCGTCGCAGAAACATTAGAGCATTTGCTTTGACTTTGTCAGACGGTTCTTTATCGTTGGGGTCAGCGGATGGTATGATTGTGGAAATGTAGTCCTTTCCCATGAAAGTAGTTTCCACATCAGAAACCCAACGGTGGTACTCAAGTTCTTCTGAGTCCAATATTTCAAATTAGGGTCGAGTTGGTTCAGCCATCTGCTATAAATTGCAACGTAAAGTTAAAACAATGTTGAGTTAATCTAATACTGCCCCAAAGTCAACTTTATGTGCTGCAACTTTTATATGTGATGTCGTATACAGAAAATAAAATTTATAAACAATCAAAGATTTATGAATTGCGGGAAATAAATTTACTTTTGAATTGTAGCAACTAATTGTTCATAATTTTTCTTAACCAAATATAGTACTTTTGTCTTATGCACGAAGCATTAAATAATAGATAGTGATAGCTAATGCCAATTCACCTCATGGAAAACATACATATAGACCCTTTTGTTGTTTTCTGTGATTAAATACCAAAGTCCTCAAAATAGATTCCTTTAACAAATTCATATAGTCATGAAACCTGATGAAAACCTTACATAAATTTAAGTGGGTTGTGGCCATAATATTTACTCCATGCAAATCGGATCCATCAATCACAATTTCATTCATGAATTTGCACGCAAATATCAAAACAAAATTGTCCTAATTCTTTCGAATCAAAACTATGATAAAGTATTTGCATGAAAACCCATGAATCTGAAAAATCAATTACATAGAATATTATAAGCCAAAATAAATGGTATCAAAAGTACCTTGCAGGAAAGACACGATTCTTTCCTAGGGCACTTCTTAAACGCTGCAGATGGTAGATCGTGGTGATAACGTATTAAAAGAAGAATAGAATTGGTCACACTTTATTTCATCAGGAATTCCCTTTATATAGGGTGTCGAATATAGGGTTTCATAAATACACGAAGAATTAAATTACCTTTCATCAATTACTTTGACGAAAGCACACTAATTGTATTTTTCCTTTAACACTTATTCTTTTATTCAAAATAAATTTTATTCGCTCTTAAAAATAAACTATTACCATTAGTTGCTTGTATTTGTTGTTTTTTCTCGTAAAAATAATATTTGAATTATTCAAACATGCATGCAGATGGTGTTATTTTGGATTTTAAACCCTCTCCCTCTCTAACCATAAACTAACTATAAGGATGTGTGTGACAACTCTTTAAAATTGGATCAGATTTAAGCTTGACATCATTTTGAGAAAAAAAAACACATTTAGTAAAACTGGACTAAGATTAACTTAATTTTTTAAAGTCAAATTTGGTCTTTATATACATTTTAATTTGGACCAATCCTCTATTGGTTCAAAACAAAACCAATTTTGTTTGAAACAGACCCAAGATTAGTTTTGACCCAACTTTAAAATGGTTGTTAAACAAACCTACACTCCCTTTGCTCAAAGTCCTACTTATCAGACAATTAGACTTCCATGCTCTTCTATGAAGCCCGCAAGTAATTTAGTACCTTTATACTCTTGAGGAACAAGACAAGCTAAAATATCTATTTAGACCCTTAATCCTAAAGTGACAAATGTTCAAAGCTAATAGAACTAGGAAAACACTACCCCACCTAGGATTAAGGTTTAAAGTAAAGGTGGAAGTTAACTCCTATCCTAATTGTTTATTAAAGAAAGGGATAAAAGACACAGCGTGGGATTAGTTAGTACAACTAATCCTTTTCTTCACGTGGGTCTATAAAGTAAAACGACGCGTGCATTTGATTTGCTCACTTTTAGGCATTGGAACTTTTTGCCTTGGTGTCATCATCATTCTCTGATTAATAAATTAGTGATGTGATGATGCATTTAATGCTTTTTTGACTAACGAAAAGGTATTTCTTATCTCATGAGGAGCTATTTATAATATAATAATGGAGTGTGGACTTAGCAAGTTTTGTGACCATGGTTTGCTGTTCTCACATGTGATCGACCCTTTCGTTATCTACAAAGAACATTAACAGTATTTTATTGATCATGGAGAGCACATTTTGAGAGTGGTAATGTTCCGATTTTACTTTTGTACAATTGCCTATTTTTTTTCTTAATTTTGGGAATAATATTGGTCTAAATATAAACTATGCAATGTTGAGGATGTTTATGATTAATAAGACATACTTGCTAAACGAAAAATAACTTAAACTTAGCTTTTTTCCCCAAGTACCTAGGCCCCCCTCTTGCAGTCCAGATTCTGGTGGATGACACAAATATTACTATGTTTTTTTTTTAGAAAAAAACAAGGGATTTACCCTGTCATTCATATTAATCAAAAAGATAGTTAAAAAAAAAGATACGAATTATATCCAAGAATTGGAAGATAGAAAAAATAGTTTCTCAAAACTAGTGATATATGACTTTCTTCTTCCAAACATCCATGAAGGTGAAGAGAGGGCCTTACCGTCATTCACCATTGACACAGATATAGAAAAGAACCAAAGCCAGCCATATATATATAGTAACAAGAAACTAAACTTTCTATAACCCAATAAAACAAAAACTAAAAAACTACATATAGTGTTTTTTGTACATATAACAAAATGTTGACATTCACAGTCACATCACTTGTAGATAATCATATGCTTCTTCGAATTGGTTCTTCCTCCTGCTTAGCTATAATCTTTTGTGTTGGAGCTGCACTTCCAGTGCTTACCCAATCATATAGACCAGATATTGTCAAGTTAATAATAAACTTAATAGAGAAATGAATTTGATCAAAATGCATTTGTTTCTCGATGTCCATAAGCTCAAAACAGAGGCAAAAAGCTTATCCAAAGAAATCCTTTCATCTCACGCAGATTTTCTAGACTATGCAAAAGCTCATCCAAAGTACTAGGCCAAGTGAAAGGTAAGTAGTAGCACATGAAGTGTTGCCAAACTCTCTTTGATATAGGACATGAAAAGAACAAATGTTCTCTGGACTTCGGCTCTATCCCACAAAAAGAACAAGTAATATCTCCATTACAGCCTTTTAATTGAAGAATCTCCTTTGTATGTAGTTTGCATCCCACAAATATTACTATTGTTGATGTTCGATGTCACACAGCTAATGAGAGATATTCGCTGATGGATGCAGCTCAGATCTTCGCACTGATGACGAAGAGTGAGAGGATGGGAGATGGGGCCGATTCCTCCTCCGATTTTATGCCTGATTCTTAGAGCTCGGTACTAACGGATGACCTGCACATGCAAGAATTATAAGAGGGCGGAGCTTGTTTTCCCATGGTACCTCCGACGGTCAAGTCAACTGGTGAGCTTGAGTGAGGTTTTTGGGAGAGTTCCGGGGCTATTGAGGTCCTTATAGGGGGTAGTCTCTTTGAGTTATTAGTAAAAAGAAAAAATAGATGGTAGGGGGGGGGGAATGATCCCCAAAGTTTAAAATGAAGGTCCCCTTTTTCTTACTACTGCTTCTCTCCTTTTATAGTCAATCGCCTTTGAAACACTGACCCTTGGCTTTGACTATGCATAGGAGGGCGGTTAGGAAGTGAGCGGACAGGTTGCTGAGTCATCCTTCGCTTTACAGATGTCGGCTTGCGACTGGAAGGAAAGTCATTCTAGCACAGGAGATGATGTCTCCACTATGTCTTGTATTTGACAGATGAGGCATGATGGAAGGTAAGCTGATTGCTTAGTCGTTCTTCCTTCTACAGACGTCAGATAGTGACTGGAAGGGAGGTCATTCAAGCACATGAGAGGATATCTTAGTAATATATGGGAAGTGACTTGGGAGCCAGAGAAAGATGTGTATGCACGAGATTTGTCAGAGTTAAGATCTTGATGGGATCGATCAATACTGTAGTGTTGATTGATGTATATCTGAAGGGAGCTTAGTTGGATCTTATCACTTTTACTTCTTTGTACGCTTATCACACTCCATACTTCCTCATTATCCGGTTGATCGTCATATGCCCGGACCCTTCTCAAAGTGTTGGTCGGACGGATAGGGCTCCTAAGGGTTCGTTCCTATTGCCCGATTGGATTGGCGACTTCTTGGTCGGACGGATAGGGCTCCTAAGGGTTCGTTCCTATTGCCCGATTGGATTGGCGACTTCGAGTGGGGTTGGGCCAGGAGGTCTCTTAACGCCTTCTTTTTTCTTCCGTGTGGTTTCTGAACCCATTGAGATGACCCAAGAATTTCGCTATTTCGATTTTGCTAGTCCTTGGGAACATCATCCAAAGAAACGGAAAAGACCAAAAAGTCCCCTTAGTAGAGACGGGTCAGTTTTTTTGAATCGTCCTCATGACTTGTTGATCCGACAGTCGAGTGAGCCTCTGACCGAGTAGATAGTCGAGTAGATGGTTGAGCCGACTATTTGAGGAGTTGTCTCGATTATGAGGCAAGCGGACTCTTGAGGAGTCGTCTTGATTATGAAGGGTTGACCGATCTGCGTTTCACATCGGTAAAGATAACTCGTCGCTCAGCGGGCAATAGATTTGTTCTTGGCTGGGCTTTGGGCCGCTAAGCTGGCTTGGGCCATAGCTCTTTCGGGCCTATGAAGACAGTTCCTCGATATTTTTATCTTTAGACGACGAATTACCATCACAACTATGCTTAATAATTAAAAATTAGAGATGAATAGGGGTATTAAACAACCGAATCGAATCGATACTAAACTGTTTGTATTTGTTTAAAATTATCGAATTCGAATGTGGACTCTAATATTTGTATATGGAGTTTTTCGAATTGGACTCTAATACTTGGTATTTGATAAATATTCATTAATACTTATCGAATATTATAGTATATTTATTTTGCTAAAAAAATTTGATTTTCAAATAGTATTTAAATTTATAAATAACAATTATTCCTTTATAATATATTATGCATATGTATTTAAATCAAAGTTTTCATTAGAAATATAGATTTAAGGTTATTTTAGTCTTAAAATTAGTACATAAAACTTAAGTAAAAATGGTAATTGGGTTAAAAATATGACATATTATGTGCAATGATACAAATAATAAGTAATCAAATTTTAAACGAATATTTGATAGACAAATGAATTGAATATACATCTAGTTAAATTCAATTCATTAGTAAATTTGAATACTAAAAAATATTTGTTTAGTGGTAAAGGATCTGTTGGGGAATTTTTAGTCTCTCTGCATACTACGATCTTCGCAACTCGGAAGCCAACCCATAATTAATAAGATAGAAAATAACCGCAATCAAGAAGAAGGAACACCAAGATTTACATGGTTCGGTCGACCAATTTCGACTTACATCCACAAGGCAACAAAATAAGAAATCCCCAATGTATAACGAAAAACTATAAGAGAAACCACTCAACTCTTGTCTCTCAATGTCTCGACCTTACATACATAATCAACTCTTATATTCTCTCTAAAACTCATTCCTTATAATTTTTTGAACAAACAAAGACTGTGAAACCCTCTCCTAGTGTTGCAATCTTTTGCATGGATAAAAACCACGAAACCCTCACGTCTTGCACAATATTCTTGAATCAGGCTACGCTATCTGCTAACTCTAGATTATAAGAATATTGGCTCTCTCCATTCTCCTTGGTTTTTCATCCAATAATAGAAGAATATATATATATATATATATATATATATATATATATATATAATATATGAATTCAATGAGTATCCCCCTTGTTCATAGGAGTGGATTTCCTCCTACCTGACGCATGCTAAAATTCAGATGAATTGAGCGATATTATGGATGATTCCGCTCCGTTGAACGTGTAATCTACATATTCTAACAACCCCCACCACCAAGTTGGGGTGAATCCGTCGTCGTTTGACCCTTGCCATGCGAGCCATGTGAAAAGTTCTATTCATTCAAACTCGTTAAACATTGATACGAGTGGATGAAGGGTCAAACGAACGGACTGGGTTTACCACCAAACTTGGTGTGTTGAGGTTTTAGAATATGTAGATTCAAGTTGCAAGCAGAGGCGATCATCAACTGTCGCTCAATCATTGATTTTAGAGGCGTCATAGAACGGAAATCTCCTCCTATGATCAAGGATACCCATTAATCTCTCTTCTCTCTCTCTCTCTCGTCTATATATATATATATATATAGGGAAACCAAAACCCTATCTTTAGCCTAACTTCCTAACTAGAGTAGGATTTAAACTCCTAATTATGATGAGACTCAATCTCCTAATCATGATAGATTTCTAACCTTATCTAATTCTCATGAAATTATACAAAGAATCAAAGATATAATCCCAACATGAATTACCAAATCGAATATGACCAAATAGTAATATGAACAATTATCAAACTATTTGTTAATTATTTGGTTCATTTTCACCCCAAGTGATGGACATGCCATAGACACAAATTAATCGACCCTTAAGCTTTTAAGCCAAGACTTCAAACCCTAGCCACTAGTCCACTTGCTGGCTAAGTAATCTATTATTTACCTGACTAATTATTACTAAAGTAGATGGAGAGTTGGGAACATTTGGTTATGAAATAGATGGAGAACAGAGATGGAGAACAGAGATGGAAAACAGAGGGAAGGATAAAAGGTTAAAACTGGAAGGTTTGAAACAAAAAGAAAAGGAAAAAAAAGAAAAAAAAAATGCAATTTGAACTCTTAGTTTCTGCCCAATTGATGCTTTCCTTAGACTATTTAGAGTACGTTAGGTTAACTAGATATCTACATCTTGCATCCACAGATATGGTGGGAATTAGGTATTTTGGTTCAGTTGTATTTCTCTCTGACGCTGAAATTGAAATAACCAAAAAAAAAAAAAAACTCCACTAGCTAAATATTGAGAGGTAGTGCAAAATACTACATCCACAAATCTGGTGATGAAGAAATTACAACTGTGTTTCAGCTGATCAATCTTTTCTTATTTCCAAGTTCAAGCATATGCAGTGCTATTAGCTATTAACAGAACAGGGTATTATGGAAATTTTGTGCAAATTAAACATCATTTCTCTCTCCCCCCGCAAAAAGTACAATTCTTGCTTTTGATGTTCTGTTCTATCTGAAGCCTGCACAGTTCTAAAAACAGTTTGGCATTGGTCTAGAGGGGAAGAGAGAAAAATAAAAATAAATAAAATTCTCTGCTTGGAAATTGATTATGCACTTGTTCCCTTTTGCATGTCTTTTGGTACACCTATTATACCGTAACATAAAAGGTTAATTGAGGATAGACCCCATTAGTATCATTGTTCTGAACTTACTATCAGTCTGATTTTATTTTTGAGTACAGACCCCTTGAGTGAAAATATTTTGACTCTCTTGCTAGTGAGAGAAGTGAAAAACATTTTTTTTTACAAATAAACCCCCTGAAAATAACAGAGTCAAAATAGACAAGAAGACATCTTGATAGGAAAAATAATTAGGGTGTGTTTGACAACACTCCAAAACACCCGGTTTTAAGTGTTTCTATTTGGTAAAAAATTGAACCAATGTTGGTCAAGTTTTAATAAGTCAAAGTCCCCCTAAATTGGTTTTAGTTTGAACCAGCCTTGTCATGGTCCAAACTAAAACCAGTTTAGGATAAAAGTGGGTCAAAACTGATCCTGACTTAGTTTTTGCCATTTTGCCAAACACATCCTTATAGACAAGATATAACTCTTTTTAAAGAGATGTAACTTTCCAATCATTGAAGTAAGAACACTCGTATCCATTTAACAACTATTTGTCCTAAAAAGCTTTCAAACTGGCATCTATAAGAATCAAAACTAAAATGTTCTTTGTGAAAACAAAAACGTTACTTAAAGATTAATATAAATTTTTCATGTCCGTGTACCTAAATCATATCAATTCACAACCTGAAAGAAAATGTATGTGGCATCTTTGAGTAAGATACTTCAACTATAAACAATTAGTCAATTATATAATGTACTAATTCCTAACACAAAATAATTAAAGAGAGATGAGAGACAGAGGCAGGAGAGTGGCCCCAAATAAATCCATAGAAACTCCAAATTGGAATATTTTTTTCCCTATAAAGTTTCCTGTGTTAGGGAACCACCATTTATTCTTTGGGCATCCATCAATTTGGTGCATAAATGGACGACAATAATACAACTTAGTCTATTTCATGGATCACTACACAAACTAATCAGATAGATTCTTCTAATTAGAGACCCCATCATTGTCCCAACACAAACACCACAAAAAAAAACAGGGATCAATCCTAATTTTCTAACAAAAGCCCAAATGTCATACAAACTACCATCCGAATCAAAGTTATGAATCCAAAATATTGAAGTCCTGTGTATCAAAATCTATAATTATTTTATAGTTTTAGATACAAGGGAATTACATGTCATGAAAGAGATGCTTGTGAATGACAAACGCATCAAGTAAAAAGAGACAACAAGCATTTATGATAATATCCACTGCATATTTAATTACTTAATAATCATTATTCAAATATTAACAATGAAATAAGCTAGGTATGTAATGTAGTATATATAACACACCCTATCAAAAATTAATGAAATAAATCTCCAAAATGGCAAAATTATATTGCAAAACTATGTGACTGACTGTTAATTCACCATCCAAGGCCAATTGGTAGTCAGGATTCTTCTGCTTCCAACCCCTCTTTTCCTCTCTATTTACATATCTGCCCCTAACATTTTTGTATTTCCCAATCATATCCCCACCAACTTCACCGTATTTGGCAACCAATCTCCGGCAACCGGTGGCCTCTGCAGCCGCCCGGGACGATTGCTCCGTCGTTGACCTTCAAATTATTCCTCAATTGTTCAATGCTTGGCACCAAAACATTCTCTGCCCACTCTTCAATCTTCACTCCGCTGAGCCAAATCCCTCCTACA
The DNA here is from genome assembly GCF_001876935.1 of Asparagus officinalis. Taxonomy (NCBI): domain Eukaryota; kingdom Viridiplantae; phylum Streptophyta; class Magnoliopsida; order Asparagales; family Asparagaceae; genus Asparagus; species Asparagus officinalis. Next base: position 104,978,092 of record NC_033798.1, on the reverse strand, counting down.
ATCCGATCAAGCGTATCGTCATCGATCCTAATAGATCGCTCACAGCCAATAACGGCCGTGAATTTCGCCGATATAGACTCTGAAACCCTTCGACGCAGCGGCAGGAAGTCAACGGGCTTGAACATGACTGCACTGTCGACAGAGTCGAGAAACTCAGAGGCTGAGGATGCTGAATGTTTAATTGCAAGTCGACCTTGTTCTTGTTCTTGCTCAACGGTGAGATCACTAGAATTCCATGAGCCCTCGCCAGTCTCATCCTCTGCATTGCCACCGGCGGCCAGATTCAAGTCGAGAGATAACCCTAATCCGTCTGATTCCTTCTTTCGCTTCGACGTAGTAATATTTTTCGTCAACCAATCTGGTAGCCGTTTCCCTCCGATTGAAATCTCCAACTGCCATTCCGAATTCACCGAGTTCAGTATTTTCTCCTCTGAGAGTAAGGATTCTGTCGAACACTTGAGTTCTTCGGGCATCCAATTTGCTGTGAGCACAAATATCGCGCTCCCTAGGGCAACCTCTCGGCCATAAGAATCAGGCAATCGCCCTCTTTCAATCGCTCTCTTGATCGTCCCCCGAACTATTGCATCGGCCTGATCGACATCCTCAAGCACGACCACAGAAAATGGATTTCTCTTCACAGCATCAGCTATCCGATCAAGCGCAGTCCTTCCTCGAAAATTTACATTCCACTCTCCATCATCCCGGTTGTTCCTAGGTTTTCCAAGACGAACAGTGACAGGTTCGACCCCAAACACAAGCTCAGACAATGCAGAAGCCATCTTCTTCTTCCCAATTTTATCCGATCCGATGAAGAGTAACCAAGTATCGGCCTTCGGCATGAGCCCTCTTCGTTTCCCGTTACCGGATTTTGCCTGAAGAACCGCTGCAGTGACTGCAGAGGCCGCCTCGGTTTGCCATGAAACCTTCTCCATTAAACCTTTGAATAGTTTCTTGAGAGAGTCCGAGTCTTTGAAACTAGTAATACTATTCTTGATTCTCTCATTATGAGCATTCTCAGGCTTCGGGCTACCAAGAACAAGGTCAGTCTTAACAGGAGAACCAGGAGGGCTCGAGGGTTTCTCAGATGAGGTCGTTGACTGAATCATCGTACGAAAGCCATGCGGCAAAGATCGAAGGTTGAAGGTGTTCAAATGGTGCCGAGAGCAAGTCTGCCGCCATTTCTTCAGAAGCTCCTCCATCCTCTGCTTCCAATTGAGCTCCTGCTCTTTGCTCTGCTCAACAAACAAACGAGATTAGAAACTTCAACTAATGGGGAAAAAAGCATTCAATTAATCAACAATTTTGCAACAAATTCAAACCTGGAACTGATCTGGCGACAGTCTCCCGCTGCTTGGCGTAGCAATCTGCAGCCACTGCGGCAAATTTGATTTACTTTCCTGTCTCGAATCTGAAGAAGATTTCTCAAACTCTTTTGCGACGAGCTTGGCGAGCTCTCGCTCATAATTCTCCGTACACTGCGCACAAAGTGTTTGTTTCTGAGAATTCCAATTATCCGTTACAGTTTCAGGTGGCCTACGTACGGGAACAGTCGCCGGTGTAATCGCCGGAAAGCCCTTCGCTGGAGCGAGAGCCTCGACCGAGCTA
>NC_033798.1:104974868-104976477 GCF_001876935.1 Asparagus officinalis | reverse complement strand
GCTACTCAATATACCATTACTGCTTCCAAGCCTATAAAAACTCCTAAATCAATCAAAATCTTATAAAAATTCAAAATTTTCTACGAAAATTTTAATTGATGAGAATCCACACCTCGGGAATAACCCTCCTGGACGTGATGATGGCGGCGCTGTTCTCGGAGCAATCGGAACTGCGGCGAGGTCCCACTCGCTCTCCATCGTCGGATGATAAACTTGACACCTCAGATAAGTTGCACACGTGGCAGTCCCCAGGGCCCAAACTCGGCCACCGGCGCCGCCGCCGGCAATGATCTTAGCCACCAGCCACGCCTCTTTTCCGCCTCCATATCATATATGTTGAATCGAGGACCCAATCACGGTTGCTCTCAACTAACACATGTCAAATCTCCCAAATCGAGAACCACTCATTGGATTGCTACTTAATTACAATCGTCCATTCCCGAATCGTTCGATGGATTTGAGATTTATCGACAGCATCCCAATTCATAGCCAAGAGATTTTCTGACCGAAAGAATCCGAGCTCCGTCTCTCTTATCTCTCGATTGACCTCTTTAAACGTATCGAACTATCAGATCAGAATCTCCAACCAGGAATTTGGGTTCCTCTTCCTGCTCCTCAAGGCAAAGATCTCAATCATATTCTGTGAGGGGTAATCCCTTCGCCTCAATCAGCTCCTGTCGGATGTGCTGCTGCTGCTGCTGTGCTGAGACTGTGGGCTCGGATTCACAACAAATTTCCTCGCCGCCCGCCACGCCGGAAGCTCGAGACCCCAACCCATCCAATTCCGGGCAAGCTCACCAACAACAGAGAACTCGTGGTCGTCGACGAAGAACGACTTGAGAAAATCGGACTCGTCTCATCGCCCGCCCTTAACCGCAGGGCTCGAAAGCTTCGCTCTTTTCATAACCTACCTAACACTGGGATCATCGAAGAATCGAGACACCAGCTGCTCGAGCTCCACTTCACCGCGAGCAGCGGGTCTCTGTCTTGCGTCAGGGCACCCCTTCCGTTGATGCGCCTGGCGCCCTCTCAACTCCGCCATCAGCGCGTCGACAAGAGGCGGCCTCCCGGCGAGCTCGTCGACGAGAGTTGTTGGGGTTCGAAGCAAGCGATCGAGGGGGCGACGCGAGAAGAAGCCAGAGCTCGAGGGCCCCACATAATGGAGGGCTGGTGGAGGACGTTGGGGTGGGATTTGATTGCCATGCTTGCCGGAGGGACGGCGCCGGGGCGGCGAGCGAACGGCGGGCGGACCTGTGGAGGGGGGTTGTCGTGTCGTGCGTTCCGGCGCCGGCGTGGCGATGGATGGGTTAGGATGTGGATGATTCAGGGTTAGGCGTTTTGGTGGATGGCTGCTGAGCCTGCTCTCATTTCTCGACATTTGAACAAAACAGAGAGATGAAAATGAAAATGAAAATGAAAATTGGAAGTCCTTTTTTACTTATTAAGAGGAGACGAGAGAAAGAAGGAGAGGTGTCATGAGAACAAGGGAAAGGGGTGGGGGTGGGGATTTGTATGTAATTTTTATTTTGATTTTCCTTCTTTTATTTTTCAATTTTATATTTGTATTTTTTTTTTCTTTGAGAGGGAGAGAGGAGACGAGTGGCTGGGT
>NC_033798.1:104957862-104974858 GCF_001876935.1 Asparagus officinalis | reverse complement strand
AGCCAACTTGCGCAAGCGACCAAAACTATTAAGAGCTCAAGAACACTAAGGAGAGAGAGAGAGAGAGAGAGAGAGAGAGGCCAAAAAAGTCTTTGGGTTTAAAACAGAAGGAGAGCTGCTTTCTCACTTGTTTTTCTATGAGATAGAGAGGGAGCACTCGGTAAATTTATTGCCTCTTTTTATGTTAGTGAGGGGTCTATGGATATTTTTCGTTCTAGAAAGTTCATTGATTATGCTATACCGTTTAATTTTTTTTTTATTTTTTTTACTCTTGGAAAGTGTTCAATCATCTTCTTAAGCACCTGATGTTTGATTGTAGTCATGGGAGTTTATGATTTTACTCCTCTTTCATCACGTGATATCCGGCTCTCTTTATGCTTGTGCTGAGAAGACCTGAAATCTACTTGAGAGTCGATGGATCTTTAAAAAAAAAAAAAAAAAAAAAAAAAAAAAAGTATCTTTAAAAAAAAAAAAAAAAAAAGAAGAAGAAGAAGTTGATGATCAAATGAAGTGTTAGATATTGATTTGTAACTTTCTATTTAATTCCATCGCCCTTTACTCACATGTAATTGCAATAATCCCCACCACATATTAAAATGTTTTGATGTGATACTATACCGATACTCACTAGGTCTATCGGCAATCATGAACCAAGTCTAGTAGTTAAAATGGCCTTAAAAGAGGTTGAGAACCATTGGCCAAAAATCTTGATTTATTAGGCGTTAGCCCAAATTTTTTATTTAAATTCGTCAGTCTGTTTTAAGTACTCTTCCAATATATAACTATACTTTTGTACCACTCGATCAATTTCTTAAGGGAGTTTTAGAAAGCTAAGTAGAACCCTGTGGTTGAAGAAAATAAATGTTGTCCGCGTACTTGTCGTTTTCGTGAAGTAATATTGATAGGGTAATGTTTATTATAACTACATTTTTAATATGCATTGTATATATCAATCATATTACAATCGGGACGGCTCTTTGTCTTGAAAAACAAAAACAAAAAACAAAAACGTGAATAAAAGTTTAAACAGCCCACCGTAACTTCATCAAGAAGTTTGATGATCCTTTAATGGACGGTCCATCAACTCGAGCCTTTAGCTAAGTTTGCTCTCATTAACCAGTCGTGTTCCTTAACAAGAGGGCTTTCCATGTCTGACCTCTTCTCGACCTTCAAAAACCATGAAAGGAATTGAACTTTTCTAAAATTATAATAGTTTTCTTATAGTTGCATCTTAATTTCACCTAGAAGAAAGCAGATTGAAGTTGTGAATGTTTTACCACAACACCTTTGCGTTTAGGTCACGATAAGATGGATATCCACAAACTACCTCCAAAGCTAATAAATTTGGTTGTGTTTTGTGCTTCGGAAGCGGGTAGGGTTCCCCAAGATATGGTGCACAATTGAGACAAAACATGACCTACATATATTCAAAAGGTTAGGTCCTTAATTACTTCGTATTCTACACGATGGATATTGATTGAATCATAGCTCACAAATTAGAAATCAAACTAGTGGTAGTTAGGACGTGGAAACGAACCGAATCGAATCAAATACAATGGTATTCATATTCATATTCATATTCGGTTGATTTTCATGAATTTGAGGTTGAACTCGAATTCATGTCGAATAGGGGAAGGGTGTTCAAATCTGGCTCGTTAATTAAACGAATATTTGTTAAAAGTTCACAAATATCTTAATAGCACACTTATTAAGTAACAAGATTCTCAACTATGAGGTGTTGACCTCAAAACTCAATGTTTGAAGTATTTTCATATTTATTTTCTATAATGTTTTACTGAATTGTTAATATTTCAATATAAGAATGAGGTGTCTTTTCTTATTTATTTTCTATAATGTTTTACTTAATTGTTATTGTTATAGCTTGAAAATAACTTAGGTGTTAACATCCATTGGGAAACTAACACGTGTCATGCACCACGTTGTAGAAATGGTGAAAACATTGGATAAGGACAGGTTTTTTTTTGGAGCTAACAGACATTTGGTTGCTCTCCGGTCGACCGTGAGCTTTGGCACGGTCGACCAGCAACGTGCACGACTTGGTACAGATTCTGGATCTTTGGCTGGTCGACCGCGATAATTTTGGCGGTCAATCGCCAAGCCCTGTAATGGTTTTTTGGATTCTTTCGTTCTGTCCGGTCGACCGTGAGCTTTGGCGTGGTCGACTGCGAGACGGGTTCGGGTCTGTTTTGTTTTCCTGTTCTGTTTGGAATTTGTGTTTGGTATAAATACCAACACACGTTTTAGGGTTTCTTTAGGCGCAGTCAAGGGGATATTTTAAGCACAGAAAAGAGAGATCTTCCTGAGCTATTGGTTAGGGTTTTGTTTGGAGAGAATTAGAGATTTGTTGGTGAGATTAGTTGGTTGGTTTGAGTGATTTGTAATCTCAGTTTGTATTATTCTTCTCTATTAGTAAAAACCTCATTCCCTTCTTGCCCCGTGGACGTAGGCAACTTGCTGGACCACGTTAAAATTGATTGTTTATATTTGTGGCATTACTTTGGTTTGTTTGGCCTTCTCTCGGCGTTTGTGTTTGGTTCCTCGAAGCACAACGATTGGTGGCTTCCGCGTATAACAAGTGGTATCAGAGTACAACAAGTGGTATCAGAGCTTGGGCTATGCTTGGGCTAATTGGAGGAGTAGATTGCTTTAGAAGTTTCGTCTAGGGCTTCGGTTAGTGGTAAAGGTAGGATTTTTCCTATTTGTGGATCTCGTTTTCGTCGTGTGGGGTGAGATCTTTCGGAGACCCTTGTTAAGGTTTTAGTTGGAGGTAAAAATCTCTCTTTTTTAGTTTGGATCTATTCTTTATTTGTTTCGTATTGTTTTTGTTGGTGTTTTGAGAAAGATGGTTGAGAAAGAAGGAGTTGTGGAGGGTACTTCCGGCATGAAGACCGTTCAAAGTTTGAATATCCACTCTATGAAGATAGATGTGGAGAAGTTTAATGTCACAAACAATTTTGGTCTTTGGAGATGTGAAATCTTGGATGCGCTCAACGTGCAAAATTTAGAAGATACATTAGAGTTGGACAGGAAACCGGACGATATTGAGGAAAAGATTTGGAAGAAGATAAATAGAACGGCGTGTGATGTGATTAGATCTTGTTTAACTCAAGATTTGAAATATGATGTGATCAATAAGACTTCGGCTAAGAAGATTTTGGAGATCCTTGAGAGCAAGTATTTGACCAAGAGTGTAGAAAATCGTTTACATTTGAAGTGGAGGCTTTATCACTTCTAATTAAAGAAGGGGAACTCCATTAGTGATCACATGAATCACTACATGAAACTTCTTGCGGATTTGACGAATGTAGATGTTATGGTTAAAGATAAAAACAAGACATTGTTATTGTTGAGTTCCTTGCCTGGCGAGAAATATAAGACATTCGTTTTTACTCTTATTAATGAGAAAGTATCTCTTTCGTATAGTGAGGTCACCTCTGCACTTATGAATTATCAGCTTCGAAAGAAGGATAATGAGACTTCCGTTGAGCCGGTAGCGAGGGCATTGGTCGCAAGAGCAAAGAGTCCAAACCGCGATAAGAAATCGCAGTCTAGAGGAGCACATCCTGGAGTTCGTAGGAATCAATGTGCTTTTTATAAAGAGGATGGATTTTGGAAAGCCGAATGCTCAAAGTTGACAGATCGAGCTGGGAAGAATAAGGGAAAAACTACTCAAGCTTCAGAGGTAAATATTGTCAAGGCTAGTGGCAACAATTTAGATTCAGATTCTTCAGGGTACTCGTTATCTGCACTACCGTTAGTTTGTGTTATCGACTCTACAGAGTGGATGTTTGATTCAGGTGCTTCTTATCACATTTACCCTAGGAGAGATTGGTTCTCTAGTTTTTAGGAGTTGGAAAGAGAGGATGTCATGCTCATGGGTAATGATCATGAATGCCCTATTGGTGGTATCAGTACCGTTGTATTAGGATGTGTGACAGGGTGATTAGGAAATTGGATGAAGTGAGGTTCGTTCCTCAGTTGAAGAAGAACATCATTACACTTGGAGTTTTGGAGGCAGTAGGCTATAGAGTGACCTTAGAGGATGCATCTTTGAAGGTCATATTTGGGTCCATGATTGTGATGAAGGGTGCCAGAAAGAAGAATTTGTACTATTTAATTAAGAGCACGGTGTTTGATAGAGAGCTGACGACTTTTTTGGATTTGGCTAGACTGTGGCATTTGTTGAGGCTGAGATATTTGATTGGTTATGTCGTGTATGGATTGTTAAGGAGTGCTTTGACCTACAGATTGAAGTCATGTGGGTACATTGGTATGAGCAAGAAGACCAAGGTGGAGTTTAACACTTCTATCCATCGATCGAGGGGTCTTTTAGGTGATGTTCGTTCAGGCATTTGGAGGCCTTCCAAGGAGGCATCATTGGGAGGTAATTGGTATTTGGTTTCCATAGTTGAGGACTGTTCTAGGCATTAGTGGGTTACAACCAAGTACCGTTGATATAAATTCCTAGAAGTCAATAATAGATAGAGGAAGTGTATTAGCAGAAAGGTAACCCGTCATTCTGTTTTTGGTAGGGGTTCTTTATTGAGTTTGTGCCGAGCTCACGGCAGTTTGAGATACTTCATTGGAGAGGAAACATTAGGGCGACGAGACGAGATGACGGTTTTGATGGGTCGTTCCTTATTGGAGGAGGATCGATGTTTGATGTCGAGCACTGGTTTTGATGTTCGGTCTTCAACATATTTGGGTCATCTTAGTCATAGGTTGTCGACTGCTGTATTTGGAGATTTTAGATCTGGTGGAGCTACTTCAGATTTTGAGATGCATCGAATGTTTGATTATCCAACATCTGGTCATATCGAGGATGTGAGATTTGATTTGATTGCATATTTAGGATTCAGAGGCTCGTTTGGCTATCAGTTAGGAGACTCTGATTTTGTTCTGAGTAGGTATGTCACTTTTGACTCTCAGCAGGTGAAGAGTGTTGATCAGATCGTTAGGATATTGCAGTAGGTGAATGATGATGCTACTCCATGTTGGGTGGAGGTTACTCCACATACTCCAGATCATACTGCATCATTTGGGATTCTAGTTGAGGTGACACAGTTTGAGGATCATTTGGATTTGGATACAGATGATGAGTTGGTTGATTCAAATGCAGCCGGTGGATATAGTTTAGATTTGGATATGGTCGTTGGTTCATCGCAGGTGAAGGTGTTTAGTTTGTTTTATTTTGGGGCAATTAGGAGAGCTATCAGTTACAGATTTATGGGTGATGTTGGAGAAGTGTTGCGAACTCTTCTATTTGATTGAGGGTCTTTGGAGGCCGTTGGGTGAACTATGTGAATGCTTGATTCCTTGGGTAAGAGGATATGTAGGCAGTCATTTTATGATACAACCGGTTTGGTGAGTAGACATCGATGTTTGAAGAGTGATCACATTCTCATTTGGGTCTCGACTTATTATGGATTGAGTCCGTTATCATGAATTTGTTTCACTTCATACAGGATGCAACAAGTGAGACATTTGGTTTGGTTGGTGTTAGATCGGTTTTGGGAAAACTTTGTCGAGGTGGAGAATTGTAGAAACGACAAAAACATTGGATAATAATATGTTTTTTTGGATCTGGCAGACATTTGGGTGCTCTATGGTCGACCGCAAGCTTTAGCACGGTCGACTGGCAATGTGCACGACTTGGTACAGATTCTCAATCTTTCGCCAGTCGATCACAATGATTTTGGTGGTCGATCGCCAAATCCTATAATGGTTTTCTGGATTCTGTCGTTTTGTCTAGTCGACCGCGAGCTTTGGCGCAATCGACCGCGAGACTGGTTCGGGTCTGTTTTATTTTCCTATTCTGTTTCGGATTTGTGTTTGGTATAAATACCAACACATGTTTTATGGTTTCTTTAGGCGTAGTCAAGGGGATATTTTGAGCACAGAAAAGAGAGAGCTTCCTGAGCTATTGGTTAGGGTTTTGTTTGGAGAGAATTAGAGATTTGTTGGTAAGATTAGTTGGTTGGTTTGAGTGATTTATAATCTCAGTTTATACTCTTCTTCTCTATTAGTGAAAACCACATCCCCTTCTTGCCCCGTGGACGTAGGCAACTTTCCGAACCACGTTAAAATTGGTTGTTTGTGTTTGTGACATTACTTTGGTTTGTTTGGCCTTCTCTCGGCGTTTGTGTTTGGTTCCTCGAAGCACAACGATTGGTGGCTTCCGCGCATAACACACGCCTAATCAGACTTGGGTACAACTCGGATGACTCAAACCGCCTATGCGGCCGAATCTATGGGTCAACAACCTGCGTAGCCAAGTAAAAGATAGTATTTGTCGTCCAACCCAACCAATCGCCTCTGCGAATAACCATACTCGGCCTACTATTTCAACTGACAAACCCCGTAGCCAAGTATAAATGCGGTGTTAGTCGGCCCTCCACCAGACGACTAAAGAGGCAGTAGTTTCCTGAAACCTCGCGCTGACAACCGCCTGCCCTTGCATTAACTGATTTGACAAAGTCACCATTGCTCTAGTCCCCAAAGTCTTTATGACTTATTAGGCTCCGTCAACACCAAACAGTTGCCGGCGCTTGACACTAACCACCTGTATGACTCATCTTCACCAGCGGCCGACACCTGTCAGCTATCTACCAAGTCACATGTATGCCTGAACTCAGCTCAAGTTACCTATCTGCCATTCTGATCCTCTATAAAAGGAAGTCATGCAATAGAAGGTAACCCTTTGGCATTTGGACATAACTTTGAAAATTTCTTCATCATTTCACATTTTCCCACTCAAGTTCATATACTGACTTAATTGTCAGAGGAATAAACGGAGAACCCAACAGCGTCCTTTTACGAGTTCTTCATGTGTAGTGAAGAACAACTATCTATAGAGCTAGTCATGAAGGAGTTTGAGGACCTTAACTCTACTTAAATCCCCAAATAATTAAACCCCCTGCTAGATAACTGATATTAACGGTTATATTATATTTCAATATAAGAATTACTTTAGTGTATGTTTATAAATTACTAATATAATACTTATAAATAACAATATTTATAAACTTATGCGCATGTAAAAGATAATCCATTATAATAATCTAGAAGTAGAAAAACATAAATGAATATTTAATAATCAAACGAATCAAATATACCTTTGGTCAAATTATATTCGTTTATGTACCGAATACTAAAAAATATTCATTTACTATTAAATGAACTACTAAATCTAATATGAACGAATATCTGAACGAATATCTGAACGAATAATAACTAAATTTTTTTTACTAATACTTTGGTTCGTTTTCACCCCTAGACTAGCTAGTAGTTGATCACTAGGCTTGGGCAAAAGAAAAACAACAAATGAAGAATTCATGATTCTTCAGTTTTGGGATTCATCTTCCATTCTTAGATAAATAAATGAACTATGCTCCTTAATTTATGGAGAGCAAGATTCTTGGTATATAAACAGATTATTTCAAAAAGGGTTATACATAACATCTAATTATTTTTTACTTTTTTTATCTTTTGACAATAGTACTATTTTCATATATAGCTAATTTTTTAAAATTTGAGTGAAGTAGTGAGTAAATACCTTGTATTTCATTAATAAGAATCTGAAAAAACAAACTTGTTGTTGTGGGAAAATTAGTATATTGTTTAGGAGAGGTAAGGGTGATCTTGGGGTCCTTCAATCTCCTCTGATTGCTAATTGTTTTGGAGGATGTGTTGAACTTCAGCTCCTTGCACGGAGTAATGAGGTGAGAGGCCCAGAAGGTTGTTCCCCCAGCAATGCCCTCTGACGCTCAATTTGGTGTCTAAGCTAATAATCTAAAGAGAAAAGCAGCATGTAAGCTTTAGGGTTTCCTGTGTGACCTTAGAATAGCAAAGATGATGCTATGTATAGGAATATTATGAGGGTATTTTGGTAAACTGATTGCCTAGTTGATCTAACACTATGATGTTGCTTTACGCATTTTAACAGCTGATTGGTTGGAGGCGAAGAGCTGTACCAATTGCATTTAAGATGATAATGACAGAATGGCGGGAATGCAGGCATCATCCGAGAAGTCATTATGAAACATAGTCATGCTTTAAATGCAATGGCGACTAGGTGGTGGAGTATGAGCGTCAACTGTTCTGCATTAAATGTAAACATTGTTGAGAAGATCACTAGTTATTCCTTGTTTTAGACTTTTACCTACTGAATCTTAACCAAATATGCCTTTCGACTTAACCCAGAATCAATTAGTAGATCTTGACTTGAAGACGTCTTTTGTCTCAGACTCATATCACGAAGCTGAATCCGCTAGCTTATAGCTTAAACCCATGTCAAACATGTAGCCACATGTTTCGTCCTACTAAGTATGCAACGCGGACAGTTAAAGACTTAGTAATTTTCAGGGTATAACAAAACTAAAAATCATTTTAAGTGCATATTTTTTAAGTACAAAACTGGCAACAAGTACCCAATAAAATAGTTATGAAATAAAATAATAAACTTAGAAAATGATCGACCGAGAGGACCAAAAGCAATAAGTTTTCTTAAATAAACCCGCCACTAAATAAAAAATTTAAAATTGTCATGAGAATTAAAAGTTATAGCTTGTTGTGCGCGTCGCGGAAGTGTGACAACCAAACGGACGTGCTTCGAGAACCAAATCAAACAAACGTCGAGATAAAGGCCAAACAAATTAAAATAACGGCACAAATCCAAACACAATAGTTTTACGTGGTTCGGCAATTGCCTACGTCTACAGGGTAAGAAGGGGATGAGGTTTTCACTAATAGAGAAAGAGTACAAACTGAGATTACAAATCACTCGAAGGAACAAACTAATCTCACCAACAAGCTCTTAATCTCTCCAAACAAAACCATAAATAAATAGCTCAGAAAATACCTCTTTTCTGTGCTCCAAATATCCACAATTTTTCTTCTCCACCAAATTATCTCTTCTAATTGTTCCATATATATAGAAATCCTAAAATCATAAACATACTAGGAATTCTAAACCAAAACCAAATAAAATTAGGAATCCTAATAACCTATTACCAAAATAGATTAGGAATCCTAATAACCTCATGTTACCAAAATAGACTAGGAATCCTAATAACCTCATGTTACCAAAATAGATTAGGAATTCCCTATCCAATAATTCTCCACCTCGGCGAAGTTTTCCCAAAACTGAGCCGACACCGACCAAACCAAATGCATCACTTGTTGCGTCCAGTACGCCACGGCAACGGACTCATGACAATGGACTCCATCCATACAAGTCGAGACCCAAACGGGAGTGCGAACACTCACCCAAATGTCGATATCTACTCACCAAATCGACTACATCAAAACTGACTGCCTACGTATCCTCTTGCCCAAGGAATCAAGCCTTCACGTAGTTCATCCAAATAACCTCCAAAGACCTTAATCCACTAGAAGAGTTCACAACCCTTCTCTAATATCACAATCAAGTCTGCGGCTGATAGCACCTCCAATGGCTCTAAACTGAACTAATCCAAACATCTCCACCTGAGATGAACCAATGGCCATATCCAGACTACATCCATCAGCTGTACTCGAATCAATCAACCTATCATCTGCATCCAAATCAACACGATTCCAAATCTGTGTCACATCAGCTGGAATCCCAAATGAAGCAGTATGATCTGGAGTTTCCTCCCAATGTGGAGTAGCATCACTCTCCACCCGCTGTGATATCCCAAAGATCTGATCATCACTCTCCACCTGCCGAGAGTCAAACGTGACATGCCTGCTTAGAACAAAGTCAGAAGCCAATACATGATAATCAAACACGCCTCTGAATCCCAAATGTGCTATCGGATCAAATCTCACATCCACGATATGACCGAGTGCTGGGTAGCCAAACATCCGACGCAACCCAAAATCTGAAGCAGCTCCACCAGATCTCATATCTATACATGCAGCAATTGGCAACCTGTACATGAGACGGCCCAAACATGTCGTAGCCTGCACACCAATGGCAATGCTCGACATCAAACGCCAATCCTCCTCCAGAAAGGAACAGCTACCCAAATCTGCCATCTCGCCTTGTCGCCTCAAAGTTTCCACACCAATGAAGTGTCTCCTATTGCCGTGAGCTCGATACAAATGTAAGAAAGAACCCTACCATAATCAGAACGTTGGGTTACCTTTCTACCAACACACTTCCTCCATCTGTTGTGGGCTTCTAGGACTTCACACCATCGGGATTTAGTTGCAACCCATCAATGCCTAGAGCAATCCCCAACTGCGAAAACCACATACCTATTACCTCCCAATAATGCTTCCTTGGAAGGCTCCCGAATGCCTGAATGAACACCCCTCAGAAAACCCCTCGAATGATGGATAGAAGTGCCAAACTCCACCTCGGTCTTCTCACTCATACCAATGGGTTCACAGGACTTCAATATGCAGGTCAAGGGCACTTCTCAATAATCCAATGCACCATATCAATAAATAAATAACCCAGCCTCAAATCCTTCTATCTCGGCCAACTATCTCAAAGCACCAACAAATGAAGAATAGATCCAAACTGATAAAGGAGAGAATTTTACCTCCAAATGAAACCCTAACAAGAGTCTCCAAACGATCTCACCCCGCACGACGGCAACGAGATCCACAAATAGGAAAAATCTCACCTTTATCTCCAAACGAAGCCCTCGAAGAGCCTCCAAAGCGATCTACTCCTCCAAATAGCCCAAGCGCCAACAAACCAATGCGGAATAAACGAAGAATAGATCCAAACTAAAAAAGATAGAGTCTTTGCCAAAAAGATCTCACCTTTCTCACCAAACGAAGCCCTAGCCGAACTTCCAAATTGATCTACTCCTCTAACCAAGACAAAACCCTAGATCTAAAATCTGAAGCTCTGATACCATTTGTTGTGCGCGTCGTGGAAGTGTGACAACCAAACGGGCGTGCTTCGAGAACCAAATCAAACAAACGTCGAGATAAAGGCCAAACAGTGCTTCGAGAACCAAATCAAACAAACGTCGAGATAAAGGCCAAACAAATCAAAATAACGGCACAAATCCAAACACAATAGTTTTACGTGGTACAAATCAAAATAACGGCACAAATCCAAACACAATAGTTTTACGTGGTTCGGCAATTGCCTACGTCCACAGGGAAAGAAGGGGATGAGGTTTCCACTAATAGAGAAAGAGTACAAACTGAGATTATAAATCACTCGAAGGAACAAACTAATCTCACCAACAAGCTCTTAATATCTCCAAACAAAACCCTAAACAAATAGCTCAGAAAATACATCTTTTCTGTGCTCCAAATATCCCCAGTTTTTCTTCACCACCAAATTCTCTCTTCCAATTATTCCATATATATAGAAATCCTAAAATCATAAACATATTAGGAATTCTAAACCAAAACCAAATCAAATTAGGAATCCTAATAACCTATTACCAAAATAGATTAGGAATCCTAATAACCTCATGTTACCATAATAGGCTAGGAATCCTAATAACCTCATGTTACCAAAATAGATTAGGAATTCCCTATCCAATAATAGTTTTATATTGTAACTAGGTTTCAGATAATTTTGTCTGTCAATTTTCCCACCAAGTTCACCCCTAGCCATCTGTCTCAAAAGCAGTATCCTACCCACGCTTCAAATCATGCCTCCTATGTTTTGCAGTACGAGACATTGAAAAATATTGTATTAAAATGTTTATCATCTTTTGACTTTAAAAATAGCTATTTTAGCATGTTAAATATTAAAAAAAATTAAAACTATGGTAATATAAAATAAATTAGAATATAATGCTGGAAAATCCTTATGACGTGTTTGGGAGTTTACTAAGGGAAGGGAAGGAAAGGTAAACAACGGGAAGGAAATGGAAGGGAAGAGAAGAGAATTGTAATATGTTGTTTGGGAGTTGAGTAAGGTGAATGAAGGTGAAAGGAAGTAAATATATGTAAATTTACATAAATGACTTTATACTAATAACACATCAGCCCTTTTATTTGTTTTGATGGGGGTAAGAATGTCATTACACCCCTTTACCCGGGGGGGGGACCAAGCAATTTTACCCTCCGTTTCCCTTCCTTCCTCCTCTCTACCCTCCTTAAAAAAACTCACAAACAAGGTGAAAGCCGCATTTCTCTTCCCCTCCCCCTCTCTACCCTCCATCCAAACAGGGCATTAATCAATGGTCACTATTTGATGCAGCTTTTGAAGGAAAATTCAAAGCTATAAAGACAATTATCATCAATTTTTATCAGAATTTAGTCTTGTTCCTTCCATTTCAAAAAGCTCCGAAAGAATGTCCGAAGCGTGAAATAACTTGTCATCGCCCTTTATCAGCGTCATTAGTTGCTATATTGATTATTATCATTTCGATTCTAACCTTGTTGTGTTCCCACCTAATCTTATCACCCCAACTAAACCAAAGTTTGTGACCAAAGAATTGACTACCAAAGTTTGTGACCAAAGAACTGACTCCAAACCAAAAACTTTTCGCACCCAACAACTACAACCCCCAAAAAGTGCATCAATGCACGCATTATGCATTTTCTCCTTCAATAAAAAAACAATTAAACAGTCCGGATATTAGTTACTATTATTTTATTATACGTATATCAGTTAATAATAATCAACTCTCCAACTATCTCTGTCTCATCCTTTACTCAATTATGGGTTCAATTTTTTAATGTTTTTCCAGTTGTGCAGATTTACCAAGTTGAAGTCTATAAAGTCGGCGGCGGCAAAAGAAATCATCAATAGGGCAACGAGCGCGCACGCACGCACGCTTCTTTGCTTTTAAGCGTTTATCGAGTCGTTGAGCAAAGCCTGCAGTTTCCTTCCCTTTTCAATTTGCATTTTCTTTTTCTTTTTTCTTCTCTGAACGTTAGCTAGGAATATTTTTTTTTAAAGAATTATGCTAACTAATGTTTTTTTGCACTACATGTTTGGGATTGGATCTTCCTTTAAGCATGAGAGAGAGCAAGAAAGAGCATAAAAGCAATTATATAATATAATGATTTTTATTTGATTTGTCAAGATGTTCACGGCTGCATAAGGCTTTCCTTCTCTTTATAGAGTCCATATGTATCAAGAGTTGCATAATACATATAGAATTACCCCGTTTTGCATTACATATAAAGTTTGGAGGGTTAACATGCAAGTCACTGTCTGACACAGAGCTTCAACAACACGCGTTAATAAAATGTACTAATGTTCTTAATTCTGAATTTTTTTTCACTACAACACATAAAAATATAAATTTCGTCGAAACATATGCTTTATGATAAGAGTTCATTAAGGAAAGATACAATATTATACGTTTTGTAATATATACATAGTACATAACTATGTAATCTAATTAGCATTGCTTTTTTTAAATAAAAGAACTTCCACCATAAACTGTGGATTATTATTATTACTACTATTGCTATTCTTGGATCGGAACTTCTCGTCATCCATTTCTAGGAAAAGGAAAAGATAAAGGGACACATAAGGCGAAACCCTATACAAGAAAGATACTCAGAAAATAAGGGTGGGAACTCGATGTGTTACGATCCAAAAATCACTAAGTATTAATCTCCATTAAGACATTGACACATGTCCCTACTCGTAGTCAAACAAATCCCTAACCAAGACAACTCAAGCCATTTCCACAACTGACTCGATCGGCTGACAACTTGTTTAGCCGAGTCAAAAGACGGTACTTGTCGGCCAATCTACCAAATCGACTCGTATTCGGTCTACTGTTCAGCCGACAACTCGCATAGCCAAGTCAAAAGGCGTTGCTAGTCGACCCTTAATCAAATGAATAGAGAAACGACAGTTATCTCGAAATCCTCCCTAGCTGACTACCCTTGCATTAACTGCTCTGACAAATCATCATTACTCTAGCCCCATTAGTCTTTATGACTCATCGGACCCGGTCAGCGCCAAGCATATGCTGTCATTTAGTCATTAAATGACCAGATAACAAACCCTCTTCTGTGGCTGACACCTGGATGGTGATTGCCGACTCAGCTGCCTAGCTAGACCCGCCCAATTTACCTATTTGCCTTTCCAATCCACTATAAAAGGGAGCGATATTACATGGGGTAAACTCTTTGATTTTTTCTTGCAACTTTGAATTGTCTTATCTCTATATTTCCCACTCAAAATCAATGATTGACTTGATCATCAGAAGAACAAAAAGAGATCCCAACTCCGCCCTCTTACGAACTTTATGTGCAGGGAAGAATAGTAAACCCCAGAACCTATTATTTGAAGGAGTTTGAGGACCTAACACTTTCATAATCCTCACTAAACCCCTTGTTTGATAATTGGCTTCAACACGATGGACTATATGGTGGATTATACGAGTGGAGAGAGTGAAAATTGTAGCCACTTGTCATTCATTTCTAAGCTAAGTTAAACTATATACAACTGAATTTATTATTATTTATTATTTAAGAATCAAAACTGCCGTTAATTGATTGGCAATTATTATTGCGACACATTTCTCTAGAAAGAAATCATAGTTGCAACAGTACATAATCTCTTTACTATTATCTATATATTTGCTTTGAGAAAAGGCTAAATTTCATGTCTTTTAACAACCGTTGTCCATTGCCACATCCCTCTTTCATCCAACAGATCAAGCGTACTCCATTTGAGATGCATAGCTTTTGTGGAAATTGATTTTGAAAAGAGACCAATTTTCAAAACAGTAGACCATCTATTTTCATGACAATGACTTCTTATAAGCTGTTAGAACCAAATAAACGCTTGTCATCGATACACCCGAGGATAGAGATAACCGATCTGCTTGCTAATTCTGAGGCCTATTCGTTAAGATACCGTTTGGCAAAGGGTTAAGTGAGGGGTTAAGGAGACTTAATCACTTCTTAACCTGCCAAACACAACAAATTTATATAAAGGTTAAAGTGAGTTAACCCTTCATAATTTGCCAAACATAAAAAATATAGAAGAGTTAAGTTAACCCCTCTAACATAAAAAATATAGAAGAGTTAAGTTAACCCCTCTAGAGGGGTTAAAATGAGTTAACCCCTCAAAATAAGGGGTTTACTAATACTCCTACCCCTCTAGAGGGGTTAAAATGAGTTAACCCCTCAAAATAAGGGGTTTACTAATACTCCTATTTAGATAGAATAAGAGTTAACCCTTCTAATTGTAAAGAAAATAGTCAAAATCATTGTTATTCTCAAACACTAAAACTGATCATAAGGGCTAAAATAAAACTTATTTAACAAGTTAATAATTTAGTCATCCGGATTATCAAATGGGCTAAGTACATTAATCCTTCTCTTTAACCCCTCTTCATTAACCCTTTGCCAAACGGCTCCTAAGAGTATAATTCCCACCTTTATGCTTTCAACAATTACGATCGAATATTTTTTTAATGATATCAGAGTAAATTCAAACCTTACCAAACACAATAAGACATTTCAACTCATTAAAAGTATTAAATCACTAGACCAAAATCTCAAAGTGATGCACCAGTATCTTTCTTTAATCCGCTTAGAAATTCATCGCCCGCAATATTCAAACATGAATTACTCTTACACCATGCTAAAAAAATCATGACACAATATTAATACTCCGAAGTCTTAATAAGGATTGAGGTTATTGTTTTATATTCTAACAAAAAAGAAGTCAATATATATGAACATGTTAAAATATAAAATTGCAGTCATCATACTTGTCTTTAACTTCTAAGTTTGATGTAGTAAAGGACAACAATTTCAGTTTAAGCAACACATATATGAATGTACAAATTTACACTGCCATACACGAACATCACATATTAGGATAGTGTTGGGGAATTTTAGTCCCCTCACCTACTATGATCTGCCCAACTTGGAAGCCAACCCACAATCAACAAGATATAAAACAACCACAATCAAGAAGAAAAAACATCGAGATTTACGTGGTTCAATCGACCAACTTCGACCTACGTCCACGAGGCAATAATATGAGAAATCCACTATGTATCAGGAAGAACTACAAGAGGAACCACTCAACTCTCGTCTCTCAATCTCTCAACCACTATGTATCAGGAAGAACTACAAGAGGAACCACTCAACTCTCGTCTCTCAATCTCTCAACCTCACATACATAATCAACAAGAGGAACCACTCAACTCTCGTCTCTCAATCTCTCAACCTCACATACATAATCAACTCTCATATTCTGTCCAAAGACCTCTCCTTACAATCTTTTGAACGAAAAAATACTGTGAAACCCTCTCCCAATGATGTAATCTTTTGCACGGACAAAGACTACAAAACTCTCGCCTCTCGCATAATATTCTTCAATCAGATTAAGTCCTCTGCTAACCTTAGATTACAAGAATATTGGCTCTCTCTCATCTTCTTGATTTTCTCTCCAATAATAGAAGAATATATATAGGGAAATCAAAACTCTATCTCTAGTCTAACTTCCTAATTAGAGTATGATTCAAACTCCTAATCATGATGAGACTCAATCTCCTAATCATGATAGATCCTCATCCTTATCTAATTTTCATGAACTTATACAAAGAATCAAAAATACAATCCCAACAATCTCCACCTTTGATTTGATTCTCAAACCCGCTTGAAGATATATCATCGTCGTTTTGAAACTTTGACTCTCCCGCTAGAGTTCTCTATTTCTTTAACACTACAAATCAAAGCACCTGCACTCCAACTGGATGCCCCTATGACCCTCACTTTTATATTTCTCGCTGTGGCGCCTCCACCTCTTTTGTGCACACCAAGAGATTTTCGCTACCTCTAACATTAGAAGCAAATCAATCATGCTTCTCCTCCCAACTTGAGCTAACAATAGCCTTCCCCTGCTTGTTGTCCTTGTGCTTCACCTACATCGCTCGTCTCAAACTATATCAGTACACCTCTCCTACTCCACACTACGAGTCGAATGCCACTATCTCCTCTATCACTTAGCTTAAACTGAATATGACTGCTCATCGTCTTCAAGTCCAATGCCACCACCTCCATCAACATGTGTGTCACTCAGTCA
>NC_033798.1:104938569-104957851 GCF_001876935.1 Asparagus officinalis | reverse complement strand
ATCTGGCATTTGTTGGATTTAATCTAATAAATCTATTTGTGGACATATATGATTAATCAATGTGTATTGTTATCCTTTAGGACAACCCACTAAAGTGATTAATTAATTTGGGTTAATGGGTATTTAAATAAGTCATGGGGTTATGTGCAGATACCAGGTTGTAATTGTGATTTGATGAGGGACCAAATTATAAATGTATAACATCTATAAATAAGGGGTTATGGTCCCTAATCTAGGGTTAGATTCTCTAATTCTCTTCACCCCCATCTAGAGAGAAATTTGGCTAGAGAAACCCTAAGGTTAGAAGATCCAAAACCTATCTCAAATTTAATCTATGGATTCAGGTATAAGCTTCCGCTCTTTTCTTTTGATTCTTAAAAATCTCTTTGAATTAATCATGGCTTTATGGTTTAGATCTCAAGTTTTTATAAGATCTAACAAGTGGTATCAGAGACACCTTGATTTGTTCTAAGAGATTAAGATTAAAATTAGGGTTTTTGATCTTAATTGTTTTGGATTCAGTTTTTGTTCACGGATGAACAGTAACGGCTGCTGAAATTTTTTTCAGATAAACAGTGAATAAAAATCACCGGTGAACAACAAAAATTTTTAATTTTTTGGATTTGGATTTTTCTTCGATTTTTCTTGGATCTGGATCAAGAAAACTCTTTTTTTCGATTCTGGATCTGATTTTGAAATAAAATCGAGAATTTTTTTGTATCTCTTGTTTGTTTGGTCATCGGTTCCCGTGCTCCTCGCCGGAAAGTGTCTCTGGCGGCCTCGCTCTCGACTCTGGTGGTGATGGCGGCGTTAGGAAAGCTTAGGGTTTCGACCTTTGGGTGCGAGAACAATGGCGGCGACGGTTTTAGATTGAAACCCTAAGGGTTCGTGCGTGAAAACGTGGCGAAAATTAAGGAGGTGGTTACCTCAGATTTTGGCGAGGCTTGAAAGCTTCAAACGAACTTTGCGTTCGTTCTCAGGTGAGCCACGCGCTCAATTTAACCGAACTTCACGTTCATTCTCAAGTGAGCCTCGCGCTCAAATCAAACAAACCTCACATTCGTTCTAAGGTGAGCCTCACGCTCAGTTCTAAGATGAGCCTCGCGCTTAGTTTTAAGGTGAGCCTCGCGCTCAATTTAAACGAACTTCGTGTTCGTTCTAAGGTGAGCCTCGTGCTCAGTTCTAAGGTGAGCCTCGCGCTCAATTTAAATGAACTTCACGTTCATTCTCAGGTGAGCCTCGTGCTCAATTTAAGTCGAACCTCGTGTTCGTTCTCAGGCGAGCCTCGCGCTCGATTCAAACGAACCTCGCGTTCGTTCTCAAGTTGAACCCTGCGTTCGTTTTCAGTCGAACTTCGTGTTCGTTTTCAGTCGAACTTCACGTTCATTTTTTCAAACGAACCTCGTGTTCGTTCTCAAGTTGAACATCACGTTCATTTTCAGACGAACCTCGCGTTCGTGCTTAAGTGAGTCTCATACTCAATACAGACGAACCTCGCGTTCAAAGTCAAGCAAACTTCGTGTTCACTATGGTTAAGCCTCGGCTTCTCATATTAAATTATGGGTCCACTTTGGTATACTTAATTTATTCAATTAAGTTATGGGCCCTATTTAAGCTATAAAAATTTAAATTAATTTAATTTAAATTTAATTTGGTTTTTTATTTAATTATTTAATTCAAATATTATGACACTAAAGTATTAAGGTTGTCTCTCACTCCAATTGATTAATTGAAACAAGAAGTTGCCAAAGTAACCTCTCTTGTGTAGATTGTTCATGAGGAATGTGAGATGTTTGTGTGTATGCTTTCGTGTAAATATTTAATCGGCCCAAAGGAAGGTTAATATTTATTTAGACTGTATACACATCTGTGATGATAAGCGTGTGATAATTATAAAGTTTACATGTGAATAATGAATCGATCTAAAGATAGTTTCATTATTTGACATGAGTTATTGTCAATGTTTGATCATTGCAACAATGTATCACTTACAAGTTAATATTACTATCTAAAGATAGTTTCATTATTTGAATTTTATTGATTACTAATTATGGTTATTGATGTGAACATTTTTGTTTTATTTCAGCTAATGCATCTGCTGCAACAATTTCTGCTAACATCAACTCAATTCCCATGCTAAATGGGACAAACTTCAAGGTTTGGAAAGATAACATATTAATTGTTCTTGGCTGCATGGATCTTGACTATGCATTAAGAACTGAACAACCCCAACCTCTCAATGCGGATAGCACTCCTGATGCAAAGAAGGAGTATGAGAAGTGGGAGCGTTCAAATCGCATGAGTCTTATGATCATTAAGCGCGGCGTTCCGGAAGCCTTCAGGGGCATAGAATCCGAAGGGATTACTAAGGCTAAAGATTTCCTTGCCGAAATTAAGAAGAGTTTTGCGAAAAACAATAAGGTAGAAACAAACACGCTCTTAGCTCGCTTGATTTCAATGAAGTATAAGGGCAAAGGAAATACCAGGGAGTACATTATGGAAATGTCTCATATTGCTTCAAAGCTTAAGGTACTTAAACTCGATCTTTGTGATGAGTTATTAGTGCATCTAGTTTTGTTGTCTCTTCCTGCACAATTCAATCAGTTTAAGGTCAGTTATAATTGCCAAAAGGAGAAATGAACTCTAAATGAGCTCATTTCATACTGTGTGCAAGAAGAAGACAGGTTGAAGCAAGATAAGACAGAAAATGCTCATTTGGCCTATGCCTCTAAGGATAAGGGCAAGAAAAGGAAGAATGATAAGGAAGCTGCTAAGGGTCCAGTTGAGAAGAAACAACATAAGGATAATCAGGGTTGTTTCTTCTGTAAGAAGCCTGGACATGTAAAGAAGGACTGTACAAAATATCACGCCTGGCGTGATAATAAGGGTACGTTCCTTGCTTTGGTCTGTTCTGAGGTTAATTTAGCTTCAGTACCTAGAAACACTTGGTGGTTAGACTCTGGTGCTACTACTCACATAAGTGTTTCTATGCAGGGTTGCATGAGCTACCGAAAGCCAAGTGATGTTGAAAGACACATCTTTGTGGGCGACGGACAATCGGTAGATGTGGAAGCAATTGGGCACTTTAGGTTGTTGTTAGGAACTGGTTATTATTTGGATTTAAAAGATACTTTTGTAGTACCGTCTTTTAGACGGAATTTGGTTTCTGTTTCTGTATTGGACAAATCAGGTTATTCTTGTTCATTTGGAAACAGTCAATTCAGTTTATCTTTTAATTCAAATGTTGTGGGAACCGGTTACTTGAGTATTTATGACAACCTATATTTGCTTGATACAATTGCTTCTTACAATGAATCCTTGCATGTGGAATCACGTGGTACTAAGCGTAAATTAAATAAGGAAAATTCGGCGACATTATGGCATAAGCGCTTAGGTCATATCTCAAAAGGTAGAATTGAGCGTCTTGTGTCTGATGGCATTTTGGATTCCCTTGATTTTTCGGACTTCGACGTATGTGTTGAATGTATCAAGGGAAAACAGACCAAAGTGAAAAGATTAGGTGCCAACAGATCTTCGGATGTCTTAGAATTGATACATACGGATATTTGTGGGCCATTCCCTACGGAATCCTGGAATGGTCAACAATATTTTATATCATTCATAGACGATTACTCACGTTATGGGCACCTATATCTTATTCATGAAAAATCTGAGTCTCTGGACATGTTCAAAGCCTATAAAGCTAAAGTTGAGAATCAACTCAATAGAAAAATTAAAACCGTTAGATCTGATCGTGGTGGTGAGTACTACGGTAGATATGATGGTTCAGGTGAACAACGTCCAGGACCATTTGCTAGATACCTAGAGGAATGCTGTATCGTCTCACAGTACACCATGTCGGGTTCACCTAGCATGAATGGTATAGTTGAAAGACAAAACAGGACTCTTAAGGATATGGTAAAAAGTATGATTGCTCATTCTTCTTTACCAGAGTCTCTCTGGGGAGAAGCACTAAAGACAGCAGCTTACATTCTGAATAGAGTACCAAGTAAAGTAGTTGCTAAAACACCTTATGAGCTTTGGACTGGTCGAAAGCCCAGTTTAAAGCATTTACATATTTGGGGATGTCCAGCTGAGGCAAGACCTTACAGGCCAAATGAAAAGAAATTGGACTCCAAAACAGTTAGCAGCTACTTTATTGGGTATTCTGAACGCTCTAGGGGCTATAAGTTTTATGATCCCACACTAAGGAATATTTTTGAGACGGGAACAGCAACATTCTTTGAGGGTGTTGAGTTTAGGGGGAGAAATAAGGTTAGAGACATTAGTTTTGAGGAGGAATTGGCTTCAGATCCAATCCATACAGTTACTTTTGACAATATTCAGGTTACTATACCTGTTGTTGCTCAAGAAGTAAATCAGGAACCTCAAGATGATAATGTTAACAAC
Organism: Asparagus officinalis; assembly: GCF_001876935.1. NCBI lineage: Eukaryota > Viridiplantae > Streptophyta > Magnoliopsida > Asparagales > Asparagaceae > Asparagus > Asparagus officinalis. The sequence goes on along the minus strand of NC_033798.1, from coordinate 104,953,441 downwards.
TCCCTATTCCAGAAGAACAAACTCAACAACCTCAAGAACTAGTACCATTAAGGAGATCCACGAGAGAAAGGAAAAATGCTATTTCGGATGATTATATTGTATTTCTTCAAGAACATGAGGAAAGTAGTGGAATGTTGGAAGATGATCCAATCAACTTCTCTCAGGCCATGAAAAGTTCTAACTCTCAGCAATGGATTGATGCCATGAATGAAGAGTACAAGTCTATGCAAGACAATAAGGTTTGGGAACTTGTCTCATTGCCAGAAGGTGCAAAACCAATTGGTTGTAAATGGATTTTTAAAACCAAGCGGGATGAAAATGATAATGTGGAGAGGTATAAGGCACGTCTTGTGGCTAAATGCTATACTCAAAAGGAAGACATTGATTATACAGAGACTTTCTCTCCGATTTCATCGAAAGATTTTTTTAGAACAATCATGACACTTGTTGCTCATTATGATCTTGAGTTACATCAGATGGATGTTAAGACTGTATTTCTCAATGGAGACATTGATGAGATAATTTATATGATGCAACCAGAAAACTTTGTGTCAGGAGACCCAAAGAATATGGTCTGCAAATTAAGGTTATCCATCTATGGACTCAAGCAAGCTCCTTATCAATGGTATCATAAGTTTCAATAAATAATTATCTCGTTCGGTTTTGAGATGAACATTGTTGATGACTGTGTATAGCACAAGTTCAGTGGGAGTAAGTATATCTTTCTGGTTCTGTATGTCGATGACATATTGCTTGCCACTAATGATATAGGCATGCTGCACGAAATCAAGAGATTTCTATCAAAGAATTTTGAGATGAAAGATCTTAGGGACGCCTCTTTTATATTAGGAATACAGATACATCGAGATCGCTCTCGGGGTATTCTTGGATTATCACAAAAGAGCTATATTGATAAGGTACTTAAAAGGTTTGGCATGCAAGACTGCAGACCAGGAGACACCCCTGTGGCTAAATGAGACAAAGTTAGTCTCAATCAGTGTCCTAAAGGTAACCTTAAAATTCCGGAAATGCAGAAGATTCCTTATGCTTTGGCTGTAGGAAGTCTAATATATGCTCAAGTATGTACGCGTCCGGATATTACGTACATTGTTGGGATGTTAGGCAGATACTTAAGCAACCCTAGTATGGATCATTAGATAGAAGTCAAAAGGGTTATGAGGTATCTTCAGAAAATAAAAGATTACATGCTCACATACAAAAAATCAGAACAACTGGAGGTCATTGGGTACTCTGATTCTGATTTTGCTGGATGCCAAGATAGCAGAAAATCTACATCAGGCTATATTTATATGTTAGCAGGAGGAGCTATATCATGAAAAAGTGTCAAACAAACACTTGTAGTTTCCTTCACTATGACAGCGGAATTTGTAGCTTGCTATGAGGCATCCAATCAAGGAATATGGCTGCGAAATTTTGTCACGGGACTGCGCATTTTGGAAAATATGAAAAGACCACTAAGATTATATTATGACAATAAATCTGCAGTAATGTATTCCAATAACAACAGGAGCTCAACTAAGTCAAAACATATTAACATTAAGTTCCTGGTTGTGAAAGAAAGGGTACAGAGTGGACAGATATCTATAGAGCACATTGGGACAAACTCTATGATAGATGATCCTCTTACTAAGGGATTGCCACCCAGAGTCTTTCATGAGCACACTGCTCATATAGGTGTGGTATTATTTGAGGATATCATGATTTAGTGGGAGTTTGTAATTGTGGTGCTTTATGTTTGGTTGTATTGTCTGATCAGAATAAAGTATTCAGTTAAGACACTCTGTTACATTATGTTTGGTTTTGACCTCACTTAAGTAGGACCAGTTGAAAATAGACATGTACTGATCACATTGCATGTAATTTTCATGCTGCACATCCATGATTGATCTATGTCGTTTGATTATATTGGTATGTGTGACCATTGATGGGTCGAGTCACGATAAATGTGACGAAAGTCGCTTTGATCCTATATTGATATAGTCAATGGACGAGATTGTTCAGAAATACCTTTTCAGTGATAGCAATTTTTGAGCTCATAAGGTTATACACAATTTAAGGAATCATATGGTGCCCAAGTGGGAGATTGTTGGATTTAATCTAATAAATCTATTTGTGGGCACATATGATTAATCAATGTGTATTGCTATCCTTCAGCATAACCCACTAAAGTGATCAATTAATTTGGGTTAATTGGTATTTAAATAAGTCATGGGGTTATATGTGCAGATACCAGGTTGTAATTGTGATTTGATGAGGGGCCAAATTGTAAATGTACAATATCTATAAATAAGGGGTTATGGTCCCTAATCTAGGGTTAGATTCTCTAATTCTCTTCACCCCCATCTAGAGAGAAATTTGGCTAGAGAAACCCTAAGGTTAGAAGATCCAAAACTCGTCTCAAGTTTAATCTATGGATTCAGGTATAAGCTTCCGCTCTTTTCTTTTGATTCTTGTAAATCTCTTTGAATTAATCATGGCTTTATGGTTTAGATCTCAAGTTTTTATAAGATCTAACAGCATTGTCCTCCTCGAGTCTACACACCAACCAACTACTGCTCCCACGATGACTCTGAATAATTATATGCTGACAACTCTATTACTAGAATCACATCTGATTCTCTATGCCAGTCTCATCTATCACATACTCGTTTGCCCTATCTATCACCAGAGTTGTCTTGTCATTACCATCAAAACTTTTTAGCACTTTTTGACCAATCTAAACAAAATATAAAAAATCAAACTCTCCCATCGCGTTCAGAGTACTCTAAAACTTAGGAATCAACTCCTGGATCATTGAAATCAACCTCTCATTCACCAATCTATCAGCAAAACTATCTGGACCATCCGATCTGCATACACAACACCAAACACCAAATAAAACTCCACATCAGATCAGTAGGCCGCAATTAGAAAATCAGATCACGTGAACTTCTTCTCATAATTCTTTCATGTGGACCCCACTAGCTAAATTTTCTTTTCTTCCCACACGTGCTGCTACTTTTTCGACTCTTGCACGTGAAGGAACAAACCAAAAAAAAACTATGTTACCGCTCTTGCCAACGCTCGGCCTTCCTTTTTTTTCTTCATCTTGATTCTTGTAACGCCGCCGATCCTCTTTTTTGTATGACGTCTATCTTGCAAACTCGCTCCCGGATCCATCATTATGGCTCTGATATCACTTGTTGGAAAATTTTAGTCTCTCCGCCTACTACGATCTGCGCAACTTGGAAGCCAATCAACAATCAACAAGATATAAAACAACAACAATCAAGAAGAAAAAACACTAAGATTTATGTGGTTCGATCGACCAACTTCCATTTACGTCCACGGGGCAACAATACGAGAAATCCACTATGTATCAGGGAGAACTACAAGAGGAACCACTCAACTCTCGTCTCTCAATCTCTCAACCTCATATACATAATCAACTCTCATATTCTTTCCAAAGCATTCTCCTTACAATCTTTTGAACGGAGAAAGGCTGAGAAATCCTCTCCCAATGATGTAATCTTTTGCACAGACAAAGTCTACGAAACTCTCGCATCTCGCACAATATTCTTGAATCAGGTTACGTCCTCTGCTAACATTATAGATAGGAAGAGACTCAATCTTCTAATCATGATAGATCTTTAAGAGCATCTCCAACAGCTTCCCCAAAATTTTCTCCAAAATGGAGAAACAAAAGTCATATTCTCCAAATTATTTTTGCTCCAACTCCAACAGCTTCCCCATTTTGAAAAATCGCATTTATTGCAATAATAAAGCTCTCCCCAAAAAATTTGGAGAATGCTGCAGATTTGGGGAAGGCTCCCTATTTTTTCTCCTCCTTCCCTATTTTGGAGAATGAGATGGGGAATCTGTTGGACAAAAAAAAAGCTCTATATTCTCCAAATTTGAGTATTTCAAGAAGATGGGGAAGCTATTGGAGATGCTCTAATATCCTATCTAATTCTCATAAAATTATACAAAAAATTAAAGACATAATCCCAACAGATAGGATTCAGCAACATTAATTGCGACATCTAGGCAACCCAACTGACTATGTCCCTCTCATTTATGAAAGTAGGTACACGTTGATATTAGACTGAAATCTTATACGAGTCCAATTAAAATCAATATATCGCTGGCTGTCATTGGCAAGAGTTCTGTAGGGCGGTTGGCTTGATGACAAAGGAGTAAATTACTTGTATCCAATGAAAATGAATGCCCAAGTGCTGTCCCATAACAGAAAAAGAAATGAATCATGGGAGCTTAAATTTCTTTTTTTTTTAGTTCCATACAAGTATGAACTATTTAAATTTTATTTAATTAAATATAATAAATATTGTAAAATCCTTTTAAGAAAATATAAAATAATACTTGAGAGATAAAGAGAAATTAGAAACAAATATTACATTGTATTATTCTCTATGCATCTTACAACTCTATATATAGAGTATATAAGTCGAAAGAAGGTTATGGACATCCACATATTTGTTCATAAAAGTAAATTATTTTTAAAAGAAAAAATTTTGCAAAATTTCTCATTAATTTATCATGATTTGTGAACGACATAACTTGGCGTGTGATACATATGTAAAATTGTTTGGCCATTTGTATTCTATTTAGTTTACATATTTAAACTCTGAAATTTAATTTGTCGGACGCGATCGAGAAAGTGCATGCAGTCAAACTCATTCCAAATTTTTCTAAGAAACATCAAAATCACAACAGCTAATTTTATTGAGTAAATAATTGATGACACTGTTGGGTAATAACTGGGGGCTACACTAAACCCCTAAACAAGCAAGAAACGCAGTATAAAAAAATACACCAAAATTTATGAGGTTCAGCAAACTTATCTACGTCCTTGGGAGCCACACAATTAATTTCTTATTTATCAAAAGAAATTACAGAGCTTAGAGCAGATCTCAAATTGAGATCTCTTAATAAATAAAAGTTTGTTACTGTAGCTACAGTGATAACTCCTATTTAATTCCCCCTCAAAATCTCCAATGAGAGATGGGAAAAAGAAGAACAAGATGAGCAAGAGATTTCCGCCGCCGCTGGAAGAAAAACGCGAGAAAAAGAGAAGAGAAGCACACAGATCTTGCCTGTGAGTCTCGAGCACGTCTGCGCTCCACTGCGAGCTCGCCTGCACCTCGCCCGCGCCCGCCTGTCAGCATCAACCTCGCCTGAGGCCCTCGAGCTCGCTTGCAAGGGGTCGAGCTCGCTTGGCTGGATCTCGACCTCGCCCTTACATGCTTTGCGTCGAGCTCACCTGTTGATGCGTCGACCTCGGCTGAGTTGGAGCTCGACCTCGCCTGGACCTTGGCCTCGCCTGGAGGAGCTCGACCTAGCCTGCATCTCGTGGTCGACCTCGCCTGTCGACTTCGAGCTTGCCTGTGGAGGTTTGAATCCACACTCAAATCCAACAATCTCCCACTTGGAGACCAAATCGTCGTCAACAGACTATCTCAATAATTACATTCTCCTGTGTGGCTCTGCCCTCATCACCTATGCATGAAGGCCAACTTTAGTTGTGCACAACTCCAGTTTCTGTATGATCAATATCTTTGTTAACATATCTACTGGATTCTTACTTCTGGAATATTCTCCAATTTTAACACGTCATCTTCCAACAGGGATCTGATGAAGTGGTACTGAAGCCCAATGTGCTTCGTTTTAGAATAAAATGCGGAATTCTTAGCCAAGTGAATCACACTTTGATTATCACTGTGCAAAACATTCTTCTCCTGTTTGAATCCCAGCTCTGTTAACAAACTCTGAAGCCATATCATCTCTTTACTGGCTTCAGTCACTACTACATACTCAACTTCTATAGTGGATAGAGTGATAATATTTTGTATCTATGACATCCAACTTCTATAGTGGATAGAGTGACAATATTCTGTATCTGTGATATCCAACTAACAACTGTAATTCTGATAGTGAATACATAGCTGATGGTGCTCCTTCGGTAATCAACTTCACTTTCAAAGTCTGTATCTATGTACCCTTGCACTTTCATCTCTCCCTTACCAAAGTACAAATACTTCTGTGTGGTGCCTCATAGATATCTCAGAATCCACTTGACCGCTCCCCAATGAGCTTTTCCTGGATTCGACATAAACTAGCTAACCACTCCCACTGCATGACTAATGTCTGGTCTCGTACAGACCATTGCGTACATCAAACTTTCAATGACTGAGACGTAAGAGACCTTAGCCATACTCTCTTTCTCTTCTTCCGTCTAAGGAGACCGATCCTTTGATAGGCGAAAATAGCTTGCTAAGAGTGTGCTAACTGGCTTGGCGTCTGCGTGCTGACTAGCTTGGTGTCGCCCATGTTGAATCTCTACAAAACACGATTGATGTACTCTGTCTAAGATAACTTCAAGGGACCTCTCTTCCTATCTCTCGTGATTTGCATTCAAACGATCTTCTTTGCTGGACCCAAGTGTTTTATATCAAACTCATTTGATAACTGTTGCTTCAAACTCCTGATATTCTCCATAGCTGCACCTGCAACTACTATATCATCAACATACAATAGTAAGATGATATAACTGGACTGATATCTTTTAAAGTAGTAATAGTGGTTGTAGGCATTTAAAGATGCCTATGGGTGTCCGCACATAGCTCGAGACAGAGAGAAGACGATGAACGTCGTTATCCGAGTCTAAGAGGATTATCTGACGCCGACAAGCGCCTGAAGCAAAACGGCGAACCGAGTGGCCTGCACGCTTATCAATCAGCTCGCGCGCGTCAGTCAACACGCGTGCGTCAATCACCTCGCGCGCCCAACAATCAATTCGCGCGCGTCGGTCAAATCGAGCACGTCGGTCAATATACGCACACGCATCAATCAGTTCCCGCATGCGTCAATCAACACGCACGCGTCAATCAGCTCGTGCGCATCAATCAATTCGCGCGTGTTGGTCAACACGTGTGCATAAATCAACACGCGCACGTCAACTAACGCGCGCATGTCAACCAACCCGCTTTCAACGGTCAGTCCCGCAACGAATTGTACAAGTAAACAAGACGGTCAAACACGTAAAACGGTAAAAAATACAAGTCCCGAAAAACCACAAAACACCAAAAAAACTCGCAAAAAAACCAAACCCCCGCGACCGCGCGGGTCGGGCGGGTCGGCGGGCTGTTTCGCGCAGGTTTGACCCCTGGATGCGTTTTTCGACGGTTTTGATCGGTTTTCTTAGGATTTATCTGTTCCAGGGGTTCCCAACTAACTTGATAACATCTACAAACGTGAGTAGGCTGTTGTTGACTAAAGATAGAGCCAAATCACTTGTTCTCATCCAAATAACCGCTTCCGAAGCTTATAAATACGAGCTCGGGTGCTCATTTCACAAGGCGCATTAATTATCAAGAGGAGGAGGTGCTGTCGGATTGAGGAGTCAAAGGAGCACGAATTTCAGCAAGGGTTGACAGATCTTGGTGATTTCTTCGGCATAAAGAAGAAGAGTTCGAGAGATCCGACACCCGTTCCCTTCCGTTCCTCGAGATTAGGCTTGGTCTTAATCTCGAGAAGAGCTACTGACTTCGCTTGGTCGATCTCAGCGCTTCAAATCAAATACTTCCTCAGTGAAGGTGAAGCTCTGCCAAATTTTTCATCAACCGGATCCAGATCAAAGACGGTCCACGGATAAACCCTGGCACAGGTAAAGATCCCACGCAAGCAGAAGACCGATAAACGATCCCTACGTTTGTTTGACGAGAACTGTATTTTTTTGTTTTCATTGTGTAAAAGTCTTATAAAAAGACTATTTTTTTGTTTTCACTGTAACGACCGAAGTTATAATAAATATCGCAATGAATACAATAATTTTCGACGCAAACAAACTGACGACCACAGTGGGAGCCAACGGTCTCACTGCCGAGGCCATCGTATCGCAACCGATGATTAAGATCCCGGTTGAAGAGGTGGTCGAATACGAGTTCGACCAACAGAAGTATGAAGAATACCTCTCGTCCTCCTCCTCTAGATCCTCCGCTTCTCGCAAGTGTAGGAAGATCAATACCCCAGTTGCTGCGGTAGCTGAACCTTACAATGCCCTTCCGGCCTCTAACGAGTCCGGATCTGCAGATCTGAACTCCTTCTCAATCAAGGAGTTGAGCACAGAAGGCGTGCCGCCCACTTTATCGAAGAGAGCTCACCAAAGGCAGTGCCAATGACTTGCGTGCCAACTCGTTAGGGCTTTGGAGTCAATTGACGGGATCCGTTACGAGGCGGATCTGAAAATTAGACAACGCCAAGTGTCCCAACAGCGGACAAATGCCATCTCCTCTAAATCATCAACAAGTGAATGGGTACAAGTCAAAAGGACCCGTTCAACTCTTGAGGAGCGGATCAAAAAGCGTCGCGCACTTCTTGCGCACGCGCGAATTCTTGCACAAGAGGCCAAAAAGTTGCAGAGGGAAGAAGTGGAAAAGAAGCCACAAAAACTACAGAAAGTTTGGAGGTCAAAGTATAAGACGACAGCCGAAACGATCGAAAAATACGAGTCGCTCAAATCCGATGCGCCGGTGCGCGGGTCACTCAAATCCGAGTCGCCAATTCGCAGGTCACTAGAATCCGACCCGCCAATTCGCAGGTCACCCAGAGCCGACCCGCCAATTTGCAGGTCACCCAGATCTGACCCTCCAAGCTGCGGGTCACCCAGATCCGACCCTCCAAGCTGCGGGTCACCCAGATCCGACCCTCCAAGCTGCGGGTCCAAGCCGCGGGTCACCTAAATCCGACCCTCCAAGCTGCGGGTCACCCAGATCCGACCCTCTAAGCCACGGGTCACCTAAATCCGACCCTCCAAGCCACAGGTCACTCAAATCCGACCCGTCAATTCGCAGGTCACCCAAATCCGACCCACCACTTTACGGGTCGCTCAAATCCGACCCTCCGAGCTGCGGGTCGCCCAAGTCTAACCCACGCCAGGATCAAAACAGAAGATTTTCTACACCTGTTTTGTCTATCCCTTCCAGTTCCGCACCTCTGGTGGAGCCCCGCGACAACATGGATTCGTCCCGATTCAAGGTGAGGATAGTTAATCGCCTGGGTCCTTTGCATGAGGATCGAGGCAAAGTTCTAATCAAAGATCGCTTGGGTCCGGTGACTGAACCCCAAACGACTCGTCGAGCTGGGGGTCGCACATGACCTCGCAACAATTTCAAGCCTTCGTATAAAGGGAAAACTCCAGTTTCCACCTGCCTGGGGGTGTGTATTAAAGTCCAAGAGCCCGTCAAGAGTTCACGCTTACAAATACGTGACTCTAAACGCGTGACTCTTGAGAACGTCAACAAGGAGTTGCATACTCAGAAGAAAACGCGTAAGAAAAATAGACGCGTTATACCTGAGGATTCATGTAAACAGCCGATAGGTTGCTCTGACGGCAACGTCGATGAGTTGTACTATCAGGCTGGGGGTACGAACAAGTCTCGAAAGAGAAGTACCCGAGAATCGGAGTCTCACTATCCGTGCACTAAGATTATCAGGGCAGTATTATCAGCGTGTAGTTGCCCCAAGACCGCTCCGTCGAGGGTCTCGGTATTCGAGAGGATCTCTAACGAAATGGCCAAGTCCAGACCAAAGCGTCTCCGTAAAAAGCGATCTGCTGTTCAAGATGACGAACTCCCGGAAGTCACAATAAATATGGCTGATAAGGGAAAGTTGATTCAACCTTCTAGCTCTGACCCGCTTATATTTCACCGTCTAACCCGGTTGCGATCGGGAACTATTAGACAAAGAGATTATTAGAGAATGCAGAGAGGGTTATCCTCGGATGATGAAGCATCGGATGCTAACTTGGCAATCGCTTCTGATAATACGGTATCCAGTCCAGGACAATCCCGCGAAGTGTTCAGGATCAACACCGAGCAAATGGCCAAAATTCTCGAGGATGCCCTAACCAAGCAGAAAGAGGCATTCAAGATTGAAATGGAAATGGCTATGCTACGGATGAGGGAAGAGCATGACCAATAAATTCGGGCTTTGTCAAATCAGCTAGGTGAATCCAGTCGTCGTAACAATGTTAGCCAAACAGCTAGTGATTCAGATGTGGATGAATGTCTCAATGCTGAGAACCCTCCCGTTGACCAGAACACTGGGGGTGATCCCACTAAAGGTAACAACGCTGGGGGTGGTTCCACCGAAGATGATAATGCCGGGGGTGGCCGCGTTATTCCTCTTTCAAATCGTCCGAGGCCCGATACGAGCGAGTATGAGAAGATAAAAGATCTCGAGAGTAAAGTCAATGCTCTGATGTCTACTCAAGAGATAAAGAGGACTGGTATCCCGTGTCATTACCCGAGAGAGTGAGATTCAATACCATATCCGGTGAAGTTCAACCTGATCAACTTCACACCGTTCGACGGGAAGGGTTCGCCCACTCAGCATTTGATCTATTTTAAGTCCCACTTGTGCATGATCTTTAGCAATGAAGCCTTGATGGTTCGGTCATTAGTTGGCACCCTTTGCGGGCCCGCCTTCAATTAGTACCTCCGTCTCAAGTCTGAAAGCATCAACAGCTGGGACGACCTGGAGAACATGTTTCTCGCTTACTTCTTTGATGACGACGTCGAAGTGTCAATCAGGATACTCTTTGATGAGAAGCAAGAAGACGACGAAACGGTCGACGACTTCGTCAAGCGCTTCCGGAATAAGGCGATGAACTGCTGAGATCCGATCACAGAGGACTTCATCCTCCAAACCTGTCACAACAACCTCTCCTTGGACGTGTTGGAAGTTACATGAGTAGCACCGTCTAACAACTGGAAAGAGTTGAAGGTGCGCGGAGAGCAGACCGAACGCTTTCTCAGAAGGAAGAAGGCCGAGAGAAGCCAACCGATGGCTAATCATCCGAACTCAAGCTTCGTCTCCCGTGGCAAAGGGAAAACACCTGCAGCAGCTGTTGACGCTAATCAGACATCACAACAGCAACCTTGGAGACAACGAAACACTTCGGATTCGAGACTCCAAAAAGAGTACTCCTTCAAGGACGGAGACGTTCCAGCCATCTTCGAATCCCTCCTTGAAAACAACAAGATCAAGCTACCATCTATCACAAATCAGGAGGAAGCTGACAATACTACGGATCCAAAATACTGTGCGTACCACAGGAAGGTCCTTCACCCCACCAAGGATTGCTTCGCTCTCAAGAATAGCATCCAAACCTTGGTTAAAGACGACGTCATAACGCTAGGATAACCTGAATGAGAACGACGACACTCCGACAAGTATATGAGTATAAACTGCTTCTTAATGCTCCAATAGGTATATGAGTCTAAACTGTTTCCCACTCTTGACGGGAAGTTCCTAGAGAATTTTTATACGTAATATTCTTAAGGATAACCCGGTCATGTAACTGAGTATAATGTCAGACCTAGTTTCGCAAAGGAAGCTGGGGGTGGATGATTATTGTAATGGGAAGTTCTCGGAAGAATGATATATGTAATTTTCTTAGGGATAACCCGATCATTACAAATAAAGTGATAAACACTAAACCCACCGTGATTTCCGAATACTCTTTTCCTGAGAAAAGATTCGATCACTTCGTTGGATCAATCTTCCCTCACAAAACTCACATTGGTGTTTGACGACTCACAATCTTCCACCATAAAATCTCTCACTAATCAGACTAATTGACGGTGGGACTATCAAAATTCCTTCCGGTTAAATCCGCTCAAACTTTTGATGCGTCTGTGCGCTTAACATTGATGATTGTCAAACACCTCAGTGTTAAGTATTTCTCACTTAACATCAGGAACCCCCTCTGAATGATTTGTACAAGTCAACACTCCCACTATGATTTATACTCTCACTCCCACTGTTTACCTGGTCAAATCTTCTTACAGTTAGGACCACAACTAAAATCCCTCTCTCGATTCCTCCAATGAACGAGAGGTCCACAAATTAAACGATCAAAGCCTACTACAGTTAGGATCATCTCAAACCTCCCACTCGGTCAAACCTTTCCATAGTTAGGGCCAAAACCAAAATCCCCTCTCGATTTCTCCAATGAACGAGAGGTCCACTTTCAAATTGAGTGATCAAACATTCCTACAGTTAGGGTCACCTCAAATTCCCGCTTAGTCAAACCTTCCTACAGTTAGGGCCAAAACCATAATTCATTCTCGATAAACGAGAAATTCATCTTTAGTTCGGTAATCAAATCTTCCGACAGTTAGGGTTATCCGAATCTTTTCGATTCTCGGAGTGAAGATCCCACTCTTAGTTTCACCTATCCAGATTCTTAAAGTGGAAATCCCACTTTGAGTTACTTCTGCACTGAAGATAGAATATAAAATTCTTCCTATTCGTTTTCGGGAGATAGAATATAAAATTCTTCCTCTCCCATTTTGGGTTCGTCTTTGCCCCAGGAGAAGACACAATATTTTAACATTACAACTCTTAAAATCCATGCCTCATAGGCATGGGGTATTTTATCCCGAATCCTGAGTAGGGATAAGTCAACGCCTAACACGCGTTGCCGGTTTAGTCTTTCACCGATTAAAAAAAGACACCAGAATCCAGTCTGGGGCATCTTATCCCGAAGCCTAAGTAGGGATGAGTCAGCGCTTAATCCGTGTTGTTGGGTGGTTCGTTCTTATAAAAATGACCGAGTCTACGTATTCAGCATCGTAGCAACAAAAATTCATGACTTTTATGCATGGGGAATTTTATCCCGAAGCCTAAGTAGGGATAAGTCAATGCCTAACACGCGTTGCCGATTAGTTCTTAACCGTAAAAAGAACAAAAGCCCACATATTCGACATTGTGACAGGTTGTTATTCATAACGTCAAAATCCGTGCTTCATACGCATGGGGAATTTTATCCCGAATCCTGAGCAAGGATAAGTCAACGCCTAACACGCGTTGCTGGTTAGTTCTTAACCGTAAAAAGAACAAAAGCCCATATATTCGATATTGTGACAGGTTGTTATTCATAACGTCAAAATCCGTGCTTCACACGCACGGGGAATTTTATCCTGAATCCTGAGCAGAGATAAGTTAACACCTAACACGTGTTGCCGGTTAGTTCTTAACCGTAAAAAGAACAAAAGCCCACATATTCGATATTGTGGCAGGTTGTTATTCATAACGCCAAAATCCGTGCCTCATAGGCACGGGGAATTTTATCCTGAATCCTAATAGGGATAAGTCAACGCCTAACACGCATTGCTGGTTTAGTCTTTCACCGATTGAAAAAGACACCAGAATTCTAGTCTGGGGAATTTTATCCGGAAGCCTAAGTAGGGATAAGTCAGCATCTAACATGCGTTACTGGGTAGTCTATTCCCGTAAGAAAGATGAAGTCTACGTATTCAATATCGTAGCACTAAAAGAGTTAACTTTTTTAGCATAACATTACATACGGAACGAACTTAAATAATCCACATGCAAGCCTGATTCAAACGGTAATCTGTAAAGGCACATCAAATCCATTGAAGGCTGAGAATTTGCCAAAAATTCTAAGTCAACGTTTAACACGCGTTGCCGGGTAGTCTATTCCCGTGAGAAAGACGAAGTCTATGTATTCAATATCGTAGCACTAAAAGAGTTAATTCTTTTAGCACAACGTCACGTGTAGAACGGATTTAAACAATTTGCACGCTAGCCCGACTCAAACGGTAGTCGGTAAAGGCTAATCAAACCCATTGATGGCTGAGAATTTGCCAAAAATTCTATAAATACGAGTCATTGACGCATCAGCTTCATTAGTTGGTCTCATGACTTGAGCATCCAACCACTTAGGGATAAGATTCATATTTGCAAACGAAACAACTTTAATAGTTGGTCTTACAGCGCCAAATTTGAGACCGCCATGCTCCAATACCTTAAGAGCTTAAACTGTGTAGACTCCAGCAAACGTACGAGTATAAACTGTGTTAACACCGATCAACGCGTTACGACAAAAGTCAATGCCACACAACGCGTTACAGTAAAGATCGATGCCGGTCAACGCATCAACAATCTCGCCAAACTAAGGCAAACAATGATTTTAGGGAGTTCAATCGGAATCAGATATGAATTCCCGACGGAGATGATCAGTTCAAAGTTAACTCAATGGCACGAGCTAAGTTCAGAAACTTACACACCAATCTCAGATCAAGATTTAGACAACGGTCAGACGATAAACGTAGTGCCGGAAGAACTTCATCTATTCGACGAAACAATGAATAGATTGAAAGCTGATGAAGTTAAGAATTAAGGTAGTTCAATGTCACTCTACGAAATTAAGGAGATGGCCTATCTTATCCAAAGCATTCCAGACTCTTCTATAAAAGAAATGAGTCTGAAATACTTTAGAGGGGATATCTGTAGGCATCTAAAAATACCTATGGGTGTCCACACACAGCTCGAGACGGAGAGAAGACGATGAACGTCGTTATCCGAGTCTAAGAGGATTATCTGATGCTGACAAGCGCCTAAAGCAAAATGGCGAACCGAGTGTCCTGCACGCTTATCAATCAGCTTGCGTGGGTCAGTCAACATGCGCGCGTCAATCAGTTCGCGCACCCAACAATCAACTCGCGCGCGTCGGTCAAATCGAGCACGTTGGTCAATATACGCACGCGCGTCAATCAGTTCCCGCATGCATTAATTAACACGCATACGTCAATCAGCTCGCGCGCATCAATCAATTCGCGCGCGTCGGTCAACACGCGTGCATAAATCAACATGTGCACGTCAACCAACGCGCGCATGTCAACCAACATGCGTTCAACGGTCAGTCCCGTAACGAATTGTACAAGTAAACAAGACGATCAAACATGCAAAACGGTAGAAAATACAAGTCCCGAAAAATCGAAAAACACCAAAGAACTCGCCAAAAAACCAAACCCCCACGACCGTG
>NC_033798.1:104914931-104938559 GCF_001876935.1 Asparagus officinalis | reverse complement strand
GACCGTGTGGGTCGGACCGAGCCGACCCGCGCCCCCCGCGGGTCGGCGGGCTGTTTCGCGCAGATTTGAACCCCGGACGCGTTTTTCGACGGTTTTGAGCGGTTTTCTCGGGATTTATATGTTCCAGGGGTTCCTAACTGACTTGATATCATCTACAAACGTGATTAGGCTGTTGTTGACTAAAGATAGAGCCAAATCACTTGTTCTCATTCAAATAACCGCTTCTGAAGCTTATAAATACGAGCTCGGGTGCTCATTTCACAAGGGGGATTAATTATCAAGAGGAGGAGGTGTTGTCGGATTGAGGAGTCAAAGGAGCACGAATTTTAATGAGGGTTGACAGATCTTGTCAAGTTCTTTGACATAAAGAAGAAGAGTTCGAGAGATCCGACACCCGTTCCCATCCGTTCCTCGAGATTAGGCTTGGTCTTAATCTCGAGAAGAGCTACTGACTTCGCTTGGTCAATCTCAGCGCTTCAAATCAAATACTTCCTCGGAGAAGGCAAAGCTCTGTCGAATTTTCCATCAACCGGATCCAGATCAAAGGTGGTCTACGGATAAACCCCGGCACACGCAAAGATCCCACGCAAGCAGAAGACTGATAAATGATCTTTGTGTTTGTTTGACGAGAACTGTATTTTTTCGTTTTCATTGTGTAAAAGTCTTATAAAAAGACTATCTTTTTGTTTTCATTGTAATAACCAAAGTTGTAATGAATATCGTAATGAATACAATAATTTTTGACGTAAACAGTGGTCAGCGTTGCACTTCTGGAAACCTTCCTTGTGCATGAAGCCGTCAAACTTTCTGTAACACTGTCTTAGGGCTTGTTTCAAGCAATACAGGCTCTTCTTGAGTCTGTACACCAGGTTCTTCTTCTTTTTATCTAGAAAACCTTGTGGCTAGTGCATGTATATCTCCTCTTCTAGATCTCCGTGAAGAAACATCATCTTCACGTCTAACTGATCGAGATGGAGATATTCAATAGCCACAATATTCATCATTGTCCTGATAGTATTGAGCTTCACCACAGGAGCAAAAATGTCGGTGTGGTCAATTCCTTTCTTCTGCTAGAATCCTTTGACAACTAGCTGAGCTTTATATCTTTTAGATCCATCATGCTCCTCTTTTACCCGATACACCCATTTGTTGTACTCGTGGTAACTCAGCTAGTTCTCACGTATGGTTTGAGATGAGAGACTTCATCTCTTCTTTCATCGTAAGTTCTCACTTGCTCGCATCTCCACTTTGACAAGCTTCATCATAGCTTTCAAGCTCCCCTCCATCTGTCAGTAGCAGATAGTTCATATATCTCCTGTTGGGCACAGGAAGCCGAGAAGATCTTCTCAATATCAAAGCTGGTGCATCGGGTTCTTGCGCACCTTTCTGTCCAACATGCTCTTCTGGCTAAGGATATGCTGCATTTCGTTCTTTTGAGAGGTCACTTGGGCTATTATATGTATCTACAAATGTTGACTTGCTCTCCTCTGAGTCAAAGGTATCTGTCTTGTGCATGTCATTGTACATCACATTCTCATTGAATATCACATCTCTGCTGCAGAACACTTTCTTGTTTTCATTGTCCCAAATGCGGTAGCCAAACTCATCTTTACCATAACCGATGAAAGTGTATTTCTTAGACTTGGGATCAAGCTTATTTTTGCCTTGATCACTAATATGCACATAAACTACACAACCGAAAACTTTGTGATGTGAGAGTTTTACCTCCTTTCTGTACCATATCTCCTCTGGTATTCTATACTCCAATAGAACCGATGGACCTCGGTTGATCAAGTAAGCTGTTGTGTTGACTGCTTCTGCCCAAAACTTCTTTGGTTAACCTGATTGTATACAGATACTTCTGGCTCTTTCTGCCAATGTTCTGTTCATCCACTCAGCTACACTATTGTGTTGAGGTGTGTCAGGCACGGTTCTCTCCATTCTGATCTCATGCTCATAGCAGAACTTCTTGAATCTGATGTCTTCATATTTATCACCATTGTCGGTTCTGAGCTTCTTTATCCTTAGACCTATCTCATTCTCAACCATAGATTTTTATCTCCTAAAAGCTTTAAACACTTCTGACTTATGCTTCAGAAAGTAGACCCACACATTCCGAGAGTGATCATCAATAAAAGTCACGAAGTAGTGTTTCCCACCAATGGATGAGGTGGTAGTTGGTTCCCACACATCTGAGTGAACGAGCTCCAGCTTCTCCTTCTTTGGGGTTCTGCCACTTATGTGAAAGCTAATCCTCTTCTGCTTTTCAAGGTATGCAATCTTTACACGTGTCTATCTCTATTGATTCTAGACCTATTAGTTTTCCCTTTGTGTGCATAATATTCATCCCCTTCTCACTCATATGACCAAGTCTCTGGTGCTATAAATTTGAAGTCTTATTGCCTACTATTGTTTGTGTCGTAAATTGTTTTATTTACTGAATCCATTACAAATGTTTGTTGTTTTATAGATTCACAAAAAATAAGCCTTTTTATAAGACCTCTTGTTATTAATAAATAATCTCCTAGAAACACATGCATGATCGTTTATCAATCGATGCTTGCGTGGGATCTTTGCCTGTACCGGGGATACTTTAATCCATGGACCACCGAACAACAGATCCGGGTTGATCTGAAAGAAGGCTCAGTGTTCTTTGTTTTAATTGAGGAAACTTTGAATAGAAATGAATAACCCTAACAAAGTGAGATTACTACTCTTCTCAAGATCAAAACAAGGTCTGATCTCAAGGTAATGGGTGGAAAGGCTATAGATCTCTCGAAATCCTCTCTTTATATGCAGGAATTCACCAAGATCTCCCCTCTCTCTCTGAAATCTATGTCTCTGTTCTGGAAAATGTTAGCAACTCGCCTAAGAGCTCATATCTCGTCAGTACCCTTCACGAAAGCACGAAGGGGGGGGGGGGGGGGGTATTTATAGGGCTTGAACGCCATGTTCGTGGATAAAAATTCGTGTTTGGCCTTATCTTTAGTTAATAATGGCTTTACCACATTTAAAAATAAACCCAAGGTAGTTAAGAGGCCACTGGAACAAACGAATCACGAGAAATCTATCGAAAAACACGTCGTCGGGAGGCTGATCGGGCGAGGCAATGATGTGTGTGAAGAACAAATCATTATGTATCGCCAGCGAGACACTTTGAAGTGTCTTGCAGGTGAGACATGATGGTGCATGTCTTGTTCTGTTGTTTCGTCGATCTTCTTACTTCTTTGTTTCGCTGATTCGTTATTTCGCGTGTTCCTTCGCATGTTCCTTTGCTTCCTTTTGGCATCAGATTAACTTCTTTAACTCAGATGATGATATAGTCATCATATTTTTTTCATATCAAGCTATATGTAAGAACCTATAGGTTTGTTCTAATGGTTCAGGTGAGTTTCGATCAATTCAGACGGACTTCAGAACATGCTGCGAAGAACGGGTCATAACTTTCAAACCGTAAGTCGGAATTGGATAAATTATATACGAAAATCACCTATATTGACGAGATGAGACCAACAAAATCCATAAAACTTTAGTTAGCCACCATCTGTTTTGCCAAATTCTCTCCAGTTTGAGAGATATTAGCGTTTTCATCGGTTTTGAGCTTCTTTACAATCTATAGGTAATTTTTTATGCCTACAGCTACAACTGAAATCAAACAGCGTGCACCTACTGTCATATATAAGGTACCGGTTTTTTTGCCTCAGACAATCGTCATTGTACCCTTTGAGATCTTCCAATTATCTCCATGGAAGGTCGTAGTGTATCCTTTGCCAACCAACTGGCCTATAGATATTAAATTCTTTCTCAGGTCGGGTATATGTCTGATATCCTTCAGTTACCATACTGACTCGTTCAACTTAATTTTTACTATAGTTTTGCCCACAATAGCACACGGTTGATCATCATCAAGGTATACATATTTAAGATTTTTGGGGACATACTTCTCGATGAATTCTTTCTGAGAAATAGCATGGAACGACGCTCCATAGTTTAACACCCAAGACTCTTCATTGCTCTCCAAAGAGCAAATCAATGTGTCGTCTCCTCCTTAGGTGGAAGTGACATTCACCTCTGCCTTCACCTCCTTCTCCTTCTGTGCACTCTTGCACTGATTCGTGTAGTGTCTGGTCTTTCCATAATTCCAACACTCAATAGTCTTTGAGATGTTGCTTGGATTTCTTAACTTGGCCCTCTTGTCCTTTAATCTACCTCTGTAGTTTGATTTGCTTCGTTCGTTCCCTCTAGTTGAATTTCTACCTCTTGACTCTGTATGCAATACTAAATATGTTGTAGCTTCCCCCCGACTCTCTCCGTCGGATCTCCTTACTGAGAACCAGATCACGAATGTCATCGAACTTTAACTTGTTGCTTTCTGATGAGCTACTCGTAGTCGTGACTGTAGCGTTCTAGCTTTTTGCTAGGGAAGACAAAAGGATCAACGCTCGACCTTCCTCATCAAACTTAATTTCAACTGAACTTAATTGGGTTGTGGCCGTGTTGAGTTCATTGAGGTGTTGTGCTACTGATGCGTCTTTCGTCATTCTAAAATTGAGTAACCATATCATGAAATAAACATTATTTGCGGTTGATGGTTTCTCATACATATTTGAGAGTGTTGTCATAAGACTCGTTGTGGTCTTTTCTTTCTCTATGTTGAACGCAACATTGCGAATTAGTATTAATATGATAACTCTGAGGGCTTGTCTGTCTAGAAGGTTCCATTCGCCTTCCTTCATAGACTTCGGCTTCTTCCCTGAAAGGGGTTGATACAGATTCTTTTGATACAGATAAATATCTGCATCTTCCAAAATTAAAAATCAGTTCCGTCAAACTTCTCTAATCTTACCTTTCCTTCATCTACGACCATTGCTCCCACTTGAATCTAATTTCCTCTAGATCGTTTTAGCCTCTGATACCAGTTGTTGGGTAATAATCGGGGGCTATACTAAACCCCTAAAACAGTAAGAAACACAATATAGAGAAAATTACATCAAGATTTACGAGGTTCAGCAAACTTACCTATGTCATCGGGAGCCACACAATTAATTTTTTATTTATCAAAAGAAATTACAAAGGTTAGAGCAGATCTCAAATTGAGATCTCTCAATAAATGAAAGTTCATTACTATAGCTACAGTAATAGCTCCTCTTTAATTCCCCCTTTAGTTCCCCCTCAAAATCTCCAATGAGAGCTGGGAAAAAGAAGAACGAGATGAGCAAGAGATTTCAGTCACCGCTGGAAGAAAAATGCGAGAAAAAGAGAAGAGGAGCACACAGATCTCGGGCTCTAGGTTTCCCTTTTATAGGGAAACCCTAGCGATAGCTGCCGACAGCGTGCGCCTATCAGCATCGACCTCGCCTAAGGCCCTCGAGCTCGCATGTAAGGGGTCACCTCAACATCGAGCTCGCCTAATTGGATCTCGACCTCGCCCTCGCCTGCTTTGCGTCGAGCTCGCCTATTGATGCGTCGACCTCGCTTGAGTTGGAGCTCGACCTCGCCTGCATCTCGTCGTCGACCTTGCCTGCATCTCGTCGTCGACCTCGCCTGAAGAGCTCGCCTGCAGTTGCGTCGACTTCGAGCTCTCTTGCGGAGTTTTGGATCCACACCCAAATCCAACAGACACATACACAAATATAAAGATTATGGCTGATCAAGGTTGAAATTGGTCTAGGCGTTAGGATTATTAGCTCATTTATTTATGTCATCTAAAGTTCAAATTTAATTTTATCGCCAGGCGGGCAGGAGACAAGTAGCTTGATATATTTAAGAATTAAGATATATTATATGATTAGGAAAAAACAAAATATTCTAGAAAAGGTTAATTTGGGCCTATTAAGGACAAATTTGGTATTGCTAAAGCTTATAATAAGTTAAATATATAAGCAGTTTATGGAAACAATTTATATACGCTGCTGAAAATAGTCTTTTGATAATCATATATCAAATTTTGTTTCAAAAGCAATTAAAGTATTTGGTAAAACAATGTTGAAAGCTCATTACAAGTGACAATTACCAAAATACACAGTGGTATCCCAAAATCTAAAGGGTATATAAGGTATATAATTTATAAAAAAATAACAGCTATTTTTAAAAGCATCCTCGGTTGCTAGTAAAAGCACATTGTTAAAAACAAAAACAGTTGTGATAAACATGTAAAAAAATTTAACAAACATCATGATTGACTGTTTCTTTAAAAAAGATGAGCAGAAACTCCATAAAAAGCAATGCAATAAGTCCTTCAATTTTTGGATTGTTAACGTTTACTATGAAACAGTGAGGTTAATTTCACAAAATCCCCTAAACTTTGGGGATTTGCACACAACAATCTTGACCTTTTTTTATCTCACAAACCTCCTGAACTTTAGAATGTCTCACAAAACCAATTTTGAATTTTAGAATTTTCTCGTCACGTCCCCACCTATAATTGGATTATAGCTAAAATGTCCATTAATAAAAGTCGGGGGGATGTTCTGGCTACATTTATGCATGAATAATCACTAACGTTAATGTTTGAGATGCAGTAGGGGAACGGGACCCTCTACAAATGTTATTTCACTATGAAATTGATGAGGAAGAAATATATATGGAGACTCTTATCGGCAGAGACAATTTCCTTCAAAAATGCCATTTGTCATTAAGTTCTCAAAAAAAGTTGTTTCTCGCAATAACCTTTAGTACTAAAGAATTTTTCAATAAGGTTATGGATATGATATGTTCTGTGGAATCTAACCCAATTCTAAAGTTGTATGTACTTAAAAGACAGTGTCATACAATCAAATTTGGTTATGTGCTGCGGAAAAAAGGGAGGGCATATAATCAAATTGTCCGTACATTACTTCAATAAATGGTCCAGATATTAGTGGAAGAAATAACGCATCCTATTTTCCTTTGCATAAGGAAAGAAAAGCTTTTGAACTTAGCACAATGATGAAGTAGGGTTTGGATCACAGGAGATGCTAGCTTCATTCAAGATCAATTAACTACAAAGTTTGTTCTAAATAAATTAGAAAATAAAGGAAATTTATTTGTGGCTATAGATGAATACTCCTCATGAACTTTATGGCCATTAACTTTCCTTCTATTTATGTAGTTAACAAACTGTGAGATTCCAAAGTCCAAAGAGAAGATAGTAAGAGCATTCTGAAAACATGTATATTGTTATGAAAGGAACATGCACGTGAGGGGACCATAAAATTCAATTATGAGAAGGAGAGGAGTTGTACTCCCACTATCCATTCCCTTAAGAAGATTGCAAAGGGGTATTCACCACAAGACAAGGAGAAAGAATTGCCCTTTACAAAAGTAGAGCTAGTAGTAAAATTTATATTTGCCCTTTAACGAAAAAGTCGTCAATGGTCCCTGTGTTAGTAATAGGGTGTTAGGTTGGGGGTGGATACCAACCTCCGGCGGCGGAGGATCTCCGACGAGCTCCAGGATGTCGACGCAGGCGGAGCCACAGGCGAGGTCCAGGCGATCTTCGGCAGCACAGGCGAACCCCCGAGCTCTGCGTTTCGAACCCCCCCTTTTAGCTCTGCGTTCGAACCCTTGACCTCTGCGTTTTTTGGGTGGGGTCCGACCTCTGCGTTAGCCCGAACTTGGCGTCCAAGCAGCCGCTGGCGACAGGCTGTCGCCAGCTCTCCACATCCGCCTATAAACCCCCCCCAGCCTAGGGTTTTTCGGTGCTGTAGCTTCCCTCCCCCTTCCTCCGATTTCTTCTCTCTGGCGGCGGTGATCTGCCCTAAAATCGCAGCAGCGATTTTCCCCTTTTAACCTCAGCTTTCAACAGTGTTTTGGAAAGGAGATTTAAGAAGAGAGAGAGAGGAAAAGAAAGAGGGGTTTATATTGTGGGGTATTTATTCTCAAGTGAGAATTGAAAGGGTTCATACTCTTTAATTATTAACACTGTAGCTACAGTGTTTATTTGAGAAATCTCAGTTTTGAGATCTGCTCCTAAATTGCAATTTCTTGTTTGATTAATAAGAAATTATCTGTGTGGCTCCCGAGGACATAGGCAGTTGTCGAACCTCGTAAATCTTGGTATACTTTTTCTATACTGCGTTTCTGTTGTATTAGGGGTTTAGGCGTTAAATTCCCAACATAGGGGTGCTAAACCGTATCCGTATCCGAGGAAATATCCGTAACCGTATCCGTTAGGATTCGAATATGGTTACTCAAATCTATAACTGGTAGGATATGATTACAAATATGGTTTTATAGTGAAATATCTGTATCCGTATCCGAAATATCCGAATACATATTAGTCATATTTTTACGATAGTTTTGATTCTTAGGGGCTGTTTGGTTCGTTTCCTAGATATAGGGAAATACATTTCCATGTACAAAAACACAAGTTTTGAGTTTTCCAAACTTTTCCACGAAATAGATTGTTTCGCTTTGGTTCGCACAAAAAAATGGTGGGAAACCAATGTATTTATTTTTCTTGTGTTTGGTTCGCATGGAAAAAAGGGAAAACTTTTGTTTATATGGCAAAAAACCGACGTGACTGTAGTTTTCGTCGATTTCACGAGGTTGAGGAAGGAATTGGGGGAGAGAAAAAAATCTGATGTGGCGGTGATTTTCACCGAGTTTCCCTTCTTCATTCCTAGCGAACCAAAGATGGGAAAAAAAACCAACGGAAAGCTTATATCCTACGTGGTCACAAAAAATCTGATGTGGAGGCGGTGTAAAACTTTTCCACCTTGTTAAAAAACGAACCAAACAACCCCATAGATGATGGGTTTGTGGTTAATTTTGATGATCAAGATGTGTAATCTTAACTTTTCAATTATAATGCAGATATTAACGAACTCTTTTGTATCACATGAACTATATTTTTCTCAATACTATCTACTTTTCTCATATCTATTTTGAATCCGTATGCATATCCGCTTATATATCCGCATGTATATCCGTAACCGTACCCGATTTAGCGGATATTGTTATAAATTTTCCTTACCGAGATATATCCGTATCCATATCCGAGATGGGTAAGCGGACATGAATATGATAAGTATCATATCCGAGTCATATCCAGACCAAATGCATCCCTAGTTAGTAACATTTCGAAATATCCTCCAGAGATTGACGGAAGAAAGAAGCAAAAGATAGAGAAACAATTAAAGAGACACCGAAATATTAATGAAGTTCATCAATCAACATGACTACCGCTTTGGAGCACAACCATGTTATGATTTCACTAATAATCAAAGCACCATCGCAACCGATCTCTCAAATCCTCATTTTCTTGTTGTCTTTACTTTCTCTCTTCTGAATACAAATATAATAATGGCTGAAGATAGATAGCATAGGATGGAACATACAAAAATATCAACATCATTATACATTCATAAACTAAACTTTGCTTCCTGCTGCCCCTAGAACATCCCCAATAGTCATGGTGTAATTTAATTTGCAGGCGCAATTCTGAATCTCAGTGCTTATGTATTCTCCATGAAAATCAAGATTCAAAGTTACGGTGTATCAAAGAAATATCGACCATTTGATTAGTAAACTCGGAGATATATATATCTCTTGCATCATAAATACAATGGATACTTTTTCCCCTGATAACAGCCTCCCCCTTATCCTTCTCAACCGAACCATATCTGAACCATCATAATTTAATGATCCCTTCAGCACTCTAAAAGCCGCCTGATCTCACACCTTTCCAATGTGCACAACTTCTTGAATGGCCATCACTTCTCCTATCATAATAACTTTGCACAGTCTAATAATTTCTCAATGTGAAGCATGAGAAAATGCATGTCTCGAATGATGCATTATTGCTTGCAAATTCAAGAATGTAAACATAATACTGGCTAGTAGGAGCTTTTTTAGAGCATTTAAACAAAAATACAAGGTTGAGGTTGACTATGGAAACCCTGTTGAGCGTTGCGGAAGCCAAACAACAAAACCAACATGCTACGAGAAATCAAATCAAACGAATGTCGAGAGAAGGCCAAACGAACCAAATCAATGCTACAAACACAAACAACCAATTTTAATGTGGTTCGGCAAGTTGCCTATGTCCACAGGGCAAGAAGGGGATAGAGCTTTTCACTAATAGAGAAGAATAGTACAAGCTGAGATTACAAACCACTCAAACTCACCAATTAATCTCACCAACAAATCTCTAATTCTCTCCAAACAAAACCCTAACCAATAGCTCAGAAAATACCTCTTTTCTGTGCTCAAAATATCCCCAATTTTCTTCTCAATTCTCTCTTCCAATTGTTCCATATATATAGAAATCCTAAAATCATAAACATACTAGGAATTCTAAAACAAAAAATAAAACAAATTAGGAATCCTAATAACCTGTTACCAAAACAGATTTGGAATCATGTTATCAAAACAGATTAGGAATCTCAATAACCTGTTACCAAAACAAATAAGGAAACATATTAGAAACCTGCTATCTAACAATTCTTCATCTCGGTGAAGTTTTCCCAAAACTGAGCCGACACCAATACCAACCAAACGTCTAACTTGTTGCGTCCAGTACGAAGTGGAACAAATCAACGACAATGGACTCAATCTACAACAAGTCGAGAACCCAAACGAGAATGCGAACAAACTCCAAATGTCGGTATCAACTCACCAAACTGGCTGCATCATAAAAGACTGTCTACGTCTCCTCTTGCCCAAGGAATCAAGCTTTCATATAGTTCACCCAAACGGTCTCCAAAGACCCTCAATCAAATAGAAAAATTTGCAATTCTTCACCAATATCACCAACGGATTTACAACAGATAGCGCTCCCAATGGTTCCAAACTGAAACAAATCAAACACCTTCACCTGAGGTTAACCTAATGGCCGCATCCAAAATATGTCCACCAGTTGCACTCGAATCCAAAACCAACTCATCATCTGCATCCAAATCCAAATTATCTCCAAACTGTGTCACCTTAGCTAGAATCCTAAACGACGTAGTATGATCTGGAGTATGTGGAGTAATCTTCATCTAATGTGAAGTAGCATCACCCTCCACTCGCTGCGATAGCCTAATGATCTGATCAACATCTCCACCTGTCGAGAGTCAAATGTGACATACCTGCTCAGAACAAAATCAGAAACTCCTAACTGATAATCAAACGAACCTCTGAATCCCAAACGTGCAATCAGATCAAATCTCACATCCTCGATATGACCAAATGCTGGGTAACCAAATATCCGACGCAACCCAAAATCTGAAGCAGCTCCACCAGATCCAAAATCTCCGCACGCAGAAGTCGGCAACCTATGACCAAGATGACCCAAATATGTCGAAGCTCCAAAACCAAAACCAATGCTCGACAACCAATGTTGATTCCCCTCCAGTAAGGAATGACCCATCAAAACTAGCATCTCATCTCGTCTCCCTAATGTCTCCACATCAATGAAGTGTCTCAAACTGCCATGAGCTCGACACAAATGCAAGAAAGAACCCATACCAAAGCTAGAACAACGGGTTACCTTTCTACTAATACACTTCTTCCAATTGTTATTGACTTCTAGGACTTCACACCAACGGGACCTGATTGCAACCCACCAATGCCTAGAACAATCTCTAACTGTGAAAACTAAATACCGATTACCTCCCATTGATGCCTCCTTGGAAGGCCCCAAAATGCCTGATTGAACACCACCTAAAAGACCCCTCGATCGATGGATAGAAGTACCAAACCCCACATCGGTCTTCTTGCTCATACCAATGTGCTCAAAGGACTTCAATCTGCAGGTCAAAGCACTCCTTAACAAATCATGCACGGCATAACCAATCAAATAACCCAGCCTCAACAAATGTCACAGTCTAGCCAAATCCAAAGAAGTCGTCAGCTCTCTATCAAACACCATGTTCCCAATCAAATAATACAAATTATTCCTCCTGACATCATTCATCACAATCATGGACCCTAATATGACCTTCAAACGTGAATCGACCAAGGTTACCCTATAGCCTGCTACCTCCAAATCTCCAAGTGAAATAATGTTCTTCTTCAACTGAGGAACGAACCTCACTCCAACCAACTCCTGAATCACTCCGTCACTCATCCTAATCTGAACGGTACCAATACCACCAATAGGACATTCATGATCATTACCCATTATGAGCACGACCTCCCCTCTTTCTAACTCCTGAAAGCTGAAGAACCAATCCATCCTAGGGCAAATATGATAAAAAAAATACCCGAATCGAATATCCACTCTGTAGAGTCGGTAACACAAACTGACGGTAATGCAGATAACGAGTAGCGCGAAGAATCCGAATCTGAATTATTACCACTAGCCTTGACAACATTCACCTCTGAAGCTTAAATAGCTTTCCCATTATTCTTCCCGGCTCGATCAACCAACTTTGGGCATTCGGTTTTTCAATGTCCATCCTCTTTACAAAAGGCACACTGATTTCTACGAAGTTCAAGATGTGCCCTTCTAAACTGCGACCTCCTACCACGGTTTGTACTCTTTGCTCTTGAGACCAATGCCTTCGTTACCGGCTTAACTGAAGTCTCCTTATCCTTCTTCGAAGCTGATAATTCACAAGTGCAGCGGTGACCTCACTATAAGAAAGAGATGACTTCCCATTAATAAGAGTAAGAACGAATGTCTCATATTCCTCGTTACGCAAGAAACTTAACAACAATAACGTCATGTTCTTATCTTCAATCATCACATCTACATTCGCCAAATCCGCAAGAAGCTTCGTGTAGTGGTTCATGTGATCACCAATGGAGGTCACATTCTTCAATTGGAAGCGATAAAGCCTCTTCTTCAAATACAAGCGGTTCTCTATACTCTTGGTCAAATACTTGCCCTCTAGGATCTCCCAAATCTTCTTCGCTGAAGTCTCATTGATCACATCATATTTTAAATCTTGAGTCAAACAAGATCTAATCACACCACACGCTATTTTATTCATCTTTTTCCAAACATTCTCCTCAATGTCGTCTGGTTTCCCGTCCAACTCCAAAGTATCTTCCAAATTTGCGCATTGAGCTCATCCAAGACTTCACATCTCCAAAGATCAAAATTGTTTGTGCCATTAAACTTCTCCACATCTATTTTTATAGAGTGGATATTCAAACTTTGGACGGTCTTCACGTCAGAAGTACCCTCCACAACTCCTTCTTTCCCGACCATCTTTCTCAAAGCACCAAAAAAATTCAGAACAAATGAAGAATAGATCCAAAACTAAAAAGATAGAGTCTTTACCAAAAAGATCCCACATTTATCACCAAACGAAGCCCTAGGCGAGCCTCCAAAACGACCTACTTCTCCAAATAGCCCAAGCGTAGTCTGAACTCTGATACCACTTGTTGAGCGCTGCAGAAGCCAAACAACCAAACCAACGTGCTACGAGAAATCAAATCAAACGAATGTCGAGAGAAGGCCAAACGAACCAAATCAATACCACAAATACAAACAACCAATTTTAATGTGGTTCGGCAAGTTGCCTACGCCCACGGGGTAAGAAGGGGATAGGGTTTTTCACTAATAGAGAAGAAGAGTACAAACTGAGATTACAAATCACTCAAACTCACCAATTAATCTCACCAATAAATCTCTAATTCTCTCCAAACAAAACCTGAACCAATAGCTCAAAAAATACCTCTTTTCTGTGCTCCAAATATCCCTAATTTTCTTCTCAATTCTCTCTTCCAATTGTTCCATATATATAGAAATCCTAAAATCATAAACATACTAGGAATTCTAAAACAAAAAACAAAACAGATTAGGAATCCTAATAACCTATACCAAAACAGATTTAGAATCATGTTATCAAAACAGATTATGAATCTCAATGACCTGTTACCAAAACAAATTAGAAAACATATTAGAAACCTGTTATCCAACAAACCCCCCTCATATCAATCGATAGGAAACTAGAAAAATCTCTGTGCATATCCGCTCAATATATCAACAAGTATCAAAGACACGTGAGAGATAATAACTGTTAGATCAACATACAAATCTATACGTCTACTCACTCAGTGTTAAAATATTTTTTGGTGCACCATTAATGCAAATAGATTAGAATTTCTGTAAAACTTTCTCTTCGATAAATCATGCATGAGTTGTTATGGTTAAGTTGGCCTCATGGAAGCAAATCATGTCCATTTAGGCTTTTACATTAGTGCAAGCCACAACCACTCCTACCATAATCTGATAGTGTATCATCATGGGCAATGATGATCGTGTTTGTTATGAAGCCAAACTTTAAGCAACATACGCAAGACTTATCGAATAGGACCAAGCAAAAAGATTTGAACAATAAGAGCAACTACTTTTTACTAAGAAAGCTATAAGGCCTTGAATAGTTTTGAGTGCACTTCAAAAAGCGCTATTTTTCTCTGGACAAAGTCATTGTTTGCATCACTCGATTTCTATAGTTTTCGTGGTTTGGGGTTCCTTGGCACTTTGCTATCTATAGAATATCACCGCCTGGAAAAAGCAAATAAAAGGATGTGTTCTCTTGATGTGCAAAAGGCAACTTTTAGCACTAATGAGAACGCATATAAATCAGTCGGCAACAGATTAGAATCCAAAGATGGGGATTTTGGGCCGCCATGATGCTTTATGTCTCGTGAAGCTACACTTTTTATAATGTAAGAAGCATGCTTAAAGGGTAACATGTTTCCGTTACCAAGTAAACTTAGCTTAGATAAAGTAAAAAATAAATCTTTTTCGATGTGGGAGATTATAGGTATTGTGCACCAAAGGGAAGATTTTCCATTGCTGGTCCATCGTTGTATCGAATATTGGGTCCCATTACCCTAATAATCTTAACCTCAAATTAACCTCATATTTTTTTGGGCGTTGTACTTTATTTATTGTATACCGTTAAAAATCATTCCAATAATAGTGGTAAGTACAATTTAAAAGATGACGGTCCGATTTTAAAAGAGAAAATGAGAAAACCCGGATCCGTGATGGCTTATTGGTATACAAGCGACGTATGGTGATGCGGCGTACTTGGCTCTTTGATTGCAAGAGACCAAAATCTATACGGATTGAATGTTGTTTGATTTGATTTGCATAGATTGTCTACGTCATCATCCAAAAATTTGAGGACAAGATGTACCCACAAAAAAGGTTGCATTGTCCTGATTAGAGGCCAAAGGCGCTTTATAATTAATTGTCCTATTTTTCTAACTCATGTTTGCCATGCTTAGCTCGA
Organism: Asparagus officinalis; assembly: GCF_001876935.1. Lineage (NCBI taxonomy): Eukaryota > Viridiplantae > Streptophyta > Magnoliopsida > Asparagales > Asparagaceae > Asparagus > Asparagus officinalis. The sequence continues at coordinate 104,923,398 of NC_033798.1, read as the reverse complement.
TGATCGATCCATGGAATATTTGGACCGTCTCAATGTGAGATGAAACTATATCTTAGATGGAATTTTATCACGGTCGCCCAATAATAGACGAGAAACTTCGGTTGGCGTGTTCATTTTATATGATCAGATAGCAAAATAAATAAATGATGCTATTCCTACTTCATCTCTACACTCTATGATAACTGCGATTATAAATAATGCTTGAGAGAAGGCCTTCAAGTTGTATTTTAAAGCTGGATCTGAATTAAGTAGTTTGACACAATAAGAGGGTATTTTCATTAGTTTTGCAATGACGAGGGCATTTTCAAAGATTCTTCCAAGTGTTTAGCCCATCCCCGTTGTTCTTTATAAGTGCGAGCATTCCTTTTGATTTTTCAATTTGCAAGGATATTTATGGAATTTATTGACACACAAATCAAAATGGAGAATAAATAGTATGGATATAATATATGGATAAAGTAAAACTGAGGCTAAATTTCACAAAATCTTCTTACTTTCGGACGATTATCAGATGATCCCCTATCTCATTCAAAATATTAAAAAACCTCTGATGTTTAGAAATTATCAGAAAAAAAACCCTTCAATTTTCAAACTTTTTCCATAAAAAGAAACCCCTAAAAGCATGAACCATATTTTTTATTGAAAAAATAGCCCCCTTTGTAATTTTACCTATCTATGTGAAAATTGTCACTTGACGCTGTTNATCCTGCTCCTAAGCCCCCCTCTCCCTCCTCCTCCTCTTCCTCCTCTCCCTCCTCCTCCCCACCATGACATGATCAAGTTTCTGTAGTAAAATATACATAGGGCAGATTCTGGGTGCCCTCCTTCACATCAGCTTTCGATACCGAGCTAATCTTCGTGCCTGGCAGGGCAACTCTCCCCCGCGCCCTCCACCCGACCATAAAAATTGAGTTCGACCCCTTTCTCAAAAACCCTAAAACCGGCGTCCCTCCCGCAACTCAATCCTCCTCGATCCGAACCTCAATTCTCAAACCTCGCCCAAAATCCCATCAAATCCTTGATCAATTCAGCCATAATCCCATCGGAATCCGCTGTACCGGAGGCCACGACCCCGAATCACCGCCGAAGTGTATGCTAACGACGGGGAAAAATCCCTTTGTCACCCGTCGTTGAAGTCCTCTTCGCTAAAGGGTCACGACGGGATATATTACCCGTCGTTATAGAGTCTATAACAACGGAATATATTACTGTCGTTAATATTTGCGACGGTAATTATCACCGTCGTTACTATCAGTGACGGGGATATTTTCCCGTCGTTACCATCAGTGACGGGATATTTTCCCATCGTTACCATTAGTTACGGGGATATTTTTCCGTCGTTACCATTAGTTACGGGGATATTTTCCCGTCGTTGAAGACTAATTAATGACGGTTGGATACCGTCGTAAAAGTCCTCATAATGGATAACTAGTAACCCATTAACAATGGTGCTTTCCCTTCGTTGATGAACAAAATACGGTTTATAAAACCGTCATTGTAGACTACAAATTTTTAATATACATTAATAATAATTTTTTCATTCATAGGCAACTATCATATTATTCTCAACCTGACACTAAGATTCACAACACAAATATATTAAAAATACCCAATAATGAATAAAATAGAAAATAAAAATTCCATTCATTAATAACATCAATAAATAAAATTCCACCATCCTCAAATATTCAATACTAATAACAAGAGTTAATATCATAATTTTTCCAAAAAAATACATGAAACTATCTATAATTAACAAATTAAAATAAAAGTTCGGAAAAGACACATTCTTTCATCTCTAATCATCGTCAAAAGAAGACTCGAGCTACCCCACTCTCCTAATCTTGCATGGATAACCTGAAAAATTTTAAAAAAAATCACATAATTAAGATATATCAATTAAGCAAATATTATCTTATTAAGTAAAATTCACAAAAATCACATAATTAAGATATATCAATTAAGCAAATATTATCTTATTAAGTAAAATTCACAACCAAGAGGGCACATTCATATCCAACGCATATTTGATACTTGCACATTTGGATACTTTGCTAGATAGTCCTAGTAGTATCCTAAAATTATATTAATACTAGTATTTAAACCCGTGCAAAGCACGGTTCCTAATTTTTTTTGCAAATACTGAACATGTTACTAAAATAAAGTATTCTGCTTTAGATATGAAGTAGTAGATGTAACGCAAATAATGAATTTGTTACCAGACTTGTAGAGTTAAATTGCCACCAAACATGACTTTTATCACTTCTGGGAAACCTTCTCTGCCATTAACCTGAGTAATGAATCATACTTTTTTAGCCACATATTGTATGTGTTTTAATCAATTATCAAATAACATGCAAAAGGTTAGCACTCCGATCAGGTTTCTGAAAATTGCACATTGAATTAGTTCAACTCACATACCATCTTGAACATTATGGAAATCATCATCACAATTGGAATCCATGGCCATATTTGAGTCGAACCAGGCATCGGCAATGCTCCCTGATGATTTTTAAACTGTCATTGAATGAAATATTTCGCAAAATGGCAAAAGACTATGAAACTACAGCTCATAAGTCATAGACTACGTTATTGATGTATAAGTCATTTATTAGTATACAAATATGCAATTAGTGGGTGTAAAGTTCATAATTTCATCAGCCACTTTTGCCGGCAAAACAATATAAAATTAGTTAAACTTCTTTCTGGGTCTTTGAGCAACAAATTTCTTTTCCTTCATAATCTATTTTTACCCAATGTATAGGCAACATGATTCTGATCAAGAAAAATCCTATTTTGTGAAAAAGAATGTGGACAAAATCTGCTATAGGGATCAGCATTCATATCTGATTAACAAAATAAACCAGAAAAAAAAAGAATGTGGACAAAATCTGCTATAGGGATCAGCATTCATATCTGATTAACAAAATAAACCAGAAAAAAAGAAAACTCTATTTCTCAAAGTTTAACTTGATCAGAAACTGGGCATCAATTTACAGTAACTAACAAATCAAGAATTGTTGAGAACTTCCTCCATTGACTCTCACTCACAAGTTTACGTTAGGGCATTATATGGAAGAATAGATATAAAAAATACCCAGGAATTTCTCTCAAAAAAAAATACCCAGGAATGCGAGATTGAGAGGTTTGAAAACTTCAGAAGTCATTTGCCAAATATATGCCAGTGTAACCAATCCTAGTATGTGTCAGAGAATTCCTAGTAGGCTAGTAGAGAGGGAGGCCCTGCAGGCATCCCACACCAATCCTAGTATGTGTCAGAGAATTCCTAGTAGGCTAGTAGAGAGGGAGGCCCTGCAGGCATCCCACAGCTGTCTGTGCTTGTGGTGTAGGAGTATTCTTACCTCTATGTCCCTACATGCACCATGCACATATCTTTGACCGTCGCCAGTGTGTAAGGTTCCAGTCTAATATGCCTTGCTATCTAGATACCTTCAGTAGTTTAGCTTCTGATGAACATAAATGTTTAATTTAGTACACATTTCATAATTATCCATGTTCATAAATAATGCTAATAAGATACCTACATGTTTTAATAATATAAAAAGAACAGAAGACGTACCTTCCTTTGGAAGCATCCATTTCTCTGAAGTTGGTGCTGAATAGGTTAAGCAAAGTGCTTTTACATATTAGGGGAAATTACTTATACTTGAAATAGAAAAATAAGTAAAGAGATCCAAATTCTTGAGATCTTCCTAGAAGCAATTGATGTTAATTGTTAAGCAAAAGCCACTGTCTTGAGTAGTGGTGAATCCAGAAAAACTTTCTAAGAGGGGCGGATAGCAAGCATATGTTTGTTTAGTGGTTACATTACATAAGTAGAAGCAGCGTGCAACCTCTTTAAAATTATGAGGGCAACTGCAATTTTAGATAGGTTTAAGAATGAAAATGTAGAATAGTTAGAAGTGCAACTGGCCCCCTAACAATCAACATAGATCTGTCCTGACCTTGAGAAGCATTTGAGTTACCATAATAATATATATAAGGGTAATTAGTTAAGTAATTAGTTAAGCTTTGAAAGAACTTAAATTAACGTTACACTTTTGTCACTCACGTAATGAACTCGACTCGACAACCAATTGATACTTCATAACTCCATTGAACTTTCTGTCAGTTATTTCAAAAGCTTCAAACATTATTTTCCCTCACCTTGTACTAACCCATAAAAATGATGAACTATCTGCAGACTGTTTAAAGAAGTAGATTCCAAAAAACCGTTAGTTACAAATGCTAGCTTGTCCTTACTTTCGATTTTTCTAGCATCTTGCATTTATCACCCTTAATAAATCACTGTTTGTAGGAAGTATTAACTGTTAATATCTTAGATGACAAATTGTCCCCATTCCTATTCACAAAAACTGTGTGATTGTGATGAGAAAAAGCAGAAGTAACTAAAACATTTTACACAATCACTACTGAAGGGTTTGCTGTGCGTGTGGTGGAGCATCTTTCTTTTGCCTCTGTTAAGTGTATTTTGTTGGCTTGCTTTCTATACATCAAGATTAAAAGATAATTTCAACAATCCAATAATATACTTTAGCCAATCTCAGTCATCAACACTTACTTCTGTAGGTTTATTTCTAAGTGCAACTTGCAATGAATTATCTTTCACATATTTCCTGTGCATGTCACCCCGCTACTTATTCCATAAATCGTGCAAGTGTCTCATTACTGACTCTCTCTTTTGCTCCATGTCCTCGGCATCAAATTTATCCTATATCAAATTTGAATCAAAATTTAATTTATAAGAATTAAAAACCAATTGCAAAAAATTAATTTTTAATGTACCTTAATGGATGCCCACATATGATCTTTATTTTGTTGTGGTATTTTGGCCCAATTCTCAACGGCTACTAGGCAAATATTTCTATCATGAATAATAATTCCAAGATATCGTGAAAATTCTGGTTCAATAGCTCTATTCTGATAAAAAGTAATGATCTTTTTCTTCCCATGTGACAAATTATTCAACTTTAGACACTTATTATTACCACGAGGTGGATTTTTCTTCTTTTGAGAATTATCAGCTACATACATCATATCATATGTTACAACTTATGATATCATTTTCTATTATAGAACTTAAAATACGGGCTTCCATCGTTATGGGGTTAAGGGATAAAATCAAAACGTATTGGGGGTTTCTTGAAATTTTTAAACTTATGGGGGTTTAGTGAAACTAACCCAATCTAAGGAGAAATATCATAATTTCATCTTTTGTTGTTGGTTTTCACCTTGCAAATCGGCACATAAACTATCGATCAATATATATATAGGTACTTTATGGCAAAGTGCAAAGTAGGGGAAACTTTATGTACCTGAGTGAAAATTAAACAGAGCAATGAAAACTTCAGTACCGTCGAACTTGGAGGAGAACGCGGTGGTGGGATGGCACCAGGACGACGCGGTGGTGGCGCTGGGAGGATGCTGCCGGTGGGGCGACGCTAGAGGCTGGGCTGAGGCGAAGGGGCGAGGCTGGGACGTGCGCGCGCGCTCTGGGACTGCACTGAGGTGGCGGCTCTGGGACTGCACTGAGGCCAGGCGGCTACGAGGTATAGGTTAGTGGTGCTGGGGCGGCCGAACTGGGACGACAACGCAGGAAGCAGGCGGGCGAGTTGTTTGGCGCGGGGGCGAGTTTGAAGAGATGGAGGCGGCGACGCTGCGACGGGCGAGGAAGAAAGGTTCGATTTCTTTAAACAGGAGGTGATTTCTTAACAGGAGGCGATGACTTGGTTAAGGAGGCGATGGTTTTTTTTAATTAGGGTTTCGTTTATTAAGTAGTTGCGGTTATATGGATATTTGGGTTTTGGATTTTGGATTTTTTTATATTATTTTCAATAATAATCCAGTTAAGATTAGGAGTTATGATTAATGAAGGTAATTGATTCCTTCGTCTTTTAGGAGACCCAATAACGATGGTATTAAAACCAAATCAACGAAGGGATTAGAAAACCGTTATCCCATCTCATATTATTATTCTAATAATTGTGATAACTCGATGAAGGGATTTAAAACCGTCGTTATTTTACACACATTAATGACGGTCAATTGGTCCCTTCACTAATTTTGGTCGTTAAATATCAGATTTCTTGTAGTGGCCGGACTTGCTGAAGAACACGGCCTCAAACATCACGAGGTTGGAGGACGAGATCGAGCATTGCAAGGGTCGGCGAAAGTATCTCGCGGCGATGAGGAGCCCCTCGGACGGGGAGGACGTCCGCTGGTACTTTTGTAAGGTGCCTCTGGTGGAGAAACGTGAGTTCAGTTGGTTTGTGTCTGGGTTTTTCCTTTCATCTTTGCATGCATATATTGGAATCCTAGTAAAAATGTCTAGTAGGTGGTATGAGCAGTTGCCATGAATTCTAAAGAATGCCCATTTTCCTGATCTTGGTAAACTCCGTGTTGAGAAGAAAGAGGATGAGGAGGAGGAGGGAATTCAAATCAAAATCTCATGTCTCGGGCTGAAAATTTCAGACACATATATGAATTGATTTCTAGCCGAATGTGATGAAACAAATCAGTCTCCAAGAGGGTAATAAATGTGTGCTTCTAGTTGCTTCAATTATCATGTCATGGTGGGGAGGAGGAGGGGGAGGGGGAGGTTGAAGAGGTTGAGGAGGAGGAGGAGGAAGAGGATGAGGAGGAGGAGAGAGAGGGGGGTTAGGAGCAGGATGGGTTTTTGATGAGGGGTTTTATGCAAAAAATCACATCAGCACTGGCCGGAACAGTAACTCCGGTCAAATTTAAGGCCTATATGACGTCGAAGTTGAAAAAATATACCAATTTGACAAAACTAAAAGAAAATATACCAACATGTCGTTTTATTTTGAAAGTTATGATGGTTATCTAATTCTAATCGTCCGAATTTAGAGGATTTTTCTAAAATTTAGCCTTATTATGTGGATTTCAAGATATTTTATTTTCCCTATCTAAGATATTCGTTCTTCTGGGGGAAAAAAAGAGTGAATACTTTTCTACCAGACACTAAGCGAGCGGTTAAACATTAATTTCAAGTCATGTCATACAAATGTCACGTAACAGATAAAATTTTGTGAATTTGAGTACTTTTTCCTATCAAAAATATCCATTCTTCTTGGGTGGGGGGGTGGGGGTGCGCAGAGTGAATATTTTTCTACCAGTTACTAATGGGAGTAGCTAAGTATTAATTTCAAGTCATGTCACACAGATGTCACATAATGTGATAATGGTAAAAATTTGTGCACACATTTCTCTTAATACGCAAGTGTCACACTCATATACATAATAAATATCTCCCGTCATATTGTGAAGTAGATCCTAACAACTCATATTCATGTGCCCAATACCTAACAGTTGTCTCGTAATTGGTCTCATATCTATGGATCAGAGTTATCTAAACGTGATTTTCAGGTATAAAAGGAGTTAATCCATGAATTAAGCACGTACAAAATATCTAAGCAACTTCGTCTCATGATTGATTTCATTTTCTATTGGTTATAGTTGTCTGGGCGTTATTTTTAGTTTATAAAAAAGTAAGTTTAACCTTGAATCTCATGTAATTAAATCATGGGTTTGAACTCGACAACATCTGAAAACAATTGAAGGCCCGTGACCATAAACGTAGCTCATTTCAGTCAACTACACGCGTTTGGAGCAAGCTGCAGAATCCTAAGGTTGAGAGAGAGAGAATTGAAATTGAAAGGAGACAAACAATAAGCCATTTATTTGATGTTGCTGGTGTGAATGTCATGAAGTGAATGTCATGAAGTGAATGTCCCCATCTCTCTCCAACTACCTTTCATGAGCTTCCATCCATTGCCTTTTCTTTTTTCCCCCTAGACTTTTTATCTCCCCCTTTTGTTCCTTTCACATTTCAACTAAAAGATTGGGATCTATATTTTTGCTAAGGTTTGGACAAGTTCCCACATTAATGACGTCTAACTTCAATTTTGACATAAATTTAGATCTTCTCCCTTGCCAAAAAATAGTAGAGAAATTGTTTTTTCTTTTCTTTTAACCAAAGTAGTTTGCTTGTTGCCAGACGGTTGTAATTAAAAATATTGGCATCAGTATTGTTTTTTGATAGTGTAGAAGACCCAAATATCAAGGGATCTGACATTGTCGGGTCGGCCATAAATAAATTATGAACAAATAAAGCAATCTGTTAGGGCTGTCCATTTGGCCCGCTGGCCTGGGCCTAGTTTGGCCTGGAAACTTGGGCCCGACCAAGTTCTAAGCCCGGGTACGGGCCGCCTCGTCGGCGCCGGCCCGGACCCGGCCCTGCACGACAGTAAAAACGGTCGGGCTAAGTACCCGGGCCTGGTCGGCCCGGGCCGGTGCCAGGCCCGGATGCAACGGGCACATAATGTGTCCATTGCGGGCAAATGCCGGGTCGCGTTAGGCTAACCCGGCCCTACTCGGCATTAACGGTCACAAAAGTGACCGTTAATGGCCACAACAGTCAAAATTG
>NC_033798.1:104896910-104914921 GCF_001876935.1 Asparagus officinalis | reverse complement strand
TCCCGATCCGGCCATAACGGCCATTTTGGTCGTTTTGACCCCAAAAACGGTCAAAAATGGTAAAAATGAGGGTAGTTTGGTCATTTGTCTAAGGGACTGCCTCTATAAATAGAGGGGGTTTTCATTTATTTTCCTCATTCAAAACTCATCCACTTCTCTCTTGTACACTCTTATACTCTCTAATAATCGCTTTACCTCTCTAATTCTTCAATCAAATGGCTTCCGGATCTGATTATGAAGAGCAAAACCCGAATCATGAAATGAGTCCTCCTACTACAGCTACTCCTACCGATCCTACCAATATTGATCCTGAATCCGATGACGACGAATCTACACCAAGAGCTTCTAGAAGGCCGAGATTCAATGTGTGGAATTTTTTTCGAGAAGAGAGACGTCACCATTGATGAACACGGTAGGATCCTCACCCAGAAGGCTAAGTGTGCGTTGTGCAGCAAGATTTCCCAAGCTTATCATAAGCATCAACCACCTCAAACGCCATTTAGATAAATACAATAAAGGCCAGATGCCTCAAGGTGATATCCGACAATCTATGATCTCGCAATCCTCATCTTATGGTAGTCTCGATAGTTAGAATTATGATGCAGCTCGTACCAGGAAATGCGTCATCAGGTTTATTATTCTTAAGAATCTTTCTTTTAAATTAGTAGAAGATGATGAATTTGAAGATTTATTTACAGATGGTTTTTACCCCGCATTTAAAAGATTTTCTCGTCAAACTTGTCAACGTGATATTTTAAAACATTATCAGGAGGAATAAAAAAAATAATTTCTTATTTTTAAAGTTTAAACTGTAAATTTTATTTAACTTTTGATATTTAGACATCTAAAGCACAAACTGGTTATTTATATATTACAACACACTAGATTGATGAAAATTGGCAAATATTTAAAAGAGTTATTTCCTTTATTGCAATGGAAGAGTCACATACTGGTATTAATGTTACAAATTTAATAATTGAAGAACTTTTGAAATTAGAAATTTCAGAAAGAATATTTTCTCTTTCAATAAATAATGCAAGTAATAATAATGTAGTTGTTGATTTTGTCAAACAATCTCTGTCATTGCCATGTCATGATGATATTTGTCATATTAGATGTATCTGTCATATTTTAAATTTAATTGTTCAAAGTGCATTTACTGAAATTAAACCCATGATAGAAAAGGTTAGGACGGTAACTTTATATGCATAATGCTTCTGAACAAAGAATTAGAATATGAAAATAATTCTGTAAAAAAAATATAAAACTCAAACTGATTCCAAAAGATATTGACCATATGTGGAATTCCACTTATTCAATGTTAAGTGTAGCAAAAAAATATAAAAAAATTATAAATAATTTTATTGCTTTTTATGCTTTTAGTTCTAGCTCTGGTAGCATGTATGGAATTACAGAAGATGAATGGACAGTTATAAGTAATTTAAAAGAGATGCTACAAGTTTTTAATGATGCTACAATATTATTATCTGACTGTTATTATCCAACTATTACTTTAACTGCTTTACAAAATTTAAATATTCAAAAAAAATTAATAAATATCGTATAGGTGATTATTTTGGAAGTATGATTTTTCAAATGGAAAGTAAATTTAATAAGTATTTTAGGTCTATTCCTATTATTTTTTGTTTAGTGGTTCTTATTGATCCGCAATTGAAGAATATTGGCCTTCGAAGTTTATTACATACCTTGTATGGTGGACAGACACTAATGATGGCAGCACCATTACTACTACTACTCATCATAATACTATTAGAAATTATTTTCAAAGCTTATATGATGAGTATATATGCAGCTAAATATAGTGTAGCTACACAACAGTCTACATGTTCGGCTTCTTCGAGCTCAAGTCGGGGTAAAAGTGTAAGTTTTGATATGGAACAGTTTCATATCCTATATTTTCCATTATGGTTCGTGACTTACTAACAGTGCAGGTTTCGATGGTAGCTTTGGTCCGTCTTCAGCACAGCAGGACGTTTGATCGACGATCACAAGACATCGTTAAATCCATATACTGTACAGGCGGTGATGTGTTTACAAGATTGGTGGAGGTACGAGAAGAGAACGCAAGGGATCGATCGGATGACTAATATTGAAAATAAATTTGAAGAGTTTGGACTAACAGATAGATATAAAATAGTATCAAATTGTAATTTTTATTTCTTAGCTGAAAATTTATAATGAATTATTTTAGAAACAGTTACAAATGATAGTGATATAGGTGAGTAGGTGCCAACCTAGTTGGGATGTACTCATCTATTGCGATGTGACGAATTCCGAAATAAATTTATACTTGTAAAGGATTTACTGATTATTAATAAAGAAGTTATTTTTATCATCTGTCATTTTTAAATTTTTTGTATTTGTAATTTATGTAAGTTTAAGTGAATAATAATATTATTGTTTTTATTAAAATTTTGTGTAATTTTCTTATGTATTATTGAAATTTTAAAGAGATAAAAAAATTTGAAAAATAAAAAACCATACCGGCCCGAAGTCCGTCCCGCTCAGGCCCGGGGGTTTTGCCCAGCCCGGACCGGGCCGGATGGACACCCCTACATTCAGTATCTCAATTAGGAACTGGTTCATGTAGCTTACAAGAGTGTCGAGTTAGTGTTTTAATCTGTGTTAAAGGTTATTAGATTTAATTCTTGAGTTGTTTTTGCAAAATTACATGGAAGGGGATCCAAGTTACAAACGTAGATGATAGTCTGATTCTACCACGTGCTTGATCGATACTCACAAGTCATTGGCCTTCTAACCAAAGGCCCAATTGATTACTTTAAAAAAACGGCCCAGTTTACATGAAGGTTAAGAACCAAACTAATCCCCCCATAAAAAAAAAAGAAGAAACCCTATATTTCTCCCAAAAAATCATGCATATGTGCCACGTCCACGTACGAACTTATCCTTAAAGTTGCACCAAAATATTCTACTTTGGTTATCAAAGATAACTGAAATCGGAGAAAGCTTTTTCATTCCTTTGACAAGACTTTATGGGATGCTAACAAACAAAGATGACCAACCCATGTAAAGGGCGGAATAAAAGGGACAAGTTACATCTTTTATGAGATTAAAAGAAAAAATAGTTGAGCTAAGTGAAGGGCAGACGTCACCATAGTAAAGAGAAATTTTAAAGTTGCTCAGACTTAAGCTCCAAAACTAATCATTATTTTTTCTTTGCTGTTCTCAAAAGCTAACAGAGGGGATAATACATAAATTGAGGAAAAAGTATACATTAAATTTTGGAGGAGATAACACTTAAATTTAGGAAAAATTAGAAAATTTTGCATTTGGATCCTCACTACTATTAAAAAGTGCTAAAGAGATTGCTACTTTAAGTATGAACCATTGATTATTAATGGATGGTGATGGATAATCCATTCTTAAAATAACATTTATCATATCCTCATGAATTACAATCATTTCTTGTTCGCACTTAATTTGACAAATAACAATCTTTAATGAATTAATCAACGACCATAATTATAAAAAGTAGTGGTCTCTCCACTAATTTTTAGTTGCTGGGGATTCGAATCACACAATCGAACCCGTGCCCTTACGGATCTTTTGCCGAAAATAGGCAAGCAAGAAATCACAGCAAATAAAAAAAAAACTTGTAGGAAAGACTAAATAAAAGAAGAACACACCAGATTTAACGACGTTCGGCAAACATGCCTATGTCCTCGGGAGCCACACCAAAAAGTTTTGATTAATTGAAGAAGATTACAATGCTCACAAATAGGTTTTTATCTCTCTGAGATCTCTCAGAAAGAATCCTCTCAAAAACCCTCTTTTTTATGTTGCATATAACCCTAAAATCGTTTAGGTATATATAGCATCCTGACCCAATACAGTTTCCCAAACGATTTAGAAAACTAAAAAAACCGATTCCGGTCGACCGGATCATGGGTGTCGGTCGACCGGCCAGAAAGCAGTTTCATACAGGGTCTGTTTGTGTATCTTTTCGGTCGATCGAATCATTCCCTTCGGTTAACCGACCAGAGCTCTGATTTTTGTCTTTTTTCTTGCAGGCGTCGCGGTCGACTGGGATCACTCCTTCGGTTGACCGACCTGAGAATTTCCAGACTCGCATTATTGTTTCAGGTTTCGGTCTTCATACTTTCAAAATTAACAATCTCCCACTTAGAGATGAAACTGTCATCAACGACCTCTTCCGAACTCCCACCATCTTCGCAAGCATCTTCTCCTACCCGGAAAAATTCATTCTTCAATCATCATCACCTTAGCGATCCCGCTTATCCTCCTAGTGGGCCCCACCTTTGTCTTCTACGCGTGAAGGCCAACTGAAGTTGCGCACAACTCCAGTTTGTCGATGGTCACTGCTTTCGTCAACATATCCGTAGGATTTTAGCTCTCCAAAATCTTCTCCAATCATAACTTCGTTCTCAATCAGCGAGCATATGACGTGGTAGTACGTCAATATGCTTCGTTCTGGCATGATATACTCGATTGTTGGCAATGTGTATAGCACTCTGGCTATCACAATAAAGAACATCATTCCCCTGCTTTAAACCCAACTCTTCCAGGTACCCGGTCAACCAAATCATCTCCTTGCTGGCTTCAGCCACTACGACATACTCTGCCTCAGTCGTAGACAATGTTACTATCTTTTGTAGATGTGAAACTCAGCTCACTATTGTCGACGCCAAGGTATAAACATACCCTGTAGTGTTTCACCTCGTATCATGATCGCCAACGAAATCTGCATCCACATACCCCACAGTACTTACTCCTTCCTCCTGAAACACAATGGTATATCTGTAGTCCTTCTCAAGTAACACAATATCTACTTCACGGCCTCCCAATGCTGCTTCCTTAGATTGCTTGCAAACGTGCTCACAACTCTCACTGCATGGGCGATATCCGGTTTCGTGTAAACCAACATGTAAATAAGGCTACCAATGACTGATGAGTATGACACCCTGCTCATGTGCTCCTTTTCTGCATCTGTCTTGGGTGATTACTCCTCAGATAACTTAAACTGGCTTCCAAGGGGTGTGCCGACGGGCTTAGTATTCTCTATGTTGAATCTCTAAAGTACATTCTCGATGTATTCATCTTGACTTAACTTTAACGTTCCTTCAACTTCATCTCTACTGATTCACATCCCAAAATTTTGCTTCGCTGCATCCAGATCTTTCTATTCATAGCAAACTCCTTTGCTAATTACTTCTTCAACTTGTTTATATCTTCTAAACACGATCTTATAACGTAACATATCATCAACATACAATAATATCACGATATAGCTGGACTTGAACCTCTTAAAATAGCAACAGTATTCTGAATTGCATCTTCCATAGCTATTGCTCTGCATGAAGTTGTCAAACTTCTTATACCACTGTCTCAGAGCCTGTTTCAAACCGTACAAGTTCTTCTTGAGTTTACACACCATATCTTCCTTTTCTTCTTCAATAAAGCCAACATGTTGCTTCATGTAAATTTCTTTATTTATGTCAGTCTTCACATCTGCTCAAGGTAGAAATTTTTAACAGTTACTAAGCTTAACACCACTTTGATGGTTGTAAGCTTGACAACGGGGGAAAATATTTCTGTATAATCCAATTTTTCCCACTGTTGAAACCCCTTCATGACTAATCTGGCATTGTACCTCTTACTTTCATCACTCTCATGCTTAACACCGCTGGGCTTAACTCTCATGTCTCGTTCGAGTGTAGAGAACCCATCTCTTCTTACATTGTATTCTCTCACTGCTGAGATTCACTAACTTGCATAGCCTCCTCATAGCATTCTGGTTCACTGCTATTTGTCAAAAGTAAATAATCAAGTGATGAGAGATAACTGGGATTCGATTTGAGTACCCTAGATGACCTCCTAAATTTCATGTCCTGGGTAGTAGTCTCTGCACTTGAAGTCTCCTCCGTTGTTCAGTCAGAACTAATGATGTCTCACCTATCTGAAAGTTCCTCTAAATCCATGTACTCGGATCCACCTGCATGCTTAGTGCTGCTCCCACTGATTTCTATCCTTGATATTACTTATGTCCTTGTACATCAATCCTCATTGAATATCACATCTCTGCTCCTGGTGATTTTCCTATTCTTCTCATCACAAAGATGATACCCAACTCATTAATACTGTATCCAATGAATGTACACTTCTGTAACTTAATTTCTAGCTTGTCCCTGACATGGTCACTGATATGAACATATGATACGCAGCCAAATACTCGCAAGTGTGAGAGATTAACCTTCTTTCTACTCCAAACCTCTTCTGGAATCCTAAAATCTAATGGAACTGATGACACATGATTAATCAAATTAGATGATGTATACACCGCGTCCACCCAAAACATCTTAGGTAGACCTGTATGTAAACACATACTCCTTGCACGCTTTGTCAATGTCTTGTTCATCCTCTCTGCAATGTCGTTCTATTGTAGCGTCCCTGGAGTAGTCCTCTCCAAACGAATCTCATTTAGAGCACAAAACCTCTTGAACTCCTCCAGTTCGTATTCTCCACTGTTGTTCGATCTTAGACACTTCACCTTCAGATCTGTCTCGTTCTTTACTATGACCTTCCACTTCTTGAAGATCCCGAACACCTCTGACTTGTGCTTCATGAAGTATACCCACATCTTTCTCGAGTGATCATCGATAAAAGTGACATAGTACGCCGAACCGCTAAGAGAAGACAGGTTAGCTGGGCCCCATATATTTGTATGAACAAGCTCTAGCTTCTGAGCTTTATGTGGCCTTCCACCCTTCTGAAAGCTAACCCTCTTCTACTTCCTATAGATGCAGTCTTTACAAATACCAACTTCTACTGAATTGATGTCGGTTAGCTTTCCTTATGAGTGTAGGATCTTCATACCCTTCTCACTCATGTGTCCCAACCTATTGTGTCATAGATCTGTACTCTCCTTACCAGCTGTAATTGCAAGGGTGTCACTCTCATGTGAAGTGAGGTAGAGAGTTCTTGTTTTATTACCTCGGGCAACCATTATAGTACCGTTAGAGATTTTCCACGAATCTCTGGTAAATGTTGAAATATAGCCTTCCTCTCAAAGTTAGCCTACCGAAATAAGATTCCTCTTCACCTTCGGTACGTGTCTGACGTTCTTCAGATTCCACTTAGAGCCCTTCATCTGAATCTGCATGTTGCCTCTTCCAACAATACTACAAGACTCATTGTCTTCTAAGTACACTTTCCCAAAATCCCCTGCTACATAGTTCTGAAAAAGCTTCCTATTATTAGTGGTTTGGAAAGAGGCTCCTGAATTAATTACCCATGAATCAGAATTGCTATTCATAACAAGGATCAAGACATCTTGCACAAGATGAGCCTCCTGCTCATTCGCATCCTTCTTTGGTGCTTTGCAGACTGAAGACATATGGCCCTCCTGGTTACAGTTCTAATATTTTTCTTTGATAGGCCTAACCCTTGAGTTCGACCTCTTCTTCTTCAACTTCAACTGATTCCTATTCTGGTTTCCCTTGTTCTTGCTTCGACCTCTCAGCTCGAGATTTAGGGCTGAACCTGAACCTTCTGATTCGGACGATTTCCTTCTAACCTCCTCGGATAGAATCATGCTAGGCTGTATAACACTTGTAAAACAAGCTTAACCATCATATCAAAGTATATTAGATTATCAAATCGAAAATAATAATATCATCATGTCTAAGGGACCATGTAACAATTTGGATTCTCTCTCTCTTAGGTGACTCGTCCTAGAGAATCCAAATAAGCTGAACCTGAACCTTCTGATTCGGACGATTTCCTTCTAACCTCCTCGGATAGAATCATGCTAACAATCTTGCTCAGCTTTAACTTCTCCTTCCTCGCCGAGTTGCTAATTACGGTCATGCAACCTGCCTAACTATCTGACAACTGCGATAGAATCAATAGGGTCTACACTTCGTCATCAAACGTGATGTCCACGGAGATAAGTTAATCAACAATCGTGTTGAACTCACTGAAATGTAACATGAAGGAATATCCTTCTGCCATCTTGAGGTTGAAGAGCATCTTGACGTGATGCAGCTTGTTTACGGCTGACGGTTGCTCGTACGTCTTTGCTATTCACTTCCATAAGCCTCACCGTCATCTTCTCTTTCAATATATTGTGGGTGATTGATTTGGCGAGCGACAATTGGATCTGCCCCAGAGCATTTTGATCTAATATTTTCCATTCCTCGTCTGATTCCTCCTTCTTCTTTCCCTTAGCCTAGCTCATCAACGAACGGTAAAGATCATTCTGGAATAGATAGTCCTCCATCTGTGACTTTCAGTAGGTAAAATCTAACCCGTCAACTTCTCAACCTTTGATTTACTTTTCTCTGTCATGGCTCTCACACAAATCTCCTGAACGAAGCTCTGATACCAGTTGTTGGAGATACGAATCACACAAACGAACCAGTGCCCTTCCGAATCTTGTATTGATAGTAGGCAAGTAGGAAATCACAGCAAATAAAAAAAACTTGTAGGAAAGATTAAATAAAATAAGAACACACCAGATTTAATAAGCTTCAACAAACATGCCCACGTCCTCGGGAGACACACCAAAAAGTTTTGATTAATTGAAGAAGATTACAATGCTCACAAATAAGTTTTTATCTCTCTGAGATCTCTCTGAAAGAACCCTCTTGAAAACCCTCTTTTTTATGTTGCATATAACCCTAAATTCGTTTAGGTATGTATGTTTACGTCGGAAATTGGTTTCATTATGGAATCCATTATAACTTTAATCGTTTACAATGAATTTAAAAGAAAGTCTTTTTATAAGCCTTCTCTTACACAACAAACAAAAGAATTACAACTTCCTAGAAAATAACACAGAAATTATTTATCAACTCCTACTTTTGTGAGATCTTTACACGTGCCTAGGGTGCGTTAGCCCGTGGACCACCGATTCACAGATCCTAATTAAATCGTGAAGGTTATCGAGTATTCTTCCTTCGTTTAGAAGCAAGAATGAAATCAGTGAATATTTTATCCAAGTAAGATGAACACTCTTCTTAAGATCAAGTCGAAGCTTAGATCTCAAAGAATCTTAGAGTTGCTGTTTACACTCGAATTCGATGAAGACTCTCTCTCTTGATTGAGAAGACACTCCAAAATGCTCAAGTTCTCTGCTTAATTTACTCTTTCTGCTTGGATTCTCGTCAGTAATGGTCCTAGGGGGTATTTAAATATTCTAGGAAAGTTTTTAACTAAAAATAAAACATCATGGGGGACTTATGCCTGCGAGACAGTTGGGACTGTCTCAACGATCGAGACAGTTATGACTGTCTCGGCTTCCGAGAAAACCATGACTGTCTCGGAAAGCCTGAACAACGATCGAGACAGTTATGACTGTCTCGGCTTCCGAGAAAACCATGACTGTCTCGGAAAGCCTGAACTGCCCAGCAGTTTTTTTGTAATCGCTCTCCCACGTTCTAAACTCCGTTATTTTGATAGTTATCAATGTGATTCTCGCCCACAATGTCTCCCACGTTCTTTAACAGTTAATGGCCAAGTGTCATGCATTTGTTTTAGTAGTTTCTGAACACTTCAGTGTTGGCCTTCTTATTTTGATGATGTTTAACAAATAATTTACTTCTAATATTATTTATCTAGTGTTTGTATAATTCTATTTATTGTAGACAAATAATTTACTTCTAATATTGTTTATCTAGTGTTTGTATAATATTGTTTATCTAGTGTTTATCTAGTGTTTGTATAATTTTATTTATTGTTTAGAGGATGGATAGAATTGAGCATTCGCGAGCATATCCAATGGAGGTTGGTGGAATAGTGGTTGAAGCAATGCAATTCAAGTTTAAGATCCAAGTTCAAGCTTCATCCACAAGATTACCAAGTCAAGCTATTGAAGATCAAGATCAAGCTTGGGTAATTTAGTTTAGATTTTATATTATGTGTGTTAGTACCTTAAGCTCAATCATATATACACACACATTTTAGTTTTGGTTTCTATTTATATATATAGTTATATATATATACATATATGATTTTATAGTTTTCATGTTTATAAATATAAAATTACATTTTTCATATTTATTATTGTGTTTTGGTTTAGCTACATAGATATGAAACAACAAACAAATTTATTTACATTTTTATTTGTTTCATATTCTATTATGTTTCAGAATATATTGCATAGAATATGTAATTTTGTGAAAATATTATATTCTCATATTTTGGACTTAACAATAATCATATACATCTTTTATTAAGTCCATAAAATCATTTTGTATTGTTTTAAAACATGGTTAAGCTAAAGTGTTAAAACTCATATGTTCACATTTTTATGTTTTGGACTATTTTACAAAATGATGATATTTTTTATTTGGGAAATCCTTTTTAAAAACCAATTTTTATAACATGTTCATTATCATGTCTACAATCATTTTCCAAAGTTTTACATTTTTTGAATTTTTTTTGATATTTTTAAACAGTGTTTCAAAATCAAAAAACTGTTTACAAAACATGTTTTTGTCATATGTTTGTTTGCGGTCGACCGTCACAGTCGACCGCCCCTGAGTCTAGAGACTCAATATATTTCTTAATAGCTCGCGGTTGACTATGGTGGTCGACCGAATACAGTCCAGAGAGTTTCGCGGTCGACCGTCACGGTCGACCGGCTGTTGTCCAAAGCCAAACCCTGGCATTTTTGCTGCTCGTGGTCGTCCGCGAGTTTTTCACGGTCGACCGTCGATCTGACCATTGGCTTCCAACGGTTATTTTCTGAGCTGTTTTTCTGGGGGCTTTGTTGTCATTTTTATAGGGTTTTTGCTAAAGTTTTAAGTGAGTACAAATACCCTATTGCCTTCAGCTCTCCAAAAAAAAATGAGTATGTTTTAAACAAGTTTAACAAGGGTTTTAAAGTTTGTTTTGTGTGTTTTAAAAGAGTTTAGTTTGTGAAGACTGTTTCACAAGTGGAGGAGATCATCTATATTGTTTGGGCTTCATCTTAATCTATCTCTCCATCTTGTTTTTTAGAGAAGAATTTCTAAACTCATATCTAGTTTTACATTTACATATCTGTTTGATTATCTTTCTTTAAAGCTAGTTTTTACATTAAGTTTATATTTAATAAATCTTATTGTTACACACACACACATTGAGCTTATATTATTTACATATATAGTATAATTAGGGTTATGAGAGTTTGTAACATTGACTTGTGCTTAATTGAGTTCTCATCCATTGTGGAGAACAACTATTGTTGTATTCGTGCTTAACTGTGAGTGTGATCTCGTGGAGATCAATTGTGTAGTTGTGAAGTTTTCGGTTAGCTAGAAAACCGGGTGTGAGTGTTTGTGAACGTTGATCGGTGAGCATTGAAAACTAACATTGTGAGGTGTAAACGTTATTCGGGTGAGCGTAGAAAACCCGGTTGTGATAGTAGATTTATCCCCGGGAGTGGGGAGCGGAGACGTAGGACGGAATGTCCGAACTCCGTGATCATTTATTTGTGTTTGAGTTTGCTTTAACGTTTTATTTGTGCTTAGTGTTTATTACATTCTTGTCGCCATTGTCAATTGCCCTATCACATTTGTAGATTGTTTATTTCACCCTTGTGTTAGTTTATATATCCTTGCATACATTTCACCATACATGATGTATCTCTTTGTTCATATTGCTTATTCTTGTTTGTAATATATTGTATATTTATCTTGCAAGAATAATTTATTAATAAGTTTTAATTAGCTTAAAATCGGATTAGATTAGCATAAGACCCTAATCACCCCCTTAGTGTCTAACATTCAGAACTGTCTCGCGTGCGAGACAGCCATCACTGTCTCGCGTGCGAGAGACAATCAACACTGTCTCGCGTGCGAGACAGTTCAAGACTGTTTCTTTTGATTTTTTGGATGATCTCCTTTTTGTCTTGAGCTGTATTCGGATATCTTTCAGGATTTTTAGATGCCTACAATGTATAGCATACTGGCCCAAAACAGTTTCCCAAACAGTTTAGGAAACTGGAACCGGTCGATCGAACCATGGGTGTCGGTCGACCGGCCAGAAAGAGTTTCATACAGGGTCTGTTTGTGCATCTTTTCGGTCAACCAGATCATTCCCTTCGATCGACTGACCAGAGCTCTGATTTCTGCCTGTTTTCCTACAGGTGTCGCGATCGACCGGGATCACTCCTTCGGTCGACCAACCCTAGAATTTCCAGACTCGTATTATTGTTTTAGGTTTCGATCTTCACACTTCCAAAACCAACAAATAGCATTGAAGAGTTCGTAAAATTTAATCACGTGATAAGTTTTTGTATATAAATCTCTATACTTATAGTAGTTCAGCAACTATTGAACTAGTACAGCAACAATGTTCATGTTGTGATTTAAAAAAGAAAAGTAATGTCATGCCCTCAAATTTTCAAAAGGTAACATCATGTACTTAAACTAACTTTTGTGAATGTATATTTCGATTCGTGAAATGGATAAGTAAAATGATTAGTATACTATAAGATTTGTACTATAAGGAAGATGATAAGTATACTATAAGATTTGAACTATTATTGCGTTGTCAGACACAAAGTAATGGAGTCGATAGAAAATCATAATTTTTTTTAAAAATTTTCAAGAAAATATCCTTTTTTTGTGCAGAAATAAGAGCAATATAAACACTTTTGTACAGATATCAATACCCAACGGATAAACATGCAAAGACATGCTAACATAAACTTATAACTCTCTGACTATATCATAACTTTAAGAATAAATCATCTATTTCGTAATAATTCACCAGTTATTATTTTTTTTTTAAGTAAGAAGCCGGGTGATAACCCCTGCTCAAAATATTTATATATCTATCATAACCAAAAACTGAGGTTTGTAAATACAATAGAAACAAAATTTGGAAGGATAAGAACCAGGAAAAGAAATTGTCGGTTGACAGCGGACCTTGTCATTACCAACCAGACAATTTCTGTCATGTTTCCAATCATACCAAAGAGAAAACCTAGCTAACTGAAAACAGCAACCGGGGGAAAGATGGGGGTATAGTTGATAAATTACATAAGATCAAACCAAAAAAAGCCAAGAGATGGAGTTTTAGAAGAGCCACCACAATGGAGCACCATAGTTAACTACGGAAATTGTCTCCTACACCATAGTTGATATATTACATAACTCACCAGTTATTATATACCGAAATACACAACCCAAATTATTATCTCCTAGTTTCCCAGGGGAATTGGCAGTCTTTTAACCCAAGTAGGCACGATCAGCAAAGGCATTTTATGCGCACATCTTCTTCATCTCCTTGTTTGTTTCTGTCTTTTCTCTTTTATGATGTCTTTAGTGCTGGAGTTTGCTCTTTTGTTTTATTTTTCTTGGACTTTTCTTTGCTTTTCTCTTCGTCATGTTGTGCTTTTATACAGCACGCGTCGCATTAAAAGCTTAAAGGGATTAAGTCAAAGAATGATCACCTTTTGAGTTAATCACAGTTACCTTTTCTTGGTTCAAGGTCTCTGCAACAAATAAACAATAATAAAAAGCTTTTGCTAACCAGTGCTCCTGAGGCACTGGTTTATCATATATATATATTAACATCATTATCATCTTTAAAGATGTGAATTTCAAAAAAAAATCATTATATATGGCTTATGCTTTGAGAAATTGGGATTAATGAAGCTACTTAATTACTTAATACTTTTTTGTTCATGGGGAACATATTTCTTAAGAGAAGAAAACCATAAAATATATAACATATCTTTACTTACCTTCTTCATTTTTATAAGTCACTAAATCGGACTCGATTAATTAAGCAAAACTACTGAATCCCTTTCATTTTCTTTTATACTTCTAGTCTAATTGGTGTAGAATATATGAAAATAGTAAGGAGAGTTTAATCAGTGAAAGATAGATAAATAATTTGAAGCCGTTAGATACTTGAGAAATGAATAAGGAATGCTACTTTGTATTATTTGATTTTAGTATATATAAATAGTTTACATCCATTTTTTTATTTTGCTTTATATTAGAGACTTATTTGGTTTCAAAGCTTTAGAATATTATTTACTGATGTACATATTTTCTCATAAATTCTGCAAGTACAAATTTTATACTTCAGATTATATTTAATTAGTAAAATTAATTGTCAATAAGAGCTAACATTAACTATGAGAGAAGTAAGACAACTAATTAACCCTTAACTAAAAGGGAAGTAAAAAATATGAAAGTAATTAATTACATTAATTCCAAGACAATAAATGATCCTTCACCCATGACATTGGTTAAAGGACCCTAACAAAATTAAGGGAAAATTGCTTGGAGGAAGCTATTTGTAAAAAGTTATGCACTTCCCACCCCCAACTATATTCAAACCCATTTAAGCTCTTTGACCCAAGTATCCATGCTAAAACACCTCTAGCCCAAAAAAGTATAAAGTACCTATACTGTATTTTAAAGTAATGTCCAGTTTACCTTTTCGAACCTTTTTGTGGAATGTCAAACTTTTTTGTCTTTTTCGGCAACCCCTCATTAGATTATACAGTAAGAAATGACAAGTAATGGGTTCAAGAGGAGAGATTTTTTGGAGAAAAAGGGAAGATTGGAGGAAACATACTAAGTTCCCTCCAAATAATGTCTTGTGTCAAGGTAATATCTTCTTTTCTCTTTAGATTCTACTCATAAAACCTACAACAACCAAAATGTTATTAACTTTTTCCTCTTAACTTCTCCAACAACCAAAAAGAAAGAATCTTTAATATGCATGATTTCGTTGAACACCAATGCAACCCTCATTAAAATCAAATTTGCAATAAGTTTAGCTCAATTGAATATGCACGCTGCAAAGAATTTAAAAGTACCGTATGAAAGTTTGTTGATAAGTTACTCTCTCGAGAAGTTTTTCAATGTCTCGCTTGAGCTTTCAAAAGATGAAAATATTCTCAACATGATAGATTATCATCGTTCAATGGGGTTAAATACGATAATCATGGCTGTTACTGAAAGAGATGAAGGATCCACGCATGCCATAGAGACAGAAACAAAGTTTAAGTAAGTATTCAAAAGATTCTTTTCATGTTTAGTATACACGTTATAATTGGAACTGTGATATTTACATCTTATATGTGACCTATAGACATCGCACATGACATATCGACTTTGTTTGTGACATATACAAATTAACAGTTATTTGTAGTTGTCATTGGAGCATATTCAAGAATCAGAGAGCATATTCAACAGATTCTTATTTGTAGTATTTGTAGTTATTTGTGACTTATATTTATGTTATATTCAACTTATAATCTTCCTACTGTAAACTTAATCCTCGGAGCATATTCAAGAATCAGAGAGTATCCCAAATGACAATCCTCAAGGAGAGCATGTGTGGATGATGGACGAATAGTAAGTGACTCGACAGGAATCCCGACGTGGTGGCACGAGATAATTACTAGAAAATGATAGCAATTTGAAAGCGCAAAAGAATTTAGAATGGCTCTTACATACTGCTCTTTAGCTAAGAAGTTCTCTTTTAAATATGTTAACAATGAGCCAAAACGCATTCGTGCTAATTGCATGTTCAGAAAAGAAAAAGAAAAATACCTGTGGTTGCTTTATGCTTCATCATTGAGCCATGTGTCGAACTTTGCTATAAAAAATTTGTTCCTCAACGTATTTGTGGACAACATAACAACACAGCTGGTCACTCTAGAGCATCGAGAAGGTGGATTGCGAGTATGCTACAATCAATTATGAAGAGGCGTCTATATATTACCCCCAACTAACATTAGAAAAGAATTGCACTCTCAATATGATTTAAAAGTTAATTATTCTAAAGTTTGGTGTGCTAAGGAGACAACAAAAGACCAAATATTTAGTTGCGTAAGGCATTCATATGGTTTACTATCTTGGTTACTCCATTAATTTGTTGATGTATCCTATAGAACTTATATGTGATTTATTAACCTTAAATGTGACATTTACAGAATGCTATGTGAAGTATAAGTATGGTATGTTATATTTAGACCTTTTATGTGACATTTATGTCGAAGACGTGATCTTTTGACCTTAAATGTGATGCTTAGATCTTACATGTGACATTTAGACTTTAGATGGGACATTCACGTGTTATATGTGACTTTTAGAACTTATTCATCATTTAACAGGTTAATTGTCCTTTTAATCATTATTTAAAGGCACCAAATGAAGATGATGGAAATAAACCCAGGCAATGTCATCATCAATATTGAACAAGAAGAAAGGTGACTCAAGCGTTTAGTTGTGTCTTATAGTGCATGCATACAGGGGTTTCTCAATGGATGTAAGCAATTGCTCTTTCTAGATAAAACTTTTCTGAAAGATCGTTACAAAGGGATCTTATTAGGTGCAACTGCTTACGATGGTGTTATGGTGTTTTCAATCGTGAAATTGTGATCTTTTATCAACAATAGATAGGTATCCGACATAATGCCTAATTTAGTCAACTCGACACTAGGGACAGTCAGAGTAACGATTTAGCCGACTTGCCGGGTCAACATCCAACTAGGTCAACTCGAGAGGTGGTATTTATCGATCCTCTCATCGAAGACGACTCGCTATAAGCCTACTCGACTAGCTATCTGGTCGATATCTCATGAGAGTCGACTCGAAAGGCGGTACCTCTCGACACCCCTCAATACAAGACAAAAGGCGACTGCGACCTCGAGCCCCGCGCTGATAGCGCGTCGACATCACATTAAATGCTTGACATGCGCCATCATTTCTCCATCCTCGGCACTATTTATGGCACATCGGACCATGCCGGCTTTGCATGCCGCCTATCTCATCTCATTAATACCGAAGTAACCACGCACATTCCGTGACCACTCCACAGCTGACACCTGTAAAGTCGACGCTGACTCAGCCATCAGCCCAGACTCAGCTGAAGAGACCAAAATTCCCTTCATTCATGACCATAAAAGCAAAAACTATCCCAACACGGAGGTAAATAATTTTTTGTATATTTTTTTCCATTCCACTGCACTTAGGAACTGCTACAGTTTGTTATTTTTCCAACTCAAGTACCTTGCTAACTTGACTGTCTGAGGAATAACGGGGAATCAAACCCCACCCTCTTAAAAGTTGCTACACATGCATGCAGGGACGTACAGCTCAACTCCAAACCAGATATTCAGAAAAGTTAGCAGCCCCTAATTAACCCAGTTCCAATCAATTTATTTATGTGATTACATAACATCAACAGATGGTAATCAAGTCATATTTTCACTCGCGTTGTGCATTTGTGACCAAGAATATAAAGCGGATTGGAGTTGGTTTATTCAAGGGTTGCGGTATATTTTGTAAAAATCAAACAAAACTATATATACACCCCATCCCCTAGTCATTGTGTCAGATATTGACAAAGGAATAAAATAATCTTTGAAAAATATATTTCCAAATGCGTACCATTCAAGATGTGTACTTCATCTAGTTAAAAATTACAAATTAAAGCTTAGAGGGATGGGTTTTGCCTCAAGTGCCGCTCAACGGATTTTAAAATTATTGGATTTTGCTGTATACAAGTATACAGAAAAAGAATTTCAATCTATTTTACATGAGATTAGGATGATGGGTCATAGAGCTTACCAAGTAGCTCTTAGTTATGGTCTAAATAATTGTGCAAAATCTGCATTTCTTAGTATAAAGTACGGCAAATATTATGACACTATTGATTTAACTGCGATATTTAAACATTATATATGATACTTAGCGTTGCCTTGTGAT
Source organism: Asparagus officinalis (assembly GCF_001876935.1). Lineage (NCBI taxonomy): Eukaryota > Viridiplantae > Streptophyta > Magnoliopsida > Asparagales > Asparagaceae > Asparagus > Asparagus officinalis. Next base: position 104,897,195 of record NC_033798.1, on the reverse strand, counting down.
ACCTAGTGCTCCTTTGTGATACCTAGTGCTCATATATCATATATTGCCCTTATATGTGAATATCAAATATTTTCTGTGACTTTGATCTGTTATATGTGACATTACACTTTTATATGTGACCTTTGTCTGTTACGTGTGACCATTACTATAATACTAATCTCTTAATTGTGATGTTTATGTGTTTCTTGTGACACTTTGCTATTACTTGTGACATTTTTCTATTATAGATATGGTTAGGGGTGTCCATTTGGGCCCAAAGGCCCGGCCGGGCCCGATCCGATGTCC
>NC_033798.1:104885746-104896065 GCF_001876935.1 Asparagus officinalis | reverse complement strand
CGGGGCCAGGTCGGCTATAACGATCACGAATGAGACCGTTGTAGCTAGGCCGGGCCGGGCCTGACCTGGTCTGAATGGCCATAATGGCCATTCTTTGGCTTTAGACCAAAATACCCCTAAAACGGTGAAAAACGACCAAAATTTGAGGGTATTTTGATCATTTGGCTAGGGGCTACCTCTATAAATAGAGAGAGTTTTCATTTATTTTTCTCATCTAAAACTCATCTATTTCTCCCTAATATTCTCTAATACTTTCTTATTATCATTTTTACTCTCTAATTCTTCAATCTAATGGCTTTCTGCTATGATTATGAAGGGCAAATCCTAACTCTTGATGTTGAAATGAGTCATAATACTCCTACTACAGGAGCTACAATTACTCCTCCTACCGATGTTGATCACGAATCCGATGGTGATTCTGCACCTAGAGCTCCTAAAAGGCGGAGATCCGATGTGTAAAACTTCTTTGAGAAGATAGAAGTCACCAAGGATCAACACGATATACTTCTCACCCAGAAGGCTAAGTGTGCGTTGTGCGGCCATATTTTCTATGCTCATCATAAAAGTGGCATCAACCACATCAAATGCCATTTAGAAAAGCACAACAGAGGTCAGACAACGCCTCAAGGTGATATCCAAAAATCTTTACTCTCTCAATCATCATCATCTGGTAGTCTCGAGAGTTGGAACTATGACACAATTAAAGCCAGAAAATGTGTCATCAAGTTTATTGTTCTTAAAACATTCCTTTTAAATTAGTAAAAGATGATGAATGTGAAGATGTGATTACAGATGGTTTTTATCCCGCATTTAAAAAAAATTCTCATCAATCTTGACAACATGATATTTTGAAATATTATCACGAGAAACAAGTAAAAATAATTTCTTATTTTTAAAATTTAAAATATAAAATTTTTTAACTTTTGATATTTGGACACCTAGAGCACAAACTGATTATTTATGTATCACAACACACTGGATTGATGATAATTGGCAAATATTTAAAAAATTTATTTTTTATTGCATTTGAAGATTCACACAGTGGTATTAATATTACAAATTTAATAATAGAAGAACTTATAAAATTAAAAAATTTAGAAAAAATATTTTCTCTTTCACTAGATGCAAGTAATAATAATATCGCTTTAGATCATATCAAATCATCTTTGCTATTGCCATATCATTGTGATATTTTTCATATTGGATGTATGTGTCATATTTTAAATTTAATTGTTCAAAAGTGCATTTGGTGAAATTAAATCCATGATAGAAAAGGTTAGGACAATAGCTTATACTCATAATGCTTATGAACAAAAACTTGAAAGATAAAAACAAGTATGTAAAAGAAAAAATTTAAAACCTAGATTAATTCCAAAAGATGTTGACCATGTGTGAAATTCTACCTATGCATTGTTAAATATAGTAATAGAGTATAAAAAATATAAATAATTTTATTGTTTTCTATGCTTCTAGTTCTAGCTCTGATAGTATGTATGGAATAATTAAGAATGAATGGTTAGTTATATATAGTGTAAAAGAGATGTTACAAGTTTTTTATGATGATACTATGTTATTATCTGGTTGTTATTATCCAACTATTATTCAAGTTGTTTTACAAGTTTTAAATTTTAAACTTTTTGAATAATTATCGTATGAATAATTATTTTGGAAATATGATTATTCAAATGGAAAGTAAATTTAATAAGTATTTTAGGCATATTCCTATTATTTTTAGTTTGGGGTTCTTATTGATCTATGTTTGAAGGATATTGGTCTTCGAAACTTGTTAAATTCTTTGTATGGTAATATGATAATAGACACTGACGATGGTCAAATTATTACTACTCTTACTCATCATAATACTATTAGAACTTATTTTTAAAAATTATATGATGAGTATGTAGCTAGATATGGTGTAAGTACACATCAGTCTACAGCTTCTGCTTCTACGAGTTTAAGTCAGGACAAAGTTAAGAGTTTTTATAGGGAATTAATGATAGCTCAGCTAACTGGTAGATTTGGATTTGGATCTGGATCATCAATGAAAGTTTCTAAAATTAAACAATAATTAATTACATATTTAGTTAAAAGTCAAAATAATAGTTTTGATCTTTTGCAATGGTAGAGAGTATATGGAATAGTTTCATATCTTGTACTTTTTATCATGGCTCGTGACTTACTAACAGTGTAGGTTTCTACGGTAGTTTCAGAATCCGCCTTCAGCACATCAGGACGTTTGATCAACGATCACAGGATATCGTTAGATTCGTCTACCGTACAAGCGGTAATATGCCTACAAGATTGGTGGAGGTACGTGAAGAGAACTCAAGATATCAATCGGATGGCTTGTATTGGAGATAAACTTGATGATTTGGCAATAGGAGATAGAGATAAAGAATAAAATTGTAGAAATGCTCATTACTCTATAATCTTCATTTCTTAGCTGAAAATTTATGATAAATTATTTTGAAAAGAGTTACAAATAATAGTGATATAGATGAGTAGGTACCAACCTAGTTGGAATGTATTCATCTATTGTGATGCGATAAATTTTAAAAAAAATTATAATTATTAGTGATTATTAATAAAGAGTTTATTTTTGTCATTTTAATTTCTATAATTTTTTATATTTATAAATTATATAATTACAATTGATTAATAATATGGTTGATTTTTTATCAAAATTTTGCTTAATTTATTGTTATTTACTCTTGAATTTTTTTAACAAAAAAATAAAAATTTAAGAAAAAAAAGAAAATGATCGGGCCGACCCAGTGCCCGACCCACTCAGGTCCGGACCTGACCCGGGCCTTCCCGGTTAGATAGGCCTAGATATGATCATATCACTTCTAATATTGTTTAATCTTTCAACAGTTGGATTCTTGTGGTGAGAGCACTTCCTATTTTCGATGTGATGGACTATATTCATATGCAAATTATGAAAAGGATGAATACTCATCGCGAGATGGCAATAAAATAGAATAACTATCTATACCCTAAAGCGAAAATAATTCTGCAAAAAAATTGCATGAAGGGAAGCACTCTTGAAGTGTCGCATTCGATAACTAAAATTTTTGAGGTATCATCTCAAAAATTAGTAGAAGTTGATTTGGAGCACAAAACATGCATGTGACATGCGTGGGATGTATTGTGAATATCATGTAAACATACGTGTACTACTATTAACTTTATGCATAGAGATGTGTGCCACTATTATGATTGGTTCATGACAACTGAAGCTTTTAAGAAAAGTTACGAATCAATACCTCTTTCTTGTTCCAAATTATAATAAGCCAGATGTCACGGATAACAGTTGACATACTTCCCTCAAAGACGACAAAGAGACATGGAAAAAAACAAGAATAGACGTATCAACCACCGATTTGAGAATAGACATCTGGTTAAATACTTAAAGTGTCATGCTAAATAACATAACCAAGTTACATGCACTGAACCTATCTAAGACTAACGTTTCCTGGTAGAATTTAAACTCTTTTGGGACTGTTGTTTGTTATATGTTACTTTTGTTATTTTGTTATGACATTTATGTGTTAAATCTTACATATCACCTGTTGGTGTGACTTATTGGTATTAATTGTGACCCCTGTAAGTTTTATTCTTTTAGATTCCAAAAAATTTTGCTAGAGAAAAGTTCATGAGTAATCACAAATGCACATTTTATTATTGTCACCACAAGTCTCAAAATTTACAAAGAATTTAGTCATATCATACATAGAATTATGTTATACGTGTTTGTCTAATACTTCCACTCAATTAATGGTACATCATTACCCCCAAAGTACAAAAGATATTCTGGATCATCTGCATCTAACTTTATTCCCAGTTTCTTCAATTCTCGGTCTTCACCTATAATTTGAGCAGCAAATCCTTCCCTTAACATTTTAGACTTCATGACCCCCTTTCCTTCTAGGATGTATAAATGTATGTCACAATCGTGCCTAAATAGAAAAGAGGTGAAGTAACAGTCCTATACAGTAACAAACAAGAATATGTATCACATTAAATGTGTAAATATCACAGGTGATACAAAAACATCACATATAATATCTAGGCATCACAGAAAATGACAAACTATCACAAATAATGAGTATAAGTTGCACAGAATGTATAAATGTCACATAGCACCAGCATATATGTCATTGATAATGAGTATATATCACACATAATGTATAAATATCACATAAGACACACATATGTCACCAACAAAGAGTATATGTCACATCAAATGTGTAAATATCACATAACACCAGCATATATCACCGAGAATAATTATGCATCACAGATAAGAAATAAGTATCACAACAATTAATAAACTGGTAAGCATAAGCTAATTGGAGACACTTACGAGCCTTTTTTTTACTTTTGACAAGGAACTACTTCATATTTGAATGCTCTGAATGTCGATGTATGGTCTAATCCACTTACCATCCTATCTAAAAATAGCTGGATTGTCACAACTTCTCTAACTCATGTCTCGTGGTCAACGAAACTGTAATGTATGCATTTTTTGCCCCAAATTAACCTCGAGGACATGCTAGTGATCGGTGTAACATATCAGAATTAACAGAACTTCCTTCCCATCATCTATATGCTTCTTTATTTACTTTTTATATACATTTTTCTCATCCACATTTGAAGCAGTTAACAACCAAATCTTTAAAAGAAATAAGAAAAAAGAGGAAGAAAGTCAAATAACATATAAATGCAACATTACTTGTAAAAACTTTATGATCGATATTACTCACACTAAATGTGATATGATTATTACAAATTTTCTTTCTTGATTTGTATTTTCTAGTAGCTTGAGCCATTTTTACAGTCTAGCAATCAATGCTTCAACGGTCCAATGATTGCAAATGCAATAAATTAATGTAAAAGTAAAAAAAAACTTGAATAACAACACAAGTTAAATAAAATCTAACATCATCCTTTAATCTTCCACCACGTAGCAGATGAAGCATATCATATCTGTTTATAATATGGTTGTTGACCTTATAAATAATCCTCTTTCTAGATAATATGTAAATATCACAGGAAACGATTACAAGTCACACAAAACCACTAATTATCACACAATACATGTAAATATCACAGGAAATCACTACATGTCACATAAAACCAGTAATTATCATAGACTACATGTAAATATCACAGGAAACGGGTAAAGGCCATAGGAAATCACTAACTATCATAGACTACATGCAAATATCATAGGATATGAATATATGTCACAGGAAACCACTAACTATCACAGACTACATGTAAATATCTCACATGAAATTCATAAATAACTACTTGATACTTACTTGTCCACTTTTAATGTCAGAAATATTGAAGCCACTTGTTCTCATCATCAGATAAATCAAATACATCCTAACTAGTGAAATTATGATAAATTCCATCTTCGACAGCTCCCGGAAGCCTGATATCAATGTCTTGTAGAAAAGGAACGCACATATTCAATATCTCCAATAATTTATTTTCTTCTCCAATTTTTTTCTCTTATCCATAAGTCTTCTACAGATGTTCTTGTATCAGCATATGCAATTGCAAGTTCTTTGTCCTCTTCCTTCTCCCTCTTATCGTCATCATCTTCTACCATAATGAGAGATTTCTTCCCTTTACTTCTTTTCTTAAGGATAACTGTTTGGAATAGAGACTCTAAGAACTTGAGCTTCCTTGTTGTTCTCTGGCTCTTTGCTTGTAGCCCATGAACAAATTCTTTCAATGTTTCATATGTTTCCTTCCTCCTTGTCTTTCTCTTTTTCTTTTCAGTAACTTCCTCAGTTATTTTCACATCTATAGGTTGTATAAAGATTACAGTTAATGATGGTGTGTCACAAAAAATTATTAAGGGTCACAAAGTATGAGCAAATGTCACAGGAAAAATTTATGTATCACAAATAATGAGCAAATGTCACAGGCATATTCTTTACATCGTAGAAATAAAGTAGCTATCACAGGAGATGAGCAAATATCACAATAAAGAGTCAACTGTCACAAATAACAAAGAAGAATCATAGGACATATGTAAATATCATAAGAAACATGCACGTATCACAGGAAATTAGTAACTGTCACAGAGTATAGTAATTGCCACATGTAATATGTAAAAATCGCAGAAAAGAAGTAATTATCACATGATTTATGTAAGTGTTACCTCCTCAACTTCAATGTCCATATATGCTCTGTCATCCTTATTTTTCTTCCATTTCTTTCCCGTGATCATCTTCTTTCTCTGTCTCATCTTTTCTTTCTAACTCTACCTCAGGCTGCATAAATGTCAAAACTAAAATTAAATTTTTACAGAAAATGAACGAGTACATGAAACAGGAGAAAGTTTCTTCTCTCATCCTTCTTTTCTCTCTCTTGTTTCTGTGGCGCAAACTTTTTTTCAATATCAGTCTAAATGGCCTTCGTATCAACGCCGAGTGAGGTAAGTTCTTACTCATAAGCTTTATTCAACACTGACAGCTTCTCATAAGCTTCAGTCTACATCAACAGTTAAGTTTCAGTGAGCAAATGTCACATATAAGAAGATCACACATAAATGTCACATATAAGGAGCTTCATTCTACCACAAATATCACATAAACACTACATTTATCACAATCAACTAGTGAATGTCATAGGGAATAACCAATTGTTACAGATAACAATGTATCACAGTCTACATATAAATGTCATAGAAAATAGGTAAAGATCACAAAATAACACTTATTATTATAACCAACATATAAGAGTCACATGAAATAAACAATAATCACATAAAAAGACTATTATCACTGTTAAATTGTAAATATCACATGATAAGAGTTAAATTTGTCTTACCAATGCAACAGTCGATTGACTCTCTTCCTTTTTTTAACTCTTTTCTTTCTTAAAGAGTTTTCGGAGTCTGATTTCTCCTCTCTTCTAGCCTTCCTTATTGTAGGCTCTTGCTTGATCTCCTCATAGATGTATCGCGGTATATCTTGCTTCGGTAAGATGTGGATTGCGGCTTCTGACTTCTTCATAATTGTTGCACTTCCTAATGAACCCAATTTCTTACATTTCAAAGTCCAATTAGTCATTGGTGGCTTTGAATCGTTGACTCTAGCATATTCTTTGATGTTTGTGATCTTATAGTACCATAGCTTCAAACAAGTAACATTTAATCAATGAAGTCAGCTCATTTCATATCACTTATCATAGATTAAAACTATCACATTACATATCAGTAATAAAATATGTCGCGTGTAAATGATAAATATCACAAGTTAGAGACAAATGTCACATGTAAACATTAAATATCACAATTAAATGTCACATATAAGGGACAAATGTCACATATCAGTAGATATATCATATGTAAAAGATAATTATCACAAATCAGGGATGAATGTCACATATTAACTACAAATAGTATAAATAACTCACCAATTGCAAGGGAGCGCAGCCACCAAGGTATGTCAATCCCTTTTAGCTATCTTGGAAGCTTTTACAGAATCTCACACTTCATTGTAGATGATGGTCGTCCATGAGAAATGATCAACTACATCTATCCGAGTCATATACTTAAATATATGTCACGGTGCATTCATTCTTGCAGTTAGAGTACATATCATTGTAAGTTGATAAATAATTTGAAGCATAACAAAATCTTGGACATCGGATTTCTTTTTGGACCCAACTAGTTTATCCAATAAGTGTTCAAGATAATCTCAGCCACTCTTGTAAGTATCTTGCTGCTTCTTATTGAAGTACGTACTTCAAATTCTATTCGTTGTATTGCGATTTGCTTCCTGTTTCTCCCCTTCATCCTTGAACCGGGTTTATTTTTGCACCCAATTTACATCAAATGTATAGGCCTATTTTTTCCCCCCGTTTGGCTATCATTGAAAAAGAACTTTTCGGTAGCCAAATCAAGGTGATCTATCACTAGTATAATTGTGGCTCTGTCAGATGGAATTGCTCCAAAACTAATATGGTTTTAAAAATTGGAGGATCCATAAGCCTTCCAATAATCGGCCCTCATTCGCTAAACAATTTCATCCATGAATTCATAATAGCCACATATATTACAACATATTCGTATATCACCCTTACTGTAAAACACAACATTAGAGAAAATAATTATACTTATGGTTCTACTTTTAATTGTGGATAAATTCACAATGACAAACAAATAAGTGAACAAATGTGGATAGATTCAGAATTGATATTTACAACTTAGCCTTTCTTGTTGCTGATTCAGATGATTCAGATGATGATGTTGCTCTCACCATCCTAGATTTTCAGCAAAAACTGAGGGTTTCAAATTGAGGGTTTGGTTCAATTGAGACTATGTGAAGAAGATGGACTTGGGGTCGATGTTGGTCTGCTGTGGACGACGAGCTTGAGGTCGGCGGGGTCCTTGTCGGAGCGAAGACGATGACGAGCTTCCTTGATTTGGTCATAGGGGGCAACGACAGAGCGAAGACGAGGACGATGCGTCGACGATGACGAAGCGAAGCTGTAGGGGTCGAGGACGAATAGCTTGCGGTGTCGGGGGTCGGGATCCTCGTCGGCGGCAGTGGATGAGCGGGATCTTGAGAAGAAGAGGGTGATGAGAAAATATTGTAAACAATATCGATAAACGTGCATAGAAGGGGGAAATACGATTTTTTTTAATGGGAAGGGCATTTTCAGAAGTGTCTTGTTGGGTTGTGGGCTTTACAGTTTTGGGATGGTAGTTGCACTGACTTTTCCTTATAAGGGTAGGATAGCATGAGTTTTTTGGCTGGGGAGGAGGATACATAGTATTAGTTTTTGAAGTTCCTCCTAGCAATTTTCCCTAAAATTAATATCGGTGTTTGGGCTAATTAAGTTAGGCAAATTGGTCAGAATTATATCATTCTTAGGTCAGCTTAGAAATAAACTAAAGAAAGAAAATAGTCATGATTATATCTAAAGTGGGAAAATGAACATGTCATCCGCGTGGAATCTTCTTCACGTTAACTTTATCTTTGATATACCGGAGATAATAAGATATAATATTTTCGCACATGCCTATTTAAGCACTTAACTAGGCATATTGAAAATAGAGAGAAGAGGTAATTAGGCATCTAAAATTAGAACAATTCGAAAATAGATTAGAATAGTTCACATTTTTTTAAATTGTCAAAAAATTACTTTCCCCAAACACTTTCAAAACATCAACAGGCAAATAGTTCACATCCTAATCGATGACGACCACTATTTATATTGAGATAAGTCGAAGACTAAGAGATATGATTATTTCGAGTAAAAAGATTAAATGATAATCAAACATATAGAAATTAAGTTACATCTCTCTAAGTACAATTAGTTTCAATCAAGAGTTGGATTAGAAATATGTACAAATAATTTAAGCATGTTAAAATATACAAAAAGTTAATGACCTTCAAGATGCCTTAAAACTATACGTTATGTAAGTTTGATGATATAATATCATGTAATGGTTATTTGCAGTTTTGCGATTTTTTATCATGGATATGAACCGATCTCCCAACTCTTTCGAGTCACCTCAGCGTGGAATTCCCCTAAAAATCCCAAGGCAAAGCTTTTGACTTATTAATTCGGGTGAAAGATTCAATGTACCAATTTAAATGCTGGGCTCAAAAGACGACAAGCTTCCATTGCGTCACAATAAAAAAGGTGAACCTGACTCATTTGGATTGTGACCCAAATTAAGATGCTTCCAAGGCCCACTTCTCAACTGTCTCCATCTATTTATCTCCTCCTATCTTTTGCCCATGACTACCTGTGCGGTGATATTCGCCCTTTATCTTTCATTGACAACACCAAATTCAACCACTCCTTATACATCTATATATTATTGGGTTAATTCTGAATAGACCCCCTTTATTATTGCCCAATTGCAAAAGTTGCACTTGTAGTTCTATTTGTGAAGATAGATTGCCCAAGTATAGATAGACTCTTAGTGAATTTTTTTCTAATTCTTTAAGAATAAAAAAAATTAGCGATTCCACAAATAGAACTACAAAGAATCCATCTGTCTTCTCCAAAAAAAATTGACTATTTTATGGGTGAAAAATCATTCAGAAGGCATAAATAGAACTATAGGGGATCTATCCTCAATTGGAGCAATACTATATGAGGTCTATCCGTAATTATTCTCCTTATCTCAGGACTTTTGGTTTGTTTTGTTCTATGCTCTTTGCTTATACATGTCATGGTTTCAGTGACGTAGCCAGGATTATTTTTTACCCTGGGCGAAAAATAAAGGAGGTGAGGAATGGAGGGCTGAGTCATCAGTTCAGCTTGCCGAAGACATC
>NC_033798.1:104873087-104884746 GCF_001876935.1 Asparagus officinalis | reverse complement strand
TCTTTCTGCAATCTCTTTGCTCCTGTGAGCTGAACATACTTTCACATCTAATTTTTCTTTCAGGCTTTAGATCTAGCATACCAGGCAAATCCTCAGAACAATAGCCGGAGACGATGTCCTACATGCTTCCAATCAACTCGTTTTTTTGAGATTATCCAGCAGCTTTCTGATCCAGGTATCTCTCTCTTTGTGATCTCATGTTTTCTTGAGGGAAATTATAGAAAGCACCCCCCCCCCCCCAAAAAAAAAAAAAAAAAACAGAGACACACACACACACACACACAAAGAGGCTTGTAGAAGTGACAGTAAATCCTGCAGTTTTAAAACATACCATTTTCACCACTTTCCTTTTGGTTTTCCATCAAACAGCCAAATGGGTATCATGTGGCACCGCTAAAGACAAAAATGCCTCTCAACTCTTGAGAGAAGAGAGAAGAATGCTTATTGTCTTCCAGGGTATTATTGTCACTAAATGTATCACGTGATCCATATATGACTTTGTTTGATGGAAATATCGAAGGAAGGGGTGACAGTGTTAGTTTTAAAACTTTGGGGCCATTTACTGTCATTTCTAGGAACCTCAGGGCCATTTTCTGTAATTTTCCCTTTCTTAAAAACATCTCATCACACTGTACGAACGTTGATGAAATATCCATTTCACTCCAGATGTTAGACGGGTTGTCGTCATCGATTGCCATAGTAGACGGGTGGAAGGCGTAATTTCATTGAGAGACGTTGCCCGATATTTTCTTGATTGATACCTTGTAAATAATCCCATCTTGTCTCTGTTGTCTATTATCAACATTTGAACTCAGCAAATAAATGATGAGCAGTCTTTAAGTTATTCGATTGATGATAGATGCTGCTGTGGGTTTAAAATCCTCTGATTACAAACTGTACAAAGCAAACACCATATCAAGAAATACAGCTAGCATCAAATCTTCAGAGATATACTGCCAGATGCCCAATTTTCTGCTGCTCGATGGCATAAGACAACATTGCAGGCTGCAACCAAGAACAAGTTATCAAGACCTAGGAAACTGAATTCGAAAAAAAGATGAAACGTGTTATTGTTGTTGTTTAAGCTGGGATCATTTAGATTTTGCAGACGATTCTGTAGACAGTGGAGATGAATTGGACTCTGGCAATTGATCACCCCTTGGTACAGGCTGCTGAAGGCGGTGTCGCCGAGCTCATTTATCAATCATGTCTTTGGTGTAAAGATGACTGATGTTCATTATGATTAGAGAAAAAAAGACATGATGTAAAGATGACTGATGTTCATTATGATTAGAGAAAAAAAACATCGATTGTGACGATACTTTTAGAGTGATGTATATTTTTGCAAGAGGTATCTGTGTTGCTTGTATCGGTAAAAGAATATCTGAGTTGGTTTGATAATGGAGGAGTGAGAGAGAGAAAATGGAGGGGGGAAAGAGAAGGGGCAGGGTAGAGAAAGTTAAACCTTGCCAGGAGCTCGCCATGTATAAAATATATGGGCTCTTGATGTGGGCATGCTCTTTTTTGATTCTCTCTCTTTATTCAATCCTTCATATTTGTTGGTCACTAATCTTCTCTCTTTGTTTCCTTTGCTTGCTCCTAACATTATTAGTGATTCCACTATTGAAAAGGAAGAAGGGGTTGTTTGGATTTTAGTTCCTTAAATCTTGTATATATATATTTGGATTAGTACCTCAAATCATTGAAATTGCTATTAGGTCCTCCAATTAGTAGAGATTTTGAAACTAGACCCTTGTATCATCGAAATTACTGTTGTGCCCCCCCCCCCCCCCCACAATCTTAAGTAAGACCATCACGATTCGTTGCAAATTGTCATTTGGTCATCCGATTAAACAACGATTTTGAAATTAGACCATCACGATCATTGAAACTGCTACTGTGTCCCCGATTTTTATCAGCTATTTTCAATTAATTCCTCTATTTGCTTAAGAATTGAGAGACCTAATAGTAATTCAACTGAATTGACGGTCTAATTTCAAAGTGACTTAAGAATTGGAGGCCAGCAATTTCAATGTTTTTCAAGAAAACCCCTCTCTTTCTGCAGTTAACTCCCAAACGCACTGTTAACGGCAGGAGCAAAAGCCGATGCAAGAAAACTAACGATCACCATCGCCTCCAAAGAATCTCAATAGAAACCCTAGGTTGCAGCTCTCTGACCTCCCAGATCCTCTCCTCGTAAATTATTTTCTTGCCGTCTCTTAGAATAGCTCCCCGGTTAGATCATTATTCTAGCTGATTGCATGCTCCTCGGTTAGATCATTAATCTTTGCCGTCGATCTTCTCAGTCGATCTCCAACAATCGCAATTCCTGCAGCCCCGACGTTTCCATGTATTCTACACCCTCCATCTCCTCATTGCTAACTCCAGCATGCGCGTGCAAAATCTGCCATGCACCTGTAGAGCTTTAGCTCTCGGCCTGACTCCATAAACCCTCTCCATCTCCTCAAACAAGATTTCCGCTCTATCGATCATTCTGATGCGGCTACTGTTGTGCGCTGCAGAAGCCAAACAACCAAACCAACCTGTTTCGAGAACCAAAACAAACAAATGTCGAGATAAAGGCCAAGACAACCAAATCAATGCCACAAACACAAACAAACGATTTTAACGTGGTTCGACAAGTTGCCTACGTCCACAAGGCAAGAAGGGGATGTGGTTTTCACTAATAAAGAAAAAGAGTACAAACTGGGATTACAAATCACTCGAAGGAACCAATTAATCTCACCACAAGGCTCTTAATCTCTCCAAATAAAACCCTAAACAAATAGCTCAGAAAATACCTCTTTTATGTGCTCCAAATATCCCCACAACAAGCCTTAAGAAATCCTAAAATGTATGTTAGTATTTATATCAAACACAAATCCCAAACAAAACAGTAAACCAAAAAACAGTCCAAACCCGAGCGGTCGACCGCCGAACCCATCGCGGTCGACCAGACAGAAGACAGAAACCAACTAATCCATTACAGGGTCCCGCGGTCGACTGCCAAAAGTCCAGAGACTTTCCTGTGTGTGTGCACGTCCGTGGTCGACCGTAGCGCCACTCGCGGTTGACCGTGTAGCACCCAAAAGCGTTCCTGCGTCTAAAACCTGTTCTGATCCAAATCCGTTCACCGTTTCTTCAATTCTACAATTCTCCACCTCGGTGAAGTTTTCCCAAAACTGAGCCGACACCAACCAAACCAAATGCCCCACTTATTGCGTCCAGTACGAATTGAAACAAAATCACGACAACGGACTCAATCCATAACAAGTCGAGACCCAAATGAGAATGCGACCACTCTCCAAACGTTGGTATCTACTCACCAAATCGGCTGCATCATAAAATGACTGCCTACATATCCTCTTGCCCAAGGAATTAAGCCTTCACGTAGTTCACCCAAACGGCCTCCAAAGGCCCTCAATCAAATAGAAAAGTTTGTAACTCTTCACCAATATCACCAACGGTTCTGCAACTGATAGCGCTCCCAATGGTCCCAAACTGAAACAAATCAAAAACCTCCACCTGAGGTGAACTAATGGTTGTATCCAAAACATGTCCACCAGCTGCACTCGAATCCAAAACCAACTCATTATCTGCATCCAAATCCAAATGATCCCCAAACTGTGTCACCTCAGCTGGAATCCCAAACGATGCAGTATGATCTGAAGCATATGGAGTAATCTCCACCCAATGTGAAGTAGCATCACTCTCAACCCGCTGTGATATCCCAATGATCTGATCAACACTCTTCACCTGTCGAGAGTCAAAAGTGACGTACCTGCTCAGAACAAAATCAGAAGCTCCCAACTGATAATCAAATGAGCATCTGAATCCCAAATGTGCAATCGGATTAAATCTCACATCCTCGATGTGACCAAATGCTGGGCAGCCAAATATCTGACGCCAATCAAAACCTGAAGCAGCTCCACCAGATCCAAAATCACCAAACACGACAGTCAAAACCTATGACTAAGATGGCCCAAATATGTCGAAGCTTCAAAACCAAAACCAATACTCGATAACCAACGTCGATCCCCCTCCAGTAAGGAATGACCCATCATGACTGTCATCTCATCTCGTCGTCCCAATGTCTCCACACCAATGAAGTGTCTTAAACTGCAATGAGCTCGGCACAAATGCAAGAAAGAACCCCTACCAAAGCTTGAACGACGGGTTACCTTTCTGTCAATACACTTCTTCTAATTGTTGTTGACTTCTAGGACTTTACACCAACGGGACCTGGTTGCAACCCACCAATGCCTAGAATAATCTCCAACTGCGAAAACTAAATACCGATTACCTCCCAATGATGCCTCCTTGGAAGGCCCCAAAATGCCTGAATGAACACCACCTAAAACACCCGGTCTTCTTGCTCATACCAATGTGCTCAAAGGACTTCAATCTGCAGGTCAAAACACTCATAAAAAAACTTTACACGACATAACCAATCAAATGTCCCAGCCTCAACAAATGCCACAGTCTAGCTAAATCCAAAGAAGTCGTCAGCTCTCTATCAAATACCGTGCTCCTAATCAAATAATACAAATTATTCCTCTCCTGACGCCCTTCATCACAATCATGAACCCTAATGTGACCTTCAAACGTGCATCCATCAAGGTCACCCTATAGCCTGCTGCTTCCAAAGGTCTAAGTGAAATGACGTTCTTCTTTAACAGAGAAATGAACCTCACTCCAACCAACTCCAGAATTACTCCGTCACTCATCCTAATCTGAACGGTCCAGATACCACCAATAGGGCATTCATGATCATTATCCATGAGCATAACATCCCCTCTTTCCAACTCCTGAAAGCTGGAAAACCAATCCCTCCTAGGGTAAATGTGGTAAGAAGCACCCGAATCCAACATGAAAACCAATCCCTCCTAGGGTAAATGTGGTAAGAAGCACCCGAATCCAACATCCACTCTGTAGAGTCGGTAACACAAACTGACGGTAGTGCAGATAACTATTTTCGTCGAAAGTTGGTCTCATTGTGGAATTCATTATATTTTTGATTGTTTACAATGAATTCAAAAGAAGATAGCCTTTTTATAAGACCTCTCTTACACAATAAGAAGAAAATTACAACTTTCTAGAAAATAACATAGAAATCGTTTATCAACTCCTGCTTTTGTGGGAACTTTGCCTGTGCCGGGGGTGCGTTAGCCCGTGGACCACCAATTCATAAGATTCTGATTGAACTGTGAAGGCTTTTGAATATTCTTTTTCGTTTATCGAAATAAGAACCTTAAGCGAATATCTTATCGATGTGAGATGTTCACTCTTCCAAAGATCAAGTCTGAGCTTAGATCTCTAGGAATCACCAAAAGCTTATTAAAAGCGTTTTTAAAAGATGAAGACTCTCTCTCTCTTGCTCAAAATTACCAAAAGGTCAAGCCTCTATGCTCTAATTCTGCTCTCCCCTTGGATTCGTGTGTAGGGAGGTATTTATAGGGACAGGGGTCTATAACTGTGGAAATGGAAGCAAAACAACTGACCAACCGCACTCTCTTTGGGCGCGTCAGTTTTCACTGCCGCAGCCATTAACGCGTCAGTCTTCACTGCCATGGCCATTAGCGCGTCAGTGTAAGCTGGCGCGGCTGAAGAGGCAGTTTCAGCCACGTTCAGCCACTTTTGCAACTGTTCTCCCACGACTTTAGGTCCACGAAATACCACTTTTGTCGACGTGTAACTACCCTTCCATGTCAGTGCACGTTCTCTTTTTATTATGATGCCACGTGGACCCCATTAAGATGCTAAAAACGTCAGCAAATCACAAGAAAATGCCCCATGTATACGCGCGTCAGTGATGACTGCCGCGCCTACGCGCGTCAGAGATGACTGTCGCACATACGCGCGTCAGTTATGACTACCGCGCCAACGCGCGTCAATAATGACTGCCGCGCCAATGTGCATCAGTGATCAGTGTACATTGTTCATGTTATTCTTCTATGTTGCTTCACCTATTCCTTTGCTTCTTTTAGCTTTGGATGATCCCTTATGACGTAGATAATAACATTCATTGTCTTCTCTTTGTCTTGAGCTGTATTTAGATAAATATATGTATTTTTGACGCCTACAGATACCCCCTCCAAAGTATCTCAGACTCATTCTTTTATAGAGGAGTCTGAGACACTTTGGATAGGACATGTTTTATTTGCACTCTCTTTAGTACTTAGTAGAGGGGATCACGTAGAAGGACCTGTGAACGACTTTAACTCTCGACTTCTTCATCTTTTAGTCTATTCAGTACTTCGTAGAATAGCTAAAATTCTTCCGGTACTGCGTTTATCGCTTGACCGTTGTCAAAAGAACTAAAACTGATGTTTTGATTTATAAATTAGCTCTTGTCGTTAAACTGATGTTGAACTGATTGTTTTCATTAGAAATTCATATCTGGATCGCAATTGAATCCCCTAAGATCATCCATTAACTTGGAATTTTTTTCTTAGCCTTATTTTGGCGAAAATCATTAATGCGTTGACCGGCGTTAATACAGTTTATCCTCGTGCGTTTACTGGAGTCTACACAGTTTAAGATCTTAAGGCGTTGGAGCATGGCGGTCCTGAGTGTCAAGGCTGGAGGGCTAATTGTTCAAGTCGGTTCATCTGCATGTATGTATTTTATCCCGAGTTTGTCAGATACGCAAGTCATGAGGCCAACTAATGAAGCTGGTGCGTTAGTGACTATCGCATTTATAGGATTTTTGACAAACCCTCAGCCATTAACAGATTTGATAAACCTTTACCGACTACTGATGCGGCATAAACATGTACCAAAAAGGTTATAAGTGTACAACCGTATCAAGTTATAGTATAAAGATATTGATCCTACGAGGAAGGTGTTTTTGTAGGAGAAAATATAAAATCGATTCTTATGTTGTGTGCGTGACAATTAGGAGTGATGAGTGAATGTGATTGTGAAGAGATTGAGAGAGTGAAAATGGTGTGTAAATAGGCAAAAAATGTAAGTGAGAGTGGATGTGACAAAGAATGAATGTGATTAATAAGGCAAGAAGGAAAAATCAAATAAAAATCAAGAATGAAAAATAAAATTCAAGAATAAAAGAAAATATAAGAAATTAAAGATGGTGGGTTCAATTATAGATATGGGTAATCTAAAATTGAACCTGCTTCTTAAAAAAGGGTGATTCCCTAGAGCGTTCTAGCCTAAAGGCGAATCAAACAAAATAAAAATAAACAAAAAGAAAAAATAAACCCAAGAGGGTTCTAGCCTCAAGGTGAATAGTACAAAAAATTAAAATCTAACTACAAAATAAATTGTAAAATCTAAACTAAAAAATAAATTACAAGAATTAAATGCAAGAAAATAAATATACTCTATAAGCATAAAATAAATCTAAGGCAAGAGGGTTCTAGCCTCTTGGCTATTTAACAAGAAAATAAAATCTAATTATAAGCATAGAAATAAATCTAAACTAATAAGCAAATAAAAAGAAATAAAAGAGAAAAAGAAAAGAAATGCAAACCTCGAAATAATTCTTCATCTCCATCTTCATCATCCAATAAAGAGAATAAATATCTAAAGTGGTGAAAAAATTATTATTATTAATTATAACAAAAAGTTATAAATTTGGAAGGCCTTCTCAATTAAGAGTAGCTCTCCTCTCCAAAAAGAGTTACAAAAATTTTCATACCTCTAACCCCTCACTCTCTACCCCTATTTATTGTAAACATCAATGAATGTGAGCCTTTGGATTGAAATCTTATCCAAAACCATAAAAAATCAGCCCTTAATTTGTAACAGAATTGTCAGTATCGATGCTAGCATCGATACTGGCATCGATGCCGGCATCGATGCTGGTATCGATGATGCCCTATCAAAATTCTGCTTTCACGGATGGCTTCATCTCGTCGAGATAGGCGATTTTCATATATTATATGTTAAATTCCGTCTTCCGGATTGAGAGATATCGTCGTTTCTTTACGGTCAACCATCTTGAATACATTTTTTTTCATATTTGATTTTTTTATTTTCTCCGGCTTCTACAAGCTACTCGGCTTGATTCTGTGCTTGGGTTTTTTGGCTCTTGCTTGTGTTCTTCATTTAATTCATGGGTTTTTGTTGAGAGATGGGATTTTAAGCTTTATTCTTCATTAACCTACAATTAAAGATAAAAACAATTATTAGTGATATATTTATTTATATAAAATAGATAATGAGGGTATAAAATTATAATAAAATATGATTATCAACTACCGTTTGAATCGGGCTAGCATGCAGATTGTTTAAGTACGTTCTGCTTGTAACGTTGTGCTAAGAGAATAAACTCTCTTAGACTTAGTGCTATGATGTTGAATACATAGGCTTTGTCATTTATACGAGAACGTACCACCCGACGACGTGTGTTAGACATAGACTTATCTCTAATAAGGGATTGAGATAATGTCCCCCATGTATAGAACATGGATTTGAAAATGTTGATGAGTTACGTCTTTTTGGTAAAAAGATGAACCCAACACTGGAGAGGAAGAATTTTATATTCTATCTCCTTATCTCTTTTTTGTTGGTAGAGATGAACCCGAAGATAGAGAGGAAGAATTTTATATTCTATCTCCTGGTGTAAAAGAAACTCAAAGTGGGATCTCCACTTTAAGAATCTGAAGGGTAAAACTAAGAGTGTGATCTCCACTCCGAGAATCGAGAAGATTTAGATAACGCTAACTGTTAAAAGGTTTAATTATCCAATCTAAAAGTAGATTTCTCATTTATTGAGATGGAATTCCAACTTTCGTCCTAACTGTTTAAAGGTTTGACTGAGTGGGGAATGTGTAGACCTTTCGTTCATGGAAGGAATCGAGAGGGGATTTTGGCTTTGGTCCTAACTATTTAAAGGTTTGACCAAATACGAATTTGAGAAGATCCTAACTGTTTAAAGGTTTGATCATTCAATTTGTGAACCTCTCGTTCATGGAAGGAATCAAGAGGGGATTTTAGCTTTGATCCTAACTGTTTAAAGGTTTGACCAAGCAAACGGAGGGAGTAGAGGTACAAATAACAATAGTAATGTAGATTTGCACAAATCAGTCAGAAGAGGTTTTTGGTAACCAGTGACAAGACTTTAACACGAAAAGGGGTTTGTCAATTGTCATGGATTAAAATTTTGGGTGTTGTGTCAGAGCTCAAAAGTAGGAGTGTTAAAGGCTCGGACACAGCGGGAGTTTGGGTGGATTTAACCACGAAGCATTTTGGTGGACCCATAAGGCTCGGACACAGCGGGAGTTTGGGTGGATTTAACCACGAAGCATTTTGGTGGACCCACCATCAGTTGATTTGATCGGTGAGGGGGGAGTTTGGGTGGATTTAACCACGAAGCATTTTGGTGGACCCACCATCAGTTGATTTGATCGGTGAGGGATTTTATGGTGGAGGACTGTGAATCATCAAACACTCCACAATTAGACCGTGAGGAAAGACTGACCCGATGTGGTCATTGAATCTCATTTCAACGAAAAGAGTGCTCCGAAAGTCACAGTAGGAGGATTTTAATCATATTGGAAATGATTAAATAGCTACAGTGAGAGGTTCTTAATCATGATCAGAAACTTCCCATTAGAATGAATTACGGTATTCCACCCTCAGCTCTTTGGCGAATCTGAATCCAATTATATTCGGCCACATTGTTGGGTTATCCTTAAGAATATTAAGAGTAATATTCTCTAGGAACTTCCCGTTATTGGAAATAAGGAAAGTAGTTTAAACTCGTATACCCGTCGGAGGAAAGGAAGAAGCAATTTATACTCATATACTCTTCGGAGTTACATGGAGAAGCAGTTTATACTCGTATACTCTTTGGAGTTACATGGAGAAGTGGTTTATACTCGTATACTCATCGGAGTTACAAGGAGAAGCAGTTTATACTCGTATACTCATCGGAGTCAGGGGAAACAGTTTATACTCGTGTACCCAATGGAGTAAAGGTCGTCTTTATTTGGCTTGTTTCGCAGTTTATACTCGTGTACCCAATGGAGTAAAGGTCGTCTTTATTTGGCTTGTTTCGCCGTTATGACGCCGGAGTCAATTAAGGCTTGGATTTTGGGCTTGTTTCGCCGTTATGACGCCGGAGTCAATTAAGGCTTGGATTTTGTTTTTGAGTCCAAAGCAAACATTGGTGGGATGAAGAACCCTTCTGTGGTATGCACAGTAGTTTAGATCCGTAATCCTCTTAGCTCCCTCCTGATCTTTAATAAGTGGTAGCTCGATCTTGTCGTTGGCGAGGAGGTATTTCAAGATGGCTAGAACTTTATCATCTTCGAAGGAATAATCCTTCTGGAACTTCAGATCGAGAGTCTTCTGTTGCCTCCAGGGTTGCGGTTGTGACGTTTGATTGGCATTCATAGCGGTTGTAGGTGCCGTCGGTTGATTTCTCTCAGCTTTCTTTCTTTAAGAAAGCGCTCGGCCTGTTCGCCGCGTAGTTTTAACTCTTTCCAGGTTTTGGATGGTACAACCCCCAGGACTTCCAGGACATTAATGAAGAGATTATTGTGACATGTCTGCAAGATGAATTCTTTTGTGACAAGATCCCTGCAATTCATTACCTTGTTACGGAAGCTCTTAACAAAATTATTAACTGACTCTCCGTCTTTTTGTTTCTCATCCAGAAGGGTTCTGATTGACACTTCGGTGTCATCATCGAAGAAATTACTGAGGAACAAACTTTTCATGTCATCCCAGTAGTTGACGCTCCCAGGCTTGAGACGTCGGTACCAATCGAAAGCGGGCCCACGAAGGATGCCAACGAATGACCGAACCATCAAAGCCTCGTTTTCAGAGATCATGCCCAAATGAGACTTAAAATAAATCAAGTGCTGAGTGGCCGATCTCTTCCCGTAAAACAGTATGAAGTTAATCAAATTGAATTTTTCCGGGTACGGGATTGAATCCCATTCTCTTGGATAGGGACACGGAATACCCGTCTTCTTTACTTCCTGAGCGGACATTAAAGTATTGACTTTGTTTTTAAGGTCTTACATTTTCTTGTCCTCATCTTCATCTCTCTTTGAGTGATGTTGACGAGAAATAATTGGGCCACCCCTAGTGTTATTAAGAGGTATAATTGAACTACCCCTAATATTATTGTTGGGAGGATCCGTTGAACTACCCCTAACGTTATTGTTATTAGGAGGTGCATTAGTAAAAATGACTTCATCAACTTCTAGATTACTGTCATCTGCAACATTTTGAGTATGGCGGCTGGATTCAGCTCGCTGACTGGACTCAGAAGGTTGAAGCCGTTGAGCTTACAATTCTCTCATTTGTTGAATAGCCAACTCCATTTCCATCTTTATCTCAGTTCTAATTTCTTCACGGTGTTTGGTTAGAGCTTCTTGAAGCATTTGAGCAAACCGATCAGGGATGATTGTGAATGATTCCCTGGCTTGCCCTACACTAGACATTGTGTCATCAGAGGCAACTACAGAACAAGTATCTGAGAGTTCCTCATTTGAAGACAACTCTTCATGCATTCTTCTATAATCTCTGCGTTTAGTGGCCTTTTGCTGTAGCCGTAACATTCTTTGAGAAAGGCCCTGATCAACTTTTCCTCCCGGAGAAAAATCAGGATTAGGGTTGACTAAATGTCGTTTTCCTCTGTCAGTCATGTTGATAGTGACCTCTGGAAGCTCATTATGTTGAA
>NC_033798.1:104703087-104868087 GCF_001876935.1 Asparagus officinalis | reverse complement strand
AAACGCTTGGAGCTTGAAGATCGCGGATTGGAGAGCTAGGATTTGAAGATTTGCTTTCGGGTAAGTCCTCTTTCTAGTTTTTAATTTCACCCTTTAGCTACTTTTTCACAATTAGTGACAAATAGGATCTTAAAAAAAAAGATTTTATTTCCGTTGACCATAATAAAATTCACCCTTAACTTTGACATTTACTAACAAGATAATAAATTCAAACAAATCCCCCCTTCTCATTTGTTTGATTGTTAACCCTAATTAAAAAAAAAGATTTTTCTTTTCCATCCTTTTTAGTTGCTTTTAATTCATAGGGTTGCATTTCATATAGTGTAGGAATTCACCAAGTGATTTAGGGTTGCATTTCATATCGTTAGTAGGAATTCACCAAGTGATTTGAGCATCTTGATTTGGCACACACTTAAAAATATTTTTAAGGGCAAAACCCCATAATCAAGATAAGGTGAGGGATTTCATCACCCTTTCCTTAGCCCAAAAATCACTAATTCCTCACTACATCACCCAAGCCTAATAAAACTCATTAGACGTTGGCCCTAAGGATTCGAGCTCAATAAGGAACAAAGAATCCTTAAGTGAACCGGTTTAAGTTTTCTTGGATTAGTTGGTGTCTAAGGCAAGGTTTAGGGGTTGCGTAAAGCGCTCCGCAAGGAACGAGGTACTTAATTGATCTCTGATCACCCTCTAGTACTATCCTTACCTGGCTAACTACCCGGGTAAAACTTTTATCTTTTCACTTTAGGAATTTTTGGTTAGGAGCTAGTCTAGTTGAGTTAGGCTTAACCCTAGAGTTAGAGTGATTGAAAAGTGATTTATTTTGATTTGTTTTAGTTAGGATTTTCCATTTTCTTCAAAAAAAAACTAACTTTTATTTTTCCAAAACAAAAAAAAAAATTATATAAAAAGTAATTGTTTTTGGTGCATGCAAAACGTGGATTAGGGACAATACACATCAACAAATTCATTTTGAACAAATGGCTAATCCACAAGTTTTTCAAAATTTATGTTATCCCAATAGGATTGAAATTTCCAATGAAGCTCGGGAGTTTGTAGAGAGTCCATATCAGTATTCGGTAAATGATCCATTTTTTCCAACCTACAACCCAGGTTGGGCAAGTTACACAAACATTGCATGGAATCAGGGAAACCACTCCGGAACTCAAAACTTCACTCCCTCTTCGACCCAACATTTTCCTAGGGAAAACACAGTTCCTTTTAATTCTCATCCACAATTTCAACAACCCAATCTGTCACATCAAAATCAGTCTCCTCATCATCAAGTTGTAACTCACACTCCTCTTGATACAGATCATGATGAACGTCTAAATTTTTTGGAAAAAGTTTTTGAAATCATTATTAAGGCCTCTACACTAGCCACAGATATGTTATACAGATCATGATGAACGTCTCAATTTTTTGGAAAAAGGTTTTGAAATCATTATTAAGGCCTCCACACTAGCCACGGATATGTTAACTCAAACATCCTACACGATGAACTCCTTTATGCAATCAACCGAACTCATACTTAACTCTAACATTCAAGCCCTAGCTAGATTAGAAACCCATATTGATCAACTAGCTAGTGCCATAAGTGAAGTAGAGGAAGGAGAAATTCTGAGTCAACCTGTGGTCAATCCTAAGGACACTCAAATGAATGCACTACAGTCAGGAAAACAGGTCGATAATCAGGAAAGAACACCTTTAAGACAAATTCTTGTTCTAATTCATTCTTCTCCTGATAATTGTTTGCGGAGAAAGTTGCTTGTTTCATTGCGAGATTCATTACAAACTTCAGACGTTTACAACGAATACAAAAATCAGTCTTTTTATAAGACTTTTACACAATGAAAACAAAAAAAATTTTACAACTTTATCAAACAAACACAGAGATCGTTTATTGGTCTTCTGCTTGCATGGGATCTTTGCCTGTGCCGGGGTTTATTCGTGGACCACCGTCGATCAGATCTGATTGCTGAAAAATTGGGCAGAGCTTCGTCTAGTTGTTAAAAAAGAAAAAAAAGAAAAAAGAGAAAAAAAAACAAGAAAAGAATAAATGTTTGATTTCCTCCTCCTCAGACCAAAGGTAATTGCAGATTTTTATCAGCGAACCAAATGTAAGTGCTTTACTTCTTATCTGCTTTACTTTATGCATCATAGAGTTTGCATTGAGGACAATGCAAAATTTAGGTGTGGGGGTGGGAATTAGTTATTTTTTTCTCTTTATTTTACAATTTTAGTGCATTTTTGTCATTTTTTTCCTTTTCCTTAAAAAATTAGGTGTGGGGGTGGGAATTAGTTATTTTTTTCTCTTTATTTTATATTTTTAGTGCATTTTTGTCATTTTTTTTTCCTTAAAAAAAATTTATAAAAATATCGTCACTTGCCAAATTGATAGAGTTATGTAATAATTGATTTATTTGATAAATTTGAAATTTTCTAATCTCTAGTTGGTTATTTACTTAAGTTCATCTTTTATGATAACTCTAAATAAATTTATTAAGAAATGATTTTCAAAGTAGTATACTTTACTTAAGCCTTAACTTGGACTTTTATTTAAAATAATGAAATTTTTGCATGCCTAACTTAGAGTTGAAAATAATTTTATATACAAAAAAAAAAAAAGAGGAGTGCGAAAAATGGGCACCAAAAACGAAAAAAAAACTCTTGAATTCAAGGTGATTCTATCTTATAAAGCCTAAGCTGACCGAGTAATTAAGCCCAAGGAGTATTTCCATACTTAATGACCTAAGCCTATTTGGGTGGGGATCCATTGGCCCAAAACTCGTTAAAAGGTCACTTAAAAAACCCGTTAAAGTAGAAAAAAAAATCACCAAGGATGAAAGAGTTTTAAACAAATAAAAAAATAAAAAATAAAAAATAAAAAATTTAATAAATGTTTTATAGTTGTATATATAGTCTTGGAAAATATTTTAAATCAAGCAACTTGAAAATTATTTAAAACAAAAAGTTAGCATGTTCTTTTCAAAACTTTTAAATTAAATTTCTAAGTTTGGCTTGGTTTTGTATTGCTACAATGAGAAGATTTTCTTAAAAATATACCTTAGAGTTATATATAAAAATGTTTTCTTGAGTGATAACTGGCTCCAATTAGATTATCTAAAAGTTATCAGATGAATTTAGTTATTTACTGACTTCTTTAATTTGGCAAGTTGACCGAATTTTGTGGGTATATTCACTGCAAACCCTCACGAGACTATAACTCGTCCACTAGGGTAACCTAGGGGTTTAAAGGCTTGTTGTATACGCTAAATACAACCGCGATTCCTGCGAAAGTGAGTTAGGATTTTTCTTTTTCTTTTTTTTTTCTTTGCTAGAGGACTAGCAAAAGTTTAGGTGTGGGGGGTATTTGATAATCATATTTTATTACAGTTTTATACCCTCATTATCTATTTTATATGAATAAATATACTACTAATAATTGTTTTTATCTTTAATTGCAGGTTAATGAAGAATAAGTCTCAAACTCTCATTTCTCAACAAAAACCAATTGATTAAATGAAGAAATGAAGCAAAAAATCCCATTGGAAAATCAATTTCCAAATTATCCAAAAGCCCAGAATCAAGCCGAGTAGCCTGTAGAAGCCGGAGAAAATCAAAAATCCAATATGAAAAGAAATCATATTCAAAATGGTTGACCACAAAGAAACGACGATATCTCCCAATCCGGAAGGCGGAATTTAACATATAATATATGAAAATCGCCTATCTCGACGAGACGAAGCCAACCGTGAAGTCAGAATTTTTATTAGGGCATCGATGCCAGCATCGGTGCAGGCATCGATGCCGGTATCGATGCGAAGTCCTCCAGATTTCATCAACGGCCGAAATTGCATTCTTGGGGCTCAAGTTTGATCCAATGGCTCTCATTCACTAATGTTTACTATAAATAGGGGTTGAGAGTGAGGGGTTAGAGGTGTGAAAATTTTTGTAACTTCTTTTGGAGAGGAGTGCTACTCTTAATTGATAAGGCCTTCCAAAATTGTAACTTTTTGTTACAATTAATAATAATAATTTTTTCACCACTTTAAATTTTTCTCTTCTTCTCTTTATTGGATGATGAAGATGAAGATGAAGATGGAGAATTATTTGAAGGTTTGCATTTCTTTTCTTTTTCTCTTTATTGCTTATTAGTGTAGATTTATTTCTATGCTTGTAGTTTAGATTTTATTTTCTTGTTAAATAGCCAAGAGGCTAGAACCCTCTTGCCTTAGATTTATTTCATGCTTATAGAGTAGATTTATTTTCTTGCATTTAATTCTTGCAATTTTATTTTGTAGTTTAGATTTTGCACTTTATTTTGTAGTTAGATTTTAATTTCTTATACTATTCACCTTGAGGCTAGAACCCTCTTGGGTTTAGTTTTTCTTTTTGTTTACTTTTATTTTGTTTGATTCGCCTTTAGGCTAGAACCCTCTAGGGAATCACCATTTTCTAAGAAGTGGGTTCAATTTTAGATTATCCATATCTATAATTGAATCCACCATCTTTAATTTCTTGCATTTTCTTTTATTCTAGAATTTTGTTCTTCATTCTTGATTTTTTTTATTTGTTTCTTGATTTTATTCATTTTTCCTTCTCACCTTATTGATCATACTCATTTCAAATCCACTCTCACTTACACTTTGCATCTATTTACATACCATTTTCACCCTCTCAATCTCTTCACAATCACATTCACTTATCACTCCTATTTGTCACGCACACAAAATAAGAACCAATTTTCTATTTTCTCCTACAAAACACCTTCCTCGTGGGATCGATATCTTAAATACTATAACTTGACACGGTTGTGCACTTGCAACCTTTTTGGTACATGTTTATGCCGCATCAGTTAGGATTAGGGTTAGGGTTAGGGTTATATAGGGTTAGGGTTAGGGTTAGGGTTTAGGGGGTTAGGGTTAGGGTTAGGGTTAGGGTTAGGTTTAGGTTTAGGGTTAGGGTTAGGTAGTGGTGTAGCTAGGATTATTTTTTGCCTTGAGCGAAAAATAAAGGAGGTGAGGAATGGAGGTTTGAGTCATCAGTTCAGCTTGCCGAAGACATCGTCGGAGATGGCGTCCATAGAAAAGTTCCTGCAGTTTCAGGATATATTAACTGCTATTGGTTAGAAAGTTAATTAAACTAACTCTTTAATTACTTGCCAATTTATATATCTGACATGCTTAGTAATTTAGGTGAGGAGGACTCGGATCAGTGAACGCATGGGGAAGCTACAAGAACTTGTGCCCATTATGGATAAGGTACTTCGAAAACCACCACAACACCTAACGAACTCTTCTCTGTCTTATTTACATATCTTTAACCGAGCGAACTCGATCATTAATTATGTAGTCTGTTAACTAGATGGCTTAATGGGCAGTGGCGTAGCCGGTTCTTGCCCTGAAGCCTTTACTGGCTACGCCCCTGGGGTTAGGGACGCCATCATCGTCAGATTGACAATGTGTGGGGCATGGAGATCTTGCGACGCTACTCCGAGAGGATGGAAAAGTGTTTGTCTTGTTGGGATTCTCGGGGTTTTGTTGGATGTAGCTAATAATGAGAGAAGGACTGTACCGCAAGAAAACTAAAGAATTAAGGGGACTACAAGCTAACAATGAGATCGGAGGGACTATGTTGCAATTAGAAATGATGAGGGACCTATTCAAACACCCGAACTCGATCATTAATTATGTAGTCTGTTAACTAGATGGCTTAATGGGCAGTGGCGTAGCCGGTTCTTGCCCTGGGCAGCTGCCCAGAGCAAGCCTTTACTGGCTACGCCCCTGCATGGTTTGTGTAATGTTGCAACTTGGCCACCACCTTGTTGAACCAAATAAATTCATAAAGATATGGATGAATTGAGATTTTTCAATTTGGATTGGGGTAAGCAAAAGTTTAATCGAGCTAGGGTCACGCTAGATGACTCCCATTCTAACCCGATCCAAGTCGACCCATATCCAACTAGAACCCGACTGACAGATACAAAATGTATCCAAATTATATATGCACTTTTGAGCATGACATACATGTAAATTAAAGAAAAGGTACTTGGGTTTGAATTATAATGGAGTTTGACGGCCTGTAAGTTTGACTAGACAAAAGATTTGTAATCTTGGTCGCTTCAAATTTTGCGATAAGCATAACGAAGTTAATCTCAACACATAGCCAGTTGACCCACCAAAATCGAACTCCATCTGAGGTCAGGTTTCCTAAGGGTTTAGTGAAGTAGCTTAACAGTATCAGACACAAAAGGCAACCGTTTTGCTTCTGAGAGCCTAAAACCATGTGAAGTTAATTTGTTTGGGCTAGAGATCACCTTACTTCTGTAAGCACGCCAATAGCCTAGGGACGACATGAAACAGGTCATAAGAAAAGCTAGGGAGTGACGAATTTTGCTGAGCTTTCATTTTTATTTTTATGATGTCAAAATTGGATCACAAAGTTCACGAGGGCTGCTAGGAAGTATATGCATTATCCTTCACGCAGAAGCTATGCACCCTCCATTACTTCACAACTGGTTCTGTAACTAACCAAAGATACAACACGCTACTATAAGCTTAATAATAACGTCCTGTTACACCGAACCTCTTCTAATAAATATGGAGAATTAAACAAAGAGGGGGATGCAAAAGCGATAGTAAACTAGGCATACAATTTGTAGAATCTCAACGCCAGCTTCTGAGCATCAGCAAAATGTGATTACCTCAAACTAATCAGAATCAGATTCATTAGAAATTTCTGATTGTCGAACGCTTCGTTTGCTTGTGTCTGAGTTGATTTTGCTTATGGAGGATTCACCATCGTATGAAATAACTTGACACTTTGCGAGCCTCTCCTCCAGATCTTCAGTGCTGAATTCATCAGTACCTCCAAGTTCATCAAATCCCACCTGGAAACATGTTTACTGTAGAAATAAGATCTATACCCAAAAAAAAAACTAATATTTACAAGGTTTTAATCTCATACCACATAATCGTCTACTTTGGCATTCTTTACGAGAGCAAGGGTCGGTAGTACAACTATCCTCAGCTTCTCAGTAAGGAATGGACTTTTCTCAGCATGAACTTTTATAAAGCGTGTCTCTATATGTTGCTTTGCTAGAATACTCAAATGCTTGTCAATTACCTGCAAGAATCCAAATTTGAAACTAGAACTAGAATTCTTGATGCACTTGAAAATGTGATGTCTGCAGAGATATAAAAGCATATGAGCTTAACACGGCAGGCCATCCGCAAAAGCGTGTCATGACACGTTGTATTCTTAGTGGGGATCAAGTAAAGAAAGAATAGAATCTGGGACTTCAGAATAGTGGATATAGAATAGAATCTGGGACTTCAGAATAGTGGATATATACACAGTTCTACATAGGAAATGATGCAAGTACTTTATTCCTGAAAAGAGAGTATTCGACTTACAAATGCTTGAACACATAAAACTGACACCAACTGCCAACATGGAAGTATATTGGTAAAGTATTTCTGCACGGTGCATGCCTAAAAGAACCATTTTAAGCATAGAAAAATTATTCTAGTCAGAATCTAGCGAACAATTGAAATTCATAACCTCCATTTTGTCATGTAAGAGCCAGAAAATAATACTACCAGCATAAATATTTTGCTTGCATAGATACCAATCAATGTGAGAAAAAGATCTTAAAACAACACCTAGAGTATCGATTTTATGATTTGTTATTCAAAGTATAAGATGCCGGAGATATCTGCTTGCACACACTTATTTAATAACCTGGCTTGTCAATCCTACACCTAATTTCCATAATTTTCCATTCAAAACTTCTCTGATATTGGTCACAAGGGGAGGTTGGCTGTTTCCTAATTCATGAGCACGCAATGAAGGACCAAAAGGACCTCCTTACCCAACTACTTTCCTTCAAAGATTATCTAGTTAGACTTTCCTGTCCTTAATTAACCCAGACAAGAATTGCAACTGAGTTTGCCAATCCTTTGCCAAACTTAGTAAATTTTCTTTGTGAATGGCCTTGTTTATGAGTGGAAAAGACCTTGAGCCTAAACAAAAATGAAGACATGATGTAGGATTTTCCACCCAGATGTTTTCTGATATAGCTAGGTGAAGGGGTGTTTGGTTGGTTCCTAATTCCATAAGCATTCATGACTAACAGGACCTCCTTGCCCGACAACTTCCCTTCTAGATCATCCCATTTACCTTTCTTGCCCATAATTATCCAGACAATAGTATGGTAAAAAGTCACAAACAACAGAAGCTCGCATCAGCATGAGAATTGGCCAATCCTTTGCCAAACTTCTTTATTTCCCTCAATAACAAGCCTTGTTTTGGAAAAACCTTGCACGTTAATGAAAATGATGACAGTGGAAATAATGAGGATAGTGGTGACAATAACAGCAACATATCTATAATTATGAAACAAAAGCCATGATATCAGTACTCTTGCTTCATCATTGTATTGAACTCTAGACACTTCTGGGTTATTACAAGTAAATAAAAAAGAAACACAAAAGCGAGTAGGACATACAAAAGACTGTTACAGAGGAATATGACTTGTCTTTTCCAGTTTGATCTATGACAGTGTTTTTGCTTTTAACGAATGCTGGATATAAAAGGGGTGTCTCTTAAACATAGAAAGGATAAAAGTTAAATCATGCCATGTGTTATAATCATTCGCAAACATTCACATAATGCCAATAGCAGAAAAGGGTCTCTAGTAGTCATAGTCTAATTCAAGAGTTTTGCTTCAACTACACACTAGCATTGGACCAGATCAGAAATAGAAATTGAAATTGAAGGCCAAAGTCCATCAGGAAAAAATTATTTACCGAACCAGAAAGGTTCCCTAATTGTCGAGTCTAATTCAAGAATTCTCCTAATAGACACTAGTAGTGGTCCAGATCAGCAATAGAACCAGGCATCAATAATAAGATTTACTAAACACTTGTTCAGAAATGAAGAATTAGAAAATCAGAATATAGATGGAAACATGGGCGCAACAAAAAAGAAGAATGTTATGATGGACTTGCAGAAATACACTAAAAGACAGGACAACCAATGAGTTCATCCATACATAGTTAGAGGACGTCCGTATTGAGGATAAAATGAGCGAAAATTAACTGAGATCGTTTAGTCACGTGTAATAGAGCCACAAAATGCATTTTTTAGAAAAGACGACAATATTATAATCAATGAAGCAAGGGGACTAGAGGAAAGCCCAACAAAACATGATTGGCAGATATTAAGAAGGATATAATAGTGGTTAACTTGCTATAAGAGGTAGCCCTAAGCCAAACCGAATGGAAGAATATGACTCATGTAACCGGCCCCAAAAAATAGATATATTTGTATTTCTTGTTGTTGCGGACGTGAACTGGATATTAGGCAACAAGAGTTTAAAAGTCCAACAATAACAGAGTTATCTTACACATTTAAATTGTAATTGCAGTAAACAAAAGCATGTACTCTGCTACACTATAGAAATGATTAGTAACAGAAGGGCATGGCAGAACATTGAGAGGAAGTGAGAGGGGTGGGTTTGAGGACTGGGGGATGTGGTGAAGGGAGGTATAACTGTGCTTAAACCTGGAGTCTCGGACAAAAAAGTGAAAAACAATGTAAAATTTGTTTCTTTCTTTTCTTCCTTATTAGGTAGGATAAATACCATTGAAAAGGACAAGAATCATCTTGGAGAGAAAGAAAATGGAAAAGAAAAACAAAAACAAAAACAATGTCCCATTTCAACTCATGAAACAAAAAGTTTGAACCTGGATTCAAGTTTAAGAAGCTGCACAAAACCTAGAAGTGACTTTGAAATTACAAACTGCACTGAGTCGAAGAATCAACTGGACCCAGTTTTAGAAAACTAGGATATTTCTGTCAAATTCACACAACGGTTCATTGGGGAATACAGTGAATTTAACCTTCTAAAAACAAGTTCCAAATAAACTAAAAACTCAATCTTTAATTCAAAGGCTTCTAACTGCAACAATTGATTTATTTATCATTTTCTGATGTTTCTACTTTCTAGGCATGGATATGGTTAAACTTCCTGATCTTTTCTCTAGTGATGACAAGGCAAGCATACTAAAATATTTAGTACAGCCACTGACAATGCACAAAAAAAGAGTAAAAAAGGGAAGAGAAATAGTAGGTGAAGGAACATTTTGGGGCTGTTTGGTTGGATGGAAATAGAACTGCAAATGTAAATAGAGCAATCGGATTTGTAGACACATTGTTTGATTTACAACTATGTAATTAGGAAAGGTAAATGGACTTGCATTTTGCAAAAAAAAAAAATGCTACAGCCAGTTTGGTGGAAGGAAAAGCTAAAGGTTAAAATAATGAATTAAAAAACAAAAATAATTCCACCTCAAAATTTTATTATATCTAAATAGGAGAATCATATATACCGAAGTTTCCTTACATGAAAAAATTTTGTAGCTTTTGCATAATTGGTTTTCAACCAAACAATAAACATGCATTTGGAAACACATTTCCTGCAATATAATTGTAGAAAGCCAAACATCAAAATTGAAAGTGATTTCCTATAACCAATGTTGCATGCAATATCTGCTGCAATTTAATTTTGCAGCTGTTAAAGTTTGGAGAGAAAATGGATTATTGGAGAGTTATCCCCTCACTCTATACTTTATTTATAGAGATGTATTAGTTACAAGTTAGTCTCACAAGCAATGTGGGACTAAACTAATACTCTCTTCTACTAACACTCCCCCTCAAGCTGGAGCATATATATCATGCATGCCCAACTTGTCACAAATAAAGTCAACCCGTGTTCGACCAAGTGGTTTTGTAAGAATGTCTGCTAACTGATCTACTGTCGATACATGTTTTATCGTGATGATTTTATCCTCGAGCTTCTTGCGGACTACATGACAGTCGACTTCAATGTGCTTAGTTCTTTCATGAAACACAGGATTCTCATCAATATGAATTGCTGCTTTATTGTCGTCATATAGATCCATGGGACATTCTGGAAGGAGACCAATTTCTGTCAATAGGTCTCTGATCCAAACAATCTCTAGTGTCACATTTACCATAGCTCTGTATTCTAATTCTGCACTGGATCGAGATACAACACTTTGCTTCTTATTTTTCCATAACACTAGATTTCCTCCGAGAAAGACACAATATCCAGAAGTTGATTTCCTATCAAAAGGACATCCAGCCTAATCTGCATCAGAGAAGTCTACAACTCTGGTGTGTCCTTGATCTGAGTAGAGAATTCCTCGTCGTGGAGCCTTCTTCAAGTATCTCAAAATTCTCATTACTGTATCCAAGTGAGTAGTTCTTGGTGCGGACAAGAATTGACTCACAATACTGACTGCGAATATGATGTCAGGTCTGATCACCGTCAGATAATTCAATTTCTCCACCAATCTTCTATATGTCCAATATCTTCAAGAAGCTCCCCCTGATCTGATAGTAGTTTTGAGTTCACATACATTGGAGAATCACTGTTTCTACATCCTAACATCCCAGTTTCTGAAAGCATATTCAGGATGTACTTTCTTTGTGACAAAAAATACCCTTCGTTGACTTTGCAACTTCAATGCCTTGGAAGTATTCTAGGGAACCAAGATCTTCGGTTTGGAAATGTGTCTGTAAATGCTTCTTTAGGCTGTCAATACCAGAAGCATCATCCCCTGTAATTACAATGTCATCTATATATACAACAAGCAGAATTCGTTTCCCATTCTAAAAAATCACTAGAAGACATAGTGATCTTTCTGTGCACGACAGAGCCCAAATTCCTAAATAACCGATGTAAAACGTCCAAACCAGGCTCTCAAAGATTGCTTCAGACCATAAAGTAATTTCTTCAGCCTACACACCTTCACATTCTCCCATTGAGCAACAAAACCTGGTGGTTGCTCCATGTAAACCTCCTCATCTAGAATACCATTAAAAAACACATTCTTGATGTCCAACTGATGAAGTGGTCAGTGATTTGTCGCTGCTAATGAGATAAAAATCCAAACATATGTTATTTTTGTCACTGGAGAGAATGTATCTAAGTAATGTAAGCCATACACCTGCGAATAGCCTTTAACAACCAATCGGGCTTTCAGGCGTGCCAAAGTTCCATCGGGATTCAATTTGATAGTGTACACCCACTTACAGCCGACGAGCCGCTTTCCTAGTGGAAGTAAGACCAAATCTCAAGTCTCATTCTGTCGTAAGGCCCTCATTTCGTCTTGCATCGCTTGGTTCCAACCTGCAATAGACAGGGCTTCTGACACATTTTTGAAAACCAAATATGAGTCGAGGAAAGTTACAAAAGATCGAAATATGGAGGAGAGGCGATCATAAAAGACAAAGTTAAAAATAGGATGTTGAGTATAATTTTGTGTCCCTTTTCGAAGTGCAATAGGAAGGTCTTTCGCAGAAG
The DNA here is from genome assembly GCF_001876935.1 of Asparagus officinalis. NCBI lineage: Eukaryota > Viridiplantae > Streptophyta > Magnoliopsida > Asparagales > Asparagaceae > Asparagus > Asparagus officinalis. Next base: position 104,855,687 of record NC_033798.1, on the reverse strand, counting down.
GGGGTAAAATTTTTACTTACTGATTCTGGTTCTTCTGGCAGAGGACGTGGTGTTGAGGTCGACGTTGGCTTAGGAGCAGAACGACGATGATAAACTTGAATTGGGTCATTAAACCGAGCGGAATCTTTACCAGTAGCGCAAATAGTATTGTCAGTGGATCCGTTAACCAATGTCTCTTGTAGGATTAAATAGTCATACTCATCCGATGATAACAGAGTTGGAGAACTAGAATAACCAGGTTTGTCTTCAAAGAATGTTACACCAGCAGATAACACAAGACGGTTGAGTGATGGACAGAAACACTTGTAACATTTATGTTTTCGGGAGTAATCAAGAAAATGTCTTTAATAGACCGAGAGTCAAATTTTTGTTTGTTTGGACTGTGATTATGAACAAAGCACAGTGAACTAAAAATCTTTGTAGGAAGCGAAAAGAGATCATCGTTGGGGTATAGAACTTTAAAAGGAATTTTATCTTGTAGAACAGAATAGGGCATTCGATTAATCAAGTAACATGTTGTTAGGATAGTTTTCCCCTAAAACTCTTTGGGAACGTGGATGAAAGAGCAAGGTTCGAGCAATATCAAGGAGATGTCTATTCTTTCGTTCAGCAACTCTATTTGGTTGAGAAGTGTAAACACAAGAAGACTGATAGAGAATTCCATGTTGTTCAAGAAAATTAGTAAAGTTACCAGGCAAATATTCCTTTGCGTTATCAAATAGAAAAAAATTTATCAAAGTCTTGAATTGATTGACTATTTCAGAATAAAAGAGTTTAAATGTAGAAAAGACTTCAGACCTAGACTTGAGAAGATAAATCCAAGTAACACGAGAGTGATCACCTACAAAACTGACGAAGTATCGGAATTCCAATTTAGAAGTTATTGGGCATGACTCCCAAAATCAGAATGAACAAAATCAAATAGCTTTGCAGCCCTCTTATTGACTCGATTAGGATAAGATACACGATGGTGTTTGTTAAGTTAACACGACTCACACTCTAAAAAGGAAAAAAATTTAAACTGAAGATTTAGAAGCTTGAGAACAGAGAGAGAGGGATGCCCTAGCTAACAATAGTATTGTAGAGCTGATGAGTTTTCAATACAAGCTAAATGTTTGACGCTCCAGTTTATAATGGTTGTTCTGCTCATGTCATGTCTCAATCATTTTCCTCATGACCAGATCCTAAAAGACACAATGCGTGGGGAAGAATGTCACAATACAATTTAGTAATATAATAATCTTACTAACAGAAAAAATGCTATAGAGAAATCTAGGAAGCTAGAACACGGAGAAAATAGGGAGACTAGATGTAGGATTAGTGTTACTGACACCCTAAACAGATGTACATGAACCATCAGCTAATATAATTGAATTAGATGTATGAGAAAAAGAGGGCAGAATACCTTGATTCCCAGTCATATGATCAGTGACACCTATATCTATAATCCAAGTATGAGACGAAGACGATGTAAGTAAAGATAAAGAGGTACTAATATAACTGCACTTTTGAGAGTAGTGGATAAAGAGGAGGAGGATGGTTGTGAACTTTGGTGCTGTTAGAATAATTGAAATTGCTGAAATTAATGCTGCAACTCCGCATCTTGAAAGATTGAATGTAATTGATTTTCACTATCAGATGAGGTGAAGTTATCCTGAGCGGCTATGTAAGCATCATTGGCCTTCTTTTTTCTCAATTCGGGACAGTTATATTTGAGATGTCCTGATTGGTGATAGTAGTTACAAGTCTTTACTGAGACATCGCTATTAGTATGTCTGTCTTGAGATGGACCTCCACGGCCACCTCGTTGACCACCTCAGCCCCTAGAACGACCAGTGTGGTAACCTGCTCTCCTTCAAAGTTGTCTCTACCTCTTCCAGGACCACCAGTATGACCCCCTCGTCCATAAGACTGTCAACTCTGAGTGATAAGCGCAGAACGATCCGCGGTGGATGTAAGTGGCTGTGCAGGGATAGCGTTCTTCAAAAAGTGATAAGTCTCAGTCAAAGAACCAATGGCGGAACTCCCTATGATTTGTGGTCGAGCAGTGGAATAAATGGAATCTAGGATACCTAAGTAGGTGAGTATCATAAGTTTATTTCATTAATTTTGCATATATTTTACATTCCCAGTAATAGAAAAAATCTGACGGAGTTCCTCAGCCAGACGATTGAACTCACCATAATGATCATCCATGGGTTTACCATTCTGTTTCTTACGAAATAGCTCTTGAATAACTTCATATGCTCGATTAAGATTAATGTTACCCCCGTAAAGATCTTATAAGAAACACCAAAGTTCATTCATTGTCATACAATGAAGGACTAAATCCTGAATTTTAGGCTCTGTAGTATTAAGAATCCGATGTAAGAGGAAACTATCATCTAATGTCCAAGACTCTGGTGTCAAAGAAGGAGGGTCCATCAAAAAATAACCAGTTTTACCTCGGCCTGCTACGTAGATTTTAATAACACGCTTACACTGAAAATAGCTAATTCCATCAAGTTTTCGATCAGTGATTCTACTAGAAAATATCTTTGAAACTTTCGTCTGGACCATTAACTCAGAATTCTTAAGTTCCTCAGATCCGGCTATCATGAAACAAACGAGTAGAGATCAAGATGATACCCTCCACAAGTTGAACAAATCCAAGCACCCGGATGTTAACAATGCAAGAACCCGAAGATTATCATACAAAAACCCGAAAGTTAAAATGCAAGAGTCCGAAGGTTACATGAAACTCGAAGGTTAAAATTCAAGAACCCGAAAAAATATTATTATTATTATTATTATTATTATTATTATTATTATTATTTTGGAGAATAATTCGCAGTTCTAAGTCAGATCTGAAAATAAAGGGACATAGTTGCGGCGATCTTCGACGGCGGGCGAGAGTTGTTGAGGAAGATCGGATCGCTGAAGTGGATATAGATCTGGAGTTTCCTCCATAGACCACCGATTCAACGATCCGAGTCAAACATGAAGGGGGTTTGACGTTGATGTTTCGATTGTGGAGACAAAAACTAAAGTGAATATCTTAGCAAGGTAAGATAAACACTCTTCTCAAGATCAAATCCAAGTTTGAACTCGAGAAAACACCGAGCAAGGTAAGATATTCAAGTTGTCAAGGAAGCAAGTGGCAACAAACAAAGCAAGTGGCGATGGTGGCGGACGAAGCAGGCAACGACGGATTTGATCTTTGACAGCTAGGGTTTCGAGAGAGAGGAGAGGCGGCGGCTAGGGTTTAGGAATTTGGGTTAGGGTTAGAACAAGTGGCGGCGGGAATTAGGGTTAGGGTTTAGGGTTTAGGAGGCTCTGATATCATGTTAAAGTTTGGAGAGAAAAGAGACTATTGGAGAGTTATCCACTCACTCTATACTTTATTTATAGAGATGGATTACTTACAAGTTAGCTTGTGAGACTAAACTAATACTCTCTTCTTCTAACAGCAGCAAACCAAACAGCCCCTTAAGAGGACTGTTATTCTCAAAATGCATTTTCTGAATAAAGGTTGTCCCTTTAGCTGGTAGTTCAAGATATCCAAACATAAGACACTTGGATTGTTCCTATTAGACCCTTGTATATGCAGTGATCATGAAAACTTAAAAGTTTCATGTCCTTTCTAGGACCTGGCAGCAAAACTAACTCAATTTTATTGCTTGACCAAAATGGACCCGTGTTCTGGAACTAACAGATGACTAGAAGAAAAGAAAAGTATAGGAAAAAAAATTTCATACGTGACCTGCTCCATCTTACTTTGACTCTGTAGAAGATCCGACTGTTTTGGATATATTGGTGCCCAAGCCCAACCATCTTACTTTGACTCTGTAGAAGATCTGACTGTTTTGGATATATTGGTGCCCAAGCCCAAATATTCTAGTAACAGGAGTACTGCTCGTTGGTAGTTTTACTTAATCCTCTCTATTTATTTCTTTTGAACTAGTTAACATTTCTTATAAGTTTCTAATTGATATCCATAGGTTCCAGTAGAAATATGGAGGATGCATTTTGCTTTTGTCCTTTTTTCTTCATAGGTAACAATAGCTACAAAAGAAGTTCACGATGTATATTAAAAAAAACTTAACTATAATATATAAGAACCAAAGAGACCATGAGAATGAGTGACGAAAAATATATGAACAACTTCACCATATTTCACCAATAGCACAAGTTGACTACTATTATATCATAGTCACAAAGGCTTTTCACAATCTGCAAATGAATCTGGAGGCTGCAACTTATTCTCTCAAAAAAAGTAGAAAGGACTAAATAACACGTTCAGAATATATGATCGAAATTTAAAGGATTATCTTAACCACTATACCTAACAAGACAAAATCCCATGCTCCATAGGAGGCAATGTAAAGATCATCATCATAATCCTCTTAAGTCTTTTCCGCCAGACTGTTTAGCTACAGAGCTACAGGGAAAAATTAGACAAAGTTCTAAAACTGATTGTCCCTCGGGTATCAAATTGAGAACCATCCCTCGGTCAGTGCTAAATTCATGACCGACGAAATTCCAGGAAAGGGAAGAGTTTCCATAACTCTAGGATCCTTAAAACTCTGTTAGACTAAAGAAAAAGATCGAAAAGGTCGATGAAACTGATAGGTTTGATACGGGAAATAGAAATCAGCTACGAGGCACATGTAAAACCAAGAGTCAAACTGAAGAAATCCACCAAATGAGACAATGACAAAGAAGTTTTCTTACTTTTTTAGTATGAAACGATACCACGGGTCATATAACAAGGATAATTGTACTAGGAGAATATGCACAAATTATAAAGGGTTCACATCACATTGATAAATGGATTTGTTAGGCCTTTCTTTTGTAAATTATGATTCATAGCCTTATTTTATGGAGCTCAAGTGACAAAATGATAACAGTTGAACTTTATCTTTTGATATCAAGAGAAAATAAATCAGACAACCAACCTACACACTGATCCCCCATTTCCCTGCAGAAAAGATCATGTAATCAGTAGCACAATCAATAGCTTGTAAATGGCACCTGTCATGGAAAGCAGGGTTTTTTTTAAGGTGTTATGCCAATTGGAGTTCTATCCAGAGTGTGGGTTTTATGTTCTAGACAAACTTGATTTCCTAATGTTATTTTCATGACTCTAATACGTTAGTACTCTAAGATCTAGAGGTTTAGTAAATCTTATCAGTTAAAAGTCATGAAATATCATCCCTTATAACCATCTCAAAACATGATACAACCAATTAGACAACATCAAAACTTATTTTTAAGATAGACGAACTCTAGTCGTCCTCCAAGGCATCCTCTTGCAACCGAAGTCTTCATACTTGCAAACCCTTTATCATAGGCCTTTTACATCCATTGATCCGCATGCTTATAATCCTTGGAAAGAAAAGGAATCACAAGCTAACATTTAAGTTAATTAAATGAATGAGAGGTTAAATCCTCCAACTGTTCTTACCTTCATTCAATGATTTTATTCACTTTTTTTATTAAACAAATAAAATACATATGAATTGCCACCTCGCTTCCCACCTCGCTTGGCATACACATGCCATTTGATGTGAGGGCAAGTCATATAGGCGTCTCTTTGAAAATAACGTAAACAAGGTATCATAATCAAACCTAGATATAAGCGGGGGTTGTTTTGCTAATTAACTATGTTAAATGTATAAAGACCAAGTTCAGCATAATACCATATGGATTTGTGTAGTTTACCCATATCAAAAGATAGTGGCGGATAAAAAGGAGGTCCCTCATACAAATATGATCTTATGCAAAACAAGCCAATGCCTATGCTTGAGCTTATGGTTCTTGAACTAGTAAAGACAGAACGAACACTTTATTCAGCGTGTGTTAGGAGGAAAGCAGGTGAAGAAACAAGATTTTAATAAGGCAATGTGTTGCCAATCACCCAAATTCTATTGTAATAAAAAAATTACCCATAATAAAAAGAATACCAAGATATGTACTTGTTGGTGAGATCCAAATGACTTAAGACAGCTAGATAAACAGAAATTAGAAGAAAAGAAGAGTCAGCAAGAATTGAGTGGCCGAAATGTAAAGTAGCATAAAGAAAACCAGATACGGATGCGTTAAAATAAAAAAGAGATAAAATAAGCATTTGTGTGCATAATAGTGAAAGTTAGCAGTAATTGAGTTGACAAAAGTATAATTTACCATAACATGCATTTAGAGGAGAAGATAGAAAGATGAATTAAAAGGAAATTTGTCTGAGGCAATTAAAGAGAGTCAGAGGACCATTCTCAAGATGGAGTTGGAAATTAGAGTGATCCATAATACTGGATGATTCCCTTGATTATTTGACATAAAATTGGAGTTCAATCCAGTGGTGGAGCCATAAATTCATAATAGTGGTGTCACATTATATACAAAGAGATATTACTAATTTTTCTCTGACATTGAGTACATTCATGAATTTTAATGAGATAAAAAAGATATTTAACTATATACAATTACAATTGACCCTTATATGTCTTCATGTTTTGAAATTGCAGCATAACAGCATCCATTCAAAAAATCTAGTTAATACATTCTTTTAAATGTAAACTTACATACCTATTTTCCTTTTTTCAAAATTGACGGAAGCTCTTTGATATGTGGTAAACTGGGCCATTTAAGTTAATAGCTCCTCTGGTTATTCTATTTTTAGATTTGGCCATTAAGAATTAATGGCTCACTACTCACTATACAAATGATTTGGAGGTGTCATTTTATTTTATAAGTTCACATATACTTCATAAGTTGGCCATTGGAGTGTCACTTTACTTAATAAGTTCAGTCTACAAATAATTTTGGGTGGTAACGCTTGACACCACACTTCATATGCTAGATCCGTCCATGGTTCAATCACATAATTTGAGCCGTGGATAGTTTATGCACATGAACAACTATACTACCAGCTTGCCTTTCCAAGGAATCAAGTGTCACGATCGAATTCCTAAATTCCCAAGTTAGAAAGGTTATTTGGCTTCAGGATCTTGAACCAATTTTCATATGCTTTATCATAATAAGCTTAAGACAGAAAGAAATCATGTTCTTTCTATATCATTATCTTGAAAAGGTGTTGAGTGCAATAAACACCGAAAACCTTCAAACTTTTCTTGACACACAGAATATTCATAATAAAGAACTTCTCAGTATTAATTAGCAGGAACCCTACAAATTATAATCCCCAAACATGCTACTATTAACCTCATCCGGTGAATTCAGTCCCAAGCTTAATCGGGGGGAAAACCCATCGCCAAAGGAAATGCCCATTTCAATAGCCTAGTTTTAAGTATCTACAGATTTATCACCTAGAATTAACTTTTACCAAAAAAATACCTTGCAAGGCCAATTCTCGCGAAAGAAGTGGCAGACAACGCGATCGCTAGCCTTAACAGCAGCAAAGAAATCCTTCTCAGAGATCTCAGTGTACTCGCCATGGCCAAGAGCAAGCCACTTGCTTCTCTTCTCCGCCATCTTCTTCATCTGCTGAATCCTCCTCTCTCTCAACACTTCGATGTCGTCGAGATCGAGGCGATCTAGGGCGGAGATCTCCTCGTCGAGCTTGTCCTCCACTGCCTTGGCTACAGTTAGTACTTGATTCTCGATAATCTGATGGGAAAACAAAGTTCAAGTTAGGCAAAGGATTGGTACTTGAAGAAAGAGAGAGATGGAAGTTGGAAATTTTGAAACTTTGCCTGCTTCACTAGAGATTCGCCCATGGCTGAAGCTCGATCTGATCTCAGACTCCAAGGGAGAGAGTTTGATGGAGGGGTTTTGTATTCACAGAATTGTTCTCCGGATTTCTTTTGCGCTTTACTTTTTTGTTGGGCTTTTTATGGGCTTTTCCTTCGATGTTAATCCCTTAAATGGTTAATAATTTGAAGTGAGTTACTTAAATCATTTAAGGCTGCGTTTGAATTTGATTTGGATATGAAAAGTTGATTTAAAATTAAGGAATTTTAAATTTAAGATTTGAAATTCATAATTTAAAAAATCTTTTGTTTGGATATCTTTATTAAATAAAAGTATTTAAAATCTTTGATTTCAAAATCTAGTGTTCGGGTACTTTATTATACATGAAGTTGAATTTAAAATTGATGAAAATTTATTCTCTTAACCCATCTTGTTTACATCAAATGCAATGGTGATATGTAAAATAGTAATCAAAAAAATATAAATTTAGCTAATTTTGGCAATGATAGCTACATCTGCTAAGTTTTCAAATTCATTACCCATCATAACTTGCAAGACTTTCAACAAAATGAAAATGAAGAAAACTCTACAAACATATCATGTATCTTACAAAAAAAACATCTAAATAATACATTATCATTGCATATTTCACAGATATCCAGGCTGAAAAACACTTGAGGCTTGTTTCATATTTCACACATATTCAAAGTGAGAATAATTTGACGTCAGAGCAAATAAGTAACAATTTCATTATCTTCTCAAATGCAGGTACAACTGACAATTACGTAGTCAATTTGGTCTTTGATATACCAAGAAAAATGTTAATAAGAAAAAATACAAAGAGTTGCAAACTGAATAGTCAATTTGGTCTTTGATATACCAAGAAAAATGTTAATAAGAAAAAATACAAAGAGTTGCAAACTGAATAGCATGTGAGAAGAGAAGTATCCTTTTAATAAGAAAAAATACAAAGAGTTGCAAACTGAATAGCATGTGAGAAGAGAAGTATCCTCGATGTAAAAAAATTACAACTGAGAATTCACAAGTGCTCATATGATAGACCCTATCCGTAGTAACAAAAGAGTAATTCATATGTCATCACTACATGAGCTCAAAACCTACAAAGAAAATGAGCAGACCAATTTTTTTAATCAAGCTAACAAGTTAACAAATTAAACCAAAATGTAGATGACAAATTAAACTTTTAGAGCACGTAAACTTCTTCAATTTTTTCATTATATATAATAGTAAAATTCAGTGACAACATGCGAGCTTCAATGAGTGAATCGATAAAAGGTTTGATGCCTGCAATGTGACAAGGAAGAGATTTCCAATTATACTATGATCATCGAATGTATGAATGTATAAGGCCCATATTGCTACTCAATCTCTCAAGTTTATCCACAATGTTGGACTTGTGAAATTCATTACTTCTCTTTTTCCAGAAGATTTAGTAGATAAGATTGAATGACATGGATTATATACAGAACAATCATCAATCTACATCAGGAGAATATATCTCAGATTCTTCATTCCAGCAAGTCAGCTATATAAAATCATCATTAATGTTTCATACAGTGTAAAACCCCAAAATTTTTGAAAATATTATTATAAATAATAATAAATGAGTTTTATTATGATTGGTGGTTATTTTGGGATGAATGGATTAGATTGGAATCTATTTGAGATTGATTCATAGTTTCAGCATTGGTATCGCGAGTCTGCTGAAATCTGTCGCATTTGTATTTTTAATAATTTTTCTGTTGATTAGATAGATGTGAGGCTTACGTCATATATATATATATATATAATCATCATCTCTCTCCTTCATTTCATTTCTCCTTTCCCATTCCCGTGAGAAGAGCTGCCCTCTCCCTCAAAACCCCCAAAAAAATTTATAGAATTGTTGGCCTTCTTGTTTTGATGATATTTAACAAATAATTTATGACTAATATTGTTTGTCTAGTATTTGTTTTTTTCCATTTATTATAGACAAACGATGTGTTGGAGGATGGATGGAATCAAGCATTCACGACCATATCCAATGGAGGTTGGCGGAATAGTGGAGTGAAGCTATGCAAATCCAAATTAAAGATTTAAGTTCAAGCTTCATCCGCGAGTTTACCAAGTCAAGCATGTTTAAGACCAAACTAGCTTGGGTAAATTAGTTTAGGATTTATACTTGTGTGTTAATACTTTGAGCTCAATATCACACATACACACAATTCTTGATTTTGAGTAATTTTGATAAAATATTGAGTTATTGGTTTTTGGACTTAACAAACTTTATATGCATATTCTATTAAGTCTATAAAATCATTTTATAATATTTCAAAATATTGTTTAACTCAATGGTCAAAAATCAAGAAGTTTATGTACACATGTATTTAAAAGTTTTGCAAAATATATGAGTTTTCAAAAGTAAGAAATTCAATTTTAGAAATTCTTCTTCTAACATGTTCAATTTCATGTTTATAAATGTTTTCTAAAGTTTTATTAATTTTGGAATTAATTTGTTATGTTTAATTAAATTTACAAAATCAAGTTTTAAATAAGTTTATGTTTGTGCACATGTTCGTGCATGTTTTTACAAAATAGATGCGTTTTCACAATTGGAAAATGCAATTTTCAAATTTTCTTTGTTTACATATTTATCATCATATATACAAATATTTTCCCAAGTTTTACTAATTTTGGATTTGTTTTATTATTTTTAGTTGAATTTACAAAAACGAGTTTTCAGCAGTTTTTCAGAAACTATATATCTGTGTTTAAATAATTATTTCTCACAAATAGGAAGCGATATTTAAGAAATTCTTTCTCTAACATGTTCATATACATGTGTAGAAACTTCACTCAAAATTTCATAATTTTTAAAGTTGATTTACTATTTTTAATTGATTTTACAAAGTCAGATATGTAATTTTCTAGCTTCTGAAATTGTCAGTTTTTCAAGGTCGACCGCTACAGTCGACCGTGCTACAGTAAATCGACCACCACAGTCGACCATATGTAGTCCAGAGAGCATTCTGGCTCTCGTGGTCAACCACTACAGTAGCCGTGGTCAACCGTCGAAGTTACCGTTGCACAGTAACGGTAACTTGCTGATTTTTTTGTGGGGTTTTGGGCTTTTTTGGGGTTGTTTTCTTCTACCCTATATATACCCTATTATCATAACTATTTTCTACTACTAAGAGATGTTTTAAATAAGTTTTTACAAGAGTTTAAGTTTTGTTTAAGTGAGGGTTTAAAGTTTTAAGTTTGTGGAGATTATTTCACAAGAAGAGGAGATCATCTTTGGTTTGAGCTTTCCACTTCACATCTCCATCTCTCTTGTTCTAGAGAAGTTTTCTCAACTCAATTATCTAGCTTGTTTACATTTATATTGTCATATTTATATTTGCTACAACTCAATTATCTAGCTTGTTTACATTTATATTGTCATATTTATATTTGCTAGACTTTAATTGAGTTTAATTTTATTTCTCTTTGTTTACACACACAACCATTGAGCGTATTGTATTTACATACATTGTATAATTGGGTTGTGGGATTGTGTGACTTAGAGAGTGAGCCTATATTGAGTTCTCATCTATTTAGAGAATAAATTTGTTGTATTGAGAGCTTTATTATGAGATACATTTTGTAATATACTTATACACCGAGAGGAGTGTGTGGTGAGAGACGGGGTCGTCCCAAGAAGAGTGAGGTAGGTGGTAATGTCTAGAGGTAGGTTACAATTCCTAACACTTGAAGGAGACATGGGATAGAGGCTAACACTAAAAGGGTGTAAAGTGTGATTACAAGAGTGTGAGATTGTAGAGTTTTCGATTAGCTAGAAAACCATATTGTGATGTGTAAACGTTTTTCGGATAAGCGTAGAAAACTCAATGTGATAGTGGATTTCTCCCCGGGAGTGGGGAGCGGAGACGTAGGACAGAAGGTCCGAACTCCATGATCATCTTTGTGTGTTTGTGATTGTCTTGGCGTCTCACTTATGCTTATTGTTCATTTCATTCTTGTCGCCATTATCTATTGTTCATAGTGACCACTATCTTGTTTGTGTTTATATTACCCTTAGTTTGCTATCCTCGCACTTATATATCATTGTTAGGATATTGCCATTTGTTCATTTTGCATATTCTTGCTCATAACATATTGTATATCTATCTTGCAAGAATAATATTTGAATTAGTTTTAAATCGGCATAAAATCGGATTAGATTAGCATGAGACCCTAATCACCCCCCCTAGGGTCTAACAAGAATTTCGAAAAACTTTGTAAAGCAAAGTTGTAGAGAAAGGCCAGATATATAACTTTTGTGAAGGAATTTCGTACGAATCAACCGTTTGCTGGATCAAAACCACTTCTAAAGGTAAGATTATCTTTTTCTAATCTCATCCTATTTAGTTTTAATTTTGATGGTTTAGACCCTAAATTGATGAATAGAATTTTAGATACAATCCGAAAATGTAGAAATAAATATGATCGGGATGATATTCACCACCAAAAAAACTATTCACCAACGGGAATACTGTTCACCGTCGAAAAACACTGTTCGCTACCTGAAACACTATTTTACTACCACAGCCACTGTTTATTTTCGAAAACACTATTCATTCTGGGAAAATACTATTCACTCCTGGAAAACACTATTCACCAACGAAAAAATACTATTCACTGTTGGAGTTACTATCCACATCCAAAATTTCCATTCACCACTGGAGTTGTTGTTTATCGTCGGGAGTACTACTCACCACTGATGTTACTGTTCACCGTCGGAATTATTATTCACCATCGGGATTACTGTTCATCGTCGAAATTATTATTCACCGGCTACGTTAGTGTTTATCGATTGAGGCTGTTTTGTGTGTGCACGTTTGTGCACGCGTTGCTGGTTGATCGACGGGATATTTCGGTCGACCGATTCGATGTTGTATTGTATATAGTGAGTTTCTACATACGTTAGATCGCAACCACGAAGTATGAACTTTGGGTCAACCGGCCTACTTCTTTCTTTAATATGCTTTGTTTATTCATGCATTATTTGTTTCGTGAACGCGGGGTTCAAGCTGCACGATGATACACGTATGATCATGAGTACACATGTATAGTGTTGTAGCACACACACGGATATCCCAAATGGGATTATTATAAGTATTGTTTTAATTTCATATGAGATATGATTTGTCTATACAGTTTTTATATGTATGTGAATATCGTTGATGAGCACAGCTCAATACTACTTGGGATAGTGCGTCGGTGTACCTATATCATTGTTTCTGCATGTTTATGCGTTGAGGTCGGTATACCTATATTATTGTTTTCGCATGATTATGCGCAGAGGTCGATATACCTATATCATTGTTTCCGCATGTTTATGCGCAGAGGTTGATGTACCTATATTATTGTTTCCGCATGTTTATGCGCAGAAGTCGATGCGCCTATTTGTCGATCCGCATGGTGATGCGATAATACCTATTTGTCGATCCGCGCGGTGATGCGATGATACCTACTTGTAGATCCGCACGGTGATGCGATGATACATATTTGTCGATCCGCACGGTTATGCGATGATACCTATTTGCTGATTCACACAAGTATATGATTTATTGAGAAACTATAGAGAATGATAATATTGTCAGCCAGTTGTTTTGAGTCCTTGGTGGACACCAAGTGTGATACAACTCATTGTTGAGTTGCCTTTTACCAAGTTACTCATGATTTCGAGTACACGAGGCATACACATATACTGATATCGTTTATGATATTTCACTTTATTATTTCATTTCAGTCATATTTCAGTTGCTTAGTTCAGGGTTAATATTTAGTAATTTACTACCTGAGACATACAGTATATACATGAGGGTTTCCTTATTTGGATTATTTCGCTCGACGTACCAGTCTCGTGTTATGAGTTTCTAATTATTAATTGCATTTAGATTGTTTATTCTTAGTTCGGTATTAGTATTTAGCTATCTACAATTTGAGACATATGATATATACATAAGGGTTTCCTTGTTTGGATTATTTCGCTCGACGTACTACGTCTAGTCTTGTAGAGGTCTAAATATTATTCCATTAGATACAGGAAAAATGATCTAGGTAGACTATGCTCAATAGATAGAGCATCCACTTCATTTAGCAGCCCTTCCCCTGGGGACGGACGGAGGTGATCTTGCTGTAGCGCTCTGACGCTCTTGTTGTTTTTCTTTTTATTCTATTTCTCCTTTCAGGCGGCTCAGAGCATCGGAGGGTCGCAGGATGACGGAGTACATGCATAGTCATCGTCGTATGATTTATTAGTAGAGACTCCACAATAGTTTTATATTTCTATTCAGTCATTAAAGTTTGTATTCATATAAATGCAGTTTGCCTTAGTACGATCATCAGTTGATTCATTTTTAAATATTTGACATTTGTTTCAGAGATCAGTTGTATTTCAGTTTAGTTTATTTGAGACATGATTTCATTTATAAGATATATATTTCTACATCATGTCTATTGTATTGATTTCTCTCATATTTTGCCTGTTTTGTACATGCACTTCTATTTGATTCCACTAGAGGATATTACTATGATTGGTGAAACTTTTTATTGTACGGTGTGGGTGTATGGCAGGTTTAACATCTCTGGGTTCACCTTGCTGCAGCCATTTGTGAAAATAGGGGCGTCACATACAGTCACTTGCATAAACCAAATAGTCATCAACATGAAACGTAAATGATCAAGAGATAAGTCCATGCAGTCGAGATTATACAGAGTATCAAAAATAGAGGGGTGGGGACCTATTTCTGGTGCTCTCAAATCAACAATTTAATAGAAATGGTACCAATAGTAAAAGGTTTTCAGACAGAAAAAGAGACTTACTTCAATAGCATAGACACTGATTACACAAGCATCTAGAAACAAACATTTACATGGATTAACAATCAAGCTAGTTATTTTAAGCATAAGAACTTTTTAAGGATTTAATATTAATCGATTGATAAAATTTAGTGGCATAAAAAAGAAAAAAAGAAAATTATACCTTTTACCTGGTATAACTCAATTTTCATTGAGTAAGTCCATACAAATATCAATGTCTGAATTGCAACAAGGGGACACTTTTCAGTGACAATATGTTCAAATAGAATCTATGACTGTAGATGCATATATGACTTATTTAATACATCAAGTTTATCTACAATATAGGAGCAATCAAGTATACAGTAAATAAAAAGGCATAATCAAGTATACAGTAAATAAAAAAACAAAATTCTCAATAAAATGAAAAAAAATTGTACCTTTGAGAAGAGACAAGCACTCCTTGCTTGAATTAGATAAGAATCTATCAAAATCACCAAACTCTAATGCATTCATAATGAAATCATCAAAAAAACTAGAAATATTCAGTCAAAAATATTGTTCAAATAACATCGAGATGAAGAAATCCAAGAGAGAACTTACTCAAATGGGTTCAAAGATTTGGGGGTTCTTGTTATCCAACTAGAAACTACTCTTAAGAATAAAGAGACTAAAATCTCTTTTTTTCATCATTAGGAAGTGACTTTAACAAATAAAACTTTTCCGGGTTGTTATCCATTATCTTCTCAAATGCATTGAACACTTGAATGCGACTTAAGTTGGGTATTTTTGAGACCACTTGATTAATCTCCTCTCCGGTTGGTGGTTTTCTTACTAGTTCCTTCTTTCTCTCATTAAAATACTCACTCACAAAAGTTGTCATCACTGCAAGTGAATCAGCCATTTTATCCCCTTTTTTGTTTCTATGAACTTATCTCACCACTAGTTGATGCTCTAGGAAGAAGTTTCTTTGAAGAGCTTCCACCTTCATTTGTTTCAAATTGTGCCTCAGATTCCTCATGTTGTATTTTGTTAGCAGCCTCTTCAAAGGTTTCTGCACCTTCACCATTGGCTCTATCTTTTGCACATAACACCATAATGTCATCCCAATTTTCAATCAAACGATTCTAGTAGCCTTTTGCATCTGGATTAGCCTGCAATATGAGAATATTCATAAATATTTTTAGATATATGCAACAAACTAATAATTCAAATTAATAAGTATAAAAAGTGTAATATTACCGTAACATAGCCGCTCCATACTTTTTGCTCACTAGCGGGTATAATCGCTATTTTCTTCTCATCATCCCACCACGTCAAACCACTTTTATTTTTAATGTCATAGATAACATTATAATGTGTTTTCCAAATTTTGAGTCAATTCTTCGCGTTATCTTTGTTCAAGTTGCTATTAAATGATTTTTGTGCATCAACCACAACTTGATACACTTGAGGCTTCCAAGTACCATCGACTTTTAATCCTTGGTTTATTTGATCGTACAACACATTGGCTAAAGCTGAGTCCATATCACGATTCCACACAGCATATGATCTCGACTGAGATGCAATTTATTTCCCTTTCTTTGTCATCCTAATACATACCAAAGTGAATGACACAGAATTAGTAATGAAGCACAAAGATTGATTAGTAATGAAGGCTGGAGAATAATGGTAATAATCAAAGATCATAAAACTTATCAAAGACATAAAATTATCACAACTGCTGACCAACTTTAGGATCAAATCTTATGGATGCTAGCCCCCTCCCAAAGTCGGTATTCATCCCACATTTGCATAGCTAAATCATCTCTAAAGTTACTCCATTCATCTCTAACTCTCACAGTGGTGATACGCTTCTCATCTATATTCTCAATTTCTAAAACAGGAGCATCTTCTAATTCTCGATCCACATCATTCAACAAATCGTCTTCATCCATCTCTTCATGTAAAAAGTTGTGAAGAATACAATATGCATTAATGATCCTAATTTGAGTTTTAACACTATAAAAGCTAGTTGTCCGTAATATAACCCATCGTTTTTTTAGCAATCCGAATGTCTTCTCAATTGTGTTTCAAGAAGAGGAATGACGTTGGTTAAATAACTCCTTGTAGTTTCTTGGACCATTTTCTCTCCAAGACTTTATATGATAGCGAGTTCCTCTATAAGGTGCCAAAAACCTCGACCCATTTGTATACCCAGCATCCACAAGAAAGTATTTATCTACAAAATTGAAATCTTCAATCACAACAATGTAAAAACTAGGAAGCAATACATATATATTAATTGAAAAATTATATTCCTATTTGAGGGAAGTTTCAAGCCATTGCGTCGACATAAAGCATCACGCAAAACACGAGAATCTGATGTTGGACCCTCCCAACCAGGTAGCACATATGAAAATCTTAAATTGGCATCACAAACACCAAGTACATTTGTACTGGTCTATCCTTTTCTATTTTGATATCTACTTGGATCTTCCAAGGAAATAGTTAATTGGATATGAGTCCCATCAAGTGCCCTGATAGCATCCTAAAATTGCACAACCTTGTAGGCGTCTAAAAATACCTATGGGTGTCCGCACACGGCTCGAGACAGAGAGAAGATGATAAACATTGCTATTAGAGTCGCAGGAGCTCGTTTGATAACGACAAACACATGAAGTGAGTCGACAGGTCATACGAAGCAACGGAACTTCGGAATAACGAAAACGAGAGCTGATCGGGAGCCCCGCGTCGTTTACAAAAGGTGGAGCACCCCTCGTGTCTAATTTATTTCACATATGATTCAATTATGGGAGCCTGTAGATCTCCTTTTCGGCTTTCCAACGCATCTTGAATCGCCTCATTCCGAGGTCGGATGAGTGAGTTAAGGCTGTTACAGTAACCGCGGGTCGGACTGGATTGCTACAGTAACAGCGGGTCGGACTAGGGTGCTGCAGCAACAGCGGTCGGACCGCGCTACAGTGATCTAACTGCACAAAAAAGTGAAGTTTTAACTATGATATGATTTGAATCTGAAAAATCTCAAAACATACAAGTTGTAGATCTCTTCTCCATCTTTCCAATGCATCTTGCAATCAGTTCTAATCGAAGTTCGTACGAAAGAGTTATGACCAAAATACTAAAGATATCTCAAATTGACCCGCGCAGCGGCGGGTCGGATCAGTCCGACCCGCGCGGCGGTGGGTCGGATCAGTCCGACCCGCGCCCACGCGGGTCGGATCAGTCCGTCTCGCGCCCAGAACTGCCCGTAACCTCCAAAACTCATTTTTAGGCTGTTTCGATCGGTTTCTTCTGTTCCAGAGGTTCATAACTGACTAGATATCATCCCCAAATGTGGTTAATCAGTTATTAACTGAAGATAAGGCCAAATCACTCATTCTCATCCACAAACCCGCATCCGGAGCCTTATAAATACAAGCCTAGGGTCTCCTTTCAGCAGGCGGAGTTATTATCAAGACGTGGAGGTGCTGCCGGATTGAGGAGTCAAGGAGCACGAATTTCAGCGAAGGCAAATCAGATCCTGGTGAACTTCGGCATAAAGAATGAGCTATTCGAAGGATCTGAACCCCGTCCGTCTGTCCTTTGAGATTAGGCTTGGTCTTAATCTCGAGAAGAGTTCTGATTTCGCTTGGTCGATCTCAGCGCTTCAAATCAAACACTACCTCGGTGAAGGCGAAGCTCTGCTGAATTTTCCATTAACCGGATCCAGATCGACGGTCATCCACGGATAAACCCCAGCACAGGCAAAGATCCCATGCAAGCAGAAGACCGATAAACGATCTCTGCGTTTGTTTGATAAAGTTGTAAAAAAAAATTTATTTTCATTGTGTAAGGAGATCTTATAAAAAGATCAACTTTTTATTTTATTCGAGTTTATTGTAACGACTAAAGTTGTAATAGATTCGATAGTAATAAAAACAGCAACTTTCGACGCAAACAAACTGGCGACCATAGTGGGAGCCAACGGTCTCGCTGCCGAGACCGTCATGTCGCAACCGATGATTAAGATCCCGGTTGAAGAGGTGGTCGAATACGAGTTCGACCAACAGAAGTACGAAGAATACCTCTCGTCCTCCTCCTCCAGATCCTCCGCTTCTCGCAAGCGCAGGAAGATCAACGCCCTCGTTGCTGTGGTAGCTAAACCTTGTGACGTCCTTCCGGCCTCCAACGAGTCCGGATCTACAGATCTGAACTCCTCCTCAATCAAGGAGTTGAGTACAGAAGGCGTGCCCACTTTATCGAAGAGAGCTCATCAAAGGCAGCGCCAACGCCTTGCGCGCCAACTCGTTAGGGCTTTGGAGTCAATTGACGGGATCCGTTATGAGGCGGATCTGAAAATGAGGCAACGCCATTTGCCCCAACAGCGTACAAATGCCCTCTCCTCTAAATCACCAACAAGGGAATGGGTACAAGTCAAAAGAACCTGTTTAACTCTTGAAGAGCGGATCAAAAAGCGCCGCGCACTGCTTGCGTGCGCCCGAATTCTTGCGCAAGAGGTCAAAAGATTGCAGAGGGAAGAAGTGGAAAAGAAGCCACGAAAACTGCACAAAGTTTGGAGGCCAAAGTCCAAGACGGCGGCCGAAAAGATCAAAAAATGCGGGTCACTCAAATCCGACCAGGTCACTCAAATCCGACCCGCCGAATCGCGGGTCACTCAAATCCGACCCGCCAAATCACGGGTCACTCGAATCCGACCCGCCAATCTGCAGGTCACTCAAATCCAACCCGCCAATCTGCAGGTCGCCCAAATCCGACCTTCCAAATCGCTGGTCACTTGGGTCCGACCCTCCACTTTGCGGGTCACCCAAATCCGACCCTCCAATCTGCGGGTCATCTGGATCCGACCCTCCAACCCACGGGTCACTCAAGTCTGACCCGCGCCAGGGTAAAGACAGAAATCGTTATGCACATGTTTCGTCGATCCCTTTGAATTCCGTACCTCCGGCGGGGCACCGTGACATCGTGGATTTGTCCCGATTCATGGTGAGGATAGTCGATCGTCTGGGTCCTTTGCACGAGGATCGAGGCAAAGTTCTGATCGAAGAACGCTTTGGTCTGGTGACTGAACCCCGAGCGACTCGTTGAGCTGGGGGTCGCACACGCCCTCGCAACAATTTCAAGCCTTCTCATAAAGGGAAAACTCCAATTTCCGCCCACCTGGGGGTGTGTATCCAAAACCAAGAGCCTGTTGAGATCCTGCGCTCCCAAAAGCGTAGTTCTAAACACGTGACTCTTAAGAATGCTAATAAAGCGGCAAATCCCCTGAAAGAAACGTATTCATTTGACGATAACAACGTTATACCAGGGGAGTCATGTCAACACACGATAGGTTGCCCCGATCATCTGACCGATGAGTTGTACTATCGGGCTGGGGGTATGAACGAGTCTCGGAAGAGATATGCCCGAGAAACCAAATTTCACTGCCCGTGCGCCGAACTAATCAGGGCAGTATTATCAGCGTGCAGTTGCCCCAAAACCGCTCCGCAGAGGGTCTCCATATCCGAGAGGATATCCAACAGAATGACTAAGTCCAAACCAAAACATCTCCGTAAGAAGCGATCGGTTGTTCAAGGTGACGAACTCCCGGAAGTCACAATAAATATGGCTGATAAGAAAAAGTTGATTCGACCTTCTAGCTCTGACCCGCTTATATCTCATCGTTTAACCCGGTTGCGATCAGGGACCACTAGACGCAGGGACTACCAAAGAATGCAGAGAGGGTTATCATCGGACGATGAAGCCTCGGATGCTAACTCTGCAGTCGCTTCTGACAATACGGTATCTAGCCTAGGGCAATCCCGTGAAGTGTTTATGATTAACACCGAAGAAGCAACTAAAATGGTTGAGGATGCTCTAGCCAAGCAGAAGCAAGCATTTAAATTCGAAATGGAAATGGCTATGTTGCGAATGAGGGAAGAGCATGACCAACAGATCCGAGCCTTATCGAATCAGCTAGGTGAATCCGGTCGTCGCAACAATGTTAGCCAAGCAGTTAGCGATTCAGACGTGGACGAATATATCAATGCTGATGACCCTTCTGTTGACCAGAATGCTGGAGTGGTCCCACTAAAAACAATGACACTGGGGGTGGTCCCACCAATGATGACAACACCGGGGGTGGCCCCGTTGTTCCTCTCACAAATCGTTCAAGCCCCGATACAAGCGAGGATGAGAAAATAAAAGATCTTGAGAGCAAAATCAACGCTCTAATGTCTGCTCAAGAGGTGAAAAGGACCGGCATTCCCTATCCCTATCCAAGAGAGTGGGATTCAATAGCATACCCAACGAAGTTCAACCTGATTAACTTCACGCCGTTTGACGGGAATGGTTCGCCCACACAGCATCTGATCTACTTCAAGTCCCACTTGGGCATGATCTCCGGCAATGAAGCCTTGATGGTTCGGTCATTCGTTGGCACCCTTCACGGGCCCGCCTTTGATTGGTACCACCGTCTCAAGCCCGGAAGTATTAACAACTGGGACGATATGGAGAGCTCATTCCTCGGCAGTTTCTTTGATGACGACGACGAGGTATCCATCAGGACACTTTTTGATGAGAAACAAGAAGATGACGAGACAGTCGACGACTTCATCAAACACTTCAGGAATAAGGCAATGAACTGCCGAGATCCGATCACGGAGGACTTCATCCTCCAGACATGTCATAACAACCTATCTATTAAGATATTAGAAGTTATGGGCTGAGCGATTCCTTAGAAGGAAGAAGGCCGAGAGGAACCAACCGACGGTTAATCCGCTGGACTCAAATTTCGCCTCTCGTGGTAAGGGCAAAGCACCTGCAGCTGCTGGTGGTGCTAATCAAGCATCACAACAGCAATCCCGAAGGCAGCAAAAGACTTCGGGTCCGAGACTCCAAAGAGAGTATTCCTTCAAGGACGAAGACGTTCCAGCCATCTTCGAATCCCTCCTTGAAAACAACAAGATCAAGCTACCACCTATCGCTAACCAGGAGGAAGCCGACAATATTGCAGATCCGAAGTACTGTGCGTACCACAGGAGGGTCCTTCATCCTACCAAGAATTGCTTTGCTCTTAAGAATAGCATCCAAACCTTAGTTGAAGCCGGCGTTATATCGTTCAATTAAGTCGAATGAACACTCCGACAAGTATACGAGTATAAACTGCTTCTTAATACTCCAATAGGCACACGAGTCTAAACTGTTTCCCACTTTTGACGGGAAGTTCCTGGAGAATGTTACGCTAATATTCTTAAGGATAACCTGGTCATGTAACTCAATACAATGTCCAACCCAGTTCCGCAAAGAAAGCTGGGGGTGGATTATTCATGTAACGAAAAGTTCCCGGAAGAATATTAAATGTAATATTCTTAGGGATAACTCGATCATTACGAATAAAGTGATAAACACTAAACCCCCACTGTGATTTCTGAACACTCTATTGCTGAGATGAGATTCGATCACTTTGTGGGATCAATCTTTCCTCACAAATCCCCCATTGGTGTTTAACGACTCACAGTCTCCCACCACAAAATCCCCCACCGATCAGACCAATTGACGGCGTGACACCAAAATTCTTTTCGGTTGAATCCACTCAACTCCCACTACGTATGTGCACTCAACACACCCATTATTAGAGTCCAGACATAATATTTGGAATTTTATTATCCTGATCACTGACGATTGTAAAACCCCTCCATGTTAAGTATTTATCACTTAACACTAGGAATCCCCTTTGAGTGATTTGTACGAATCAACATTCCTACAGTAATTTGTACTCCCACTCTCACTGTTCACTTGGTCAAACCTTCCTACAGTTAATCCCCTCTCGATTCCTTCAATGAACGAGAGGTCCACAAATCGAGTGATCAAACCTATAAAAGTTAGGGTCATCTCACACTCCCACTTGGTCAAACCTTCCTACAGTTAGGACCACAATCAAAATCCCCTCTCGATTCCTCCAATGAACGAGAAGTCCTCAAATCGAGCGATCAAATCTTCCTACAGTTAGGATCGTCTCAAACCTCCCACTTGGTCAAACCTTCCTACAGTAAGGACCAAAACCACAATTCACTCTCGATAAATGAGAAATCCATCTTTAGTTCGGTAATCAAACCTTCCGACAGTTAGGGTTATCCGAATCTTTTAGATTCTCGGAGTAGAGATCTCACTCTTAGTTTCACCTTCTCGGATTCTTGAAGTGGAGCTCCCACTTTGAGTTTCTTTTTGTAACTTGAGATAGAATATAAAATTCTTCCTCTTCAGCTTTGGGAGATAGAATATAAATTTCTTCCTCTCCCGCATCGGGTTCGTCTTTGCCCCAAGAGAAGACTCCGTTTTTTTCAAACTTCTAAAATCCGTGCCTCACACGCATGTGGAATTTTATCCTGAAGCCTAAGTAGGGATAAGTCAACGCCTAACACGCGTTGCCGATTAGTTCTTAACTGTAAAAAGAACAAAAGCCCACATATTCGATATTGTGACAGACCGTTATTAATAACACCAAAATCCGTGTCTCACACGCACGAGGAATTTCATCCCGAAGCCTAAGTAGGGATAAGTCAACGCCTAACACGCATTGCCGGTTAGTTCTTAACCGTAAAAAGAACAAAAGCCCACATATTCGATATTGTGGCAGGTTGTTATTAATAACACCAAAATCCGTGCCTCACACGCACGGGGAATTTTATCCTGAATCCTAAGAAGGGATAAGTCAACGCCTAACACGCGTTGCCGGTTTAGTCTTTCACCGATTGAAAAAGACACCAGAATCCAGTCTGGGGTATTTTATCCCGAAACCTAAGTAGGGATAAGTCAGCGCTTAACCCGCGTTGCTGGGTGGTTCATTCCCGTAAAAAATGACCGAGTCTACGTATTCAGTATCGTAGCAATAAAAATCCATGCCTTAAAGCATGGGGAATTTTATCCCGAATCCTGAGCAGGGATGAGTCAATGCCTAACACGCGTTGCCGGTTAGTTCTTAACCGTAAAAAGAACAAAAGCCCACATATTCGACATTGTGACAGGTTGTTATTCATAACGCCAAAATCCGTGCTTCACACGCACGAGGAATTTTATCCTGAAGCCTAAGTAGGGATAAGTCAGCGCCTAACATGCGTTGCTGGGTAGTTTATTCCCGTAAGAAAGACAAAGTCTACGTATTCAATATCGTAGCACTAAGAGAGCTAACTCTCTTAGCACAACGTCACATGCGGAACGGACTTAAACAATCTGCATGCAAGTCCGATTCAAACGGTAATCGGTAAAGGCACGTCAAATCCGTTGAAGGCTGAGGATTTGCCAAAAATCCTAAGTTTACGTCTAATACACGTTGCTGTTTAATCTTTTCACAGGAGAAAGACTAAGTCTACGTATTCAATATCGTAGCACTAAAAGAGTTAACTCTTTTAGCATAACGTTATGTGCAGAACGGATTTATACAATCTGCATGCTAGCCCGACTCAAACGGTAGTCGGTAAAGGCTTATCAAACCCGTTGATGGCTGAGAATTTGCCAAAAATTCTATAAATGCGAGTCATTGACGCATCAACTTCATTAGTTGGTCTCATAACTTGAGCATCCAATGACTTCGGGATAAAATCCATACATACAGATGAATCAGCTTTAATAGTTGGTCCTACAGCCCAACATTTGGGACCGCCACGCTCCAATACCTTAAGAGCTTAAACTGTGTAGACTTCAACAAAAATCAACGCCACACAACGCGTTACAGTAAAGATCGATGTCGGTCAACGCATCAGCAATCTTGCCAAATTAAGGCGAACGATGATTTCAGCGAGTTCAATTAGATTCAGATATGAATTTCTGATGAAGATGATCAGTTCAAAGTCAACTCAATGGCACGAGCTAAGTTCAGAAACTTACACACCAATCTCAGTTCAAGATTTCGACAACGGTCAGACGGTAAACGCAGCGCCGGAAGAACTTTATCTATTCGACGAAATAATGAATAGATTGAAGGCTGAAGAAGTTAAGAATTGAGGTAGTTCAAGGTCACTCTATGAAATTGAGGAGATGGCCTATCTTATCCAAAGCATTCCAGACCCCTCTATAAAAGAATGAGTCTGAAATACTTTGGAGGGGGTATCTGTAGGCATCTAAAAATGCCTATGGGTGTCCGCACACGGCTCGAGACAGAGAGAAGATGATAAACGTCACTATTAGAGTCGCAGGAGCTCGTTTGACAATGACAAACACATGAAGTGAGTCGACGGGTCATACAAAGCAACGGAACTTCGGAATAATGGAAACGAGAGCTGATCGGGAGCCCCACGTCGTTTACAAAAGGCGGAGCACCCCTCGTGTCCCATTTATTCCACATATGATTCAATTATGGGAGCCTGTAGATCTCCTCGTCGGCTTTCCAACGCATCTTCAATCGCCTCATTCCGAGGTCAGATGAGTGAGTTAAGACTGTTACTAACCGTGGGTCGGACTGGGGTGCTACAGTAACTGCGGGTCGGTTCTGGGGGTGCTATAGTAACCACGGGCGGGCTGGGCTACAGTAACAGCGGTCGGACCGCGCTACAGTGATCTGACCGCACAAAGAAGTAAAGTTTTGACTATGCTGCGATTTGAATCTGAAAAATCTCAAAACATAAAAGTTATAGATCTCTTCGCCAGCTTTCCAACGCATCTTGAATCAGCCTAATCAGAGGTCGTACGAAAGAGTTATGACCAAAATACCGAAGATATCTCAAACTGACCCGCGCAGCGGCGGGTCGGATCAGTCCGACCCGCGCGGCGGCGGGTCGGATCAGTCCAACCCACG
This sequence comes from Asparagus officinalis, assembly GCF_001876935.1. Lineage (NCBI taxonomy): Eukaryota > Viridiplantae > Streptophyta > Magnoliopsida > Asparagales > Asparagaceae > Asparagus > Asparagus officinalis. Next base: position 104,830,381 of record NC_033798.1, on the reverse strand, counting down.
CCCACGTGGGTCGGATCAGTTCGTCTCGCGTCCAAAACTGCCTGTAACCTCCAAAACGCATTTTTAGACTGTTTCGATCGGTTTCTTCTGTTCTAGAGGTTCATAACTGCCTAGATATCATCCCCAAACGTGGTTAATCAGTTATTAACTGAAGATAATGCCAAATCACTCATTCTCATCCACAAACCCGCATCCGAAGCCCTATAAATATAAGCCTAGGGCCTCCTTTCAGCAGGCGGAGTTATTATCAAGATGTGGAGGTGCTGCCGGATTGAGGAGTCAAGGAGCACGATTTTCAGCGAAGGCAAATCAGATCTCGGTGAACTTCGGCATAAAGAAGAAGTTATTCGAAGGATCTGAACCCCGTCCGTCCTTCCCTTGAGATTAGGCTTGGTCTTAATCTCGAGAAGAGTTCTGATTTCGCTTGGTCGATCTCAGCGCTTCAAATCAAACACTACCTCGGTGAAGGCGAAGCTCTGCCGAATTTTCCATTAACCGGATCCAGATCGACGGTCGTCCACGGATAAACCCCGGCACAGGCAAAGATCCCACGCAAGCAGAAGACCGATAAACGATCTCTGCGTTTGTTTGATAAAGTTGTAAATTTTTTTTATTTTCATTGTGTAACGAGATCTTATAAAAAGATCAACTTTTTATTTTATTCGAGTTTATTGTAACGACTAAAGTTATAATAGATTCGATAGCAATGAAAACAACAACTTTTGACGCAAACAAACCTTACAATTAGTTCTATTAAACAAAAGTATTAAACATGAAAACCTTAATAAAAGAAGCCATAGTTACCTCAAATCATTTCTACTTCTTCATGTCTCTCTCATTAGGATTTGTATATTCTTGTCTAATATAGAGGCTTCCTATCTTCATGACTGCTTGAAGTACTTTGTGGAATTTCCGACTAATTGTTTCATTTAAACGATAAAAATCTGTTTTGCTTATTCTATTTTTTACATTATGAGCTAAAATATGCAAAAACATAGCGACAATTTCTTCAATTATGACATTTCTTGATGCTACTAATCCCCCTCTAGTACATAGAACATCACATAACCTCTTAAACGCTTGAAGATTCATCCTTTGTTGTTCAACACAGTTATTTGCATTACAAATAAGAGTACGAATCCAAGACTTTCTAAGGTATGTCCTTTCATCCTCTTCTTCGTGTGTTCTTAAACTCTCTTTCAACATATGCTTCGTATAGTACCAAGCACCAATGACAGCAACTATAAAACTGACCACTACCACAATAATTTTCTCATCATATCTCCTCTTAAATTCTTCCCTTGTACGTTTATGTTGGATCCTTGAATCCCTTCCATCATTTATTATTTTTAACCTATCACATTAAAAGTTGAACATGCAAGCAGATTACACATATATCCTGAATATATATTTAGCAGGATACAAATTTAATAGAGTCCTAAGAAAAAACCACTTAAGACATAGAAATGAGGAAATACAGCAGGATATTTAGCAAATTACATTTAACTTTCAAGTCTTTTCTGCTCCTCTATGCTATTCTTCTTTGCTCTGACATCTTTATCTAACAAACACAAACAACATGATATACAGTTTTGACTGGCTTTCATATAATGATGCTTATCGAATCATGAACAAGATATAGATAGCATAACATTTCTACTTTATATATACATTTCCACTTTATATATACCAAAACTTTAAAAACTAACCAGGAAGCATTCAGATGCATTTCTACGTAGCATATGTAACTGAAATAGTTTTACCCCTATGAGTCTGAACTGTGAGTCTTCTTATCAGTAACATTGGTTACCTTCCTTACTGAGGTAAAAAAAAAAATTTCTTTAATTGTTATTTTTCTGAACCAAAATGCTACATAACCAACAAAGCCTTTATAGACCAATCTTTTGAAGTCAGCTATTTTTCCGGACAAAAAATTTACGCAAGATATTTTGTACCAATTGATTATTAATAGCCTAGTAAAAGTTTTATGGACTCCTCGGATACACATTCAAAAATCTTACACCCTCTATAAAAAATATTAACTTTGCCCTGAAGGGTTTTTATTACAAATACAACCAAACTGTCATATGTGAATTATAGATTATCAAGTGCGAGTTCACAAAGAATTTTTCGAAAGAATGCTACATATAACAGGAACAAAAAGAATTTCAAAGTGGCCATCATAATCGAGCGCAAAATATGAGATGATCACTACTAATCGAGCAAAAAATCAATTCAGTCAACATTCCTAGTTCCATGAATAAAAATATCAGTTCCATCACCAGAAGAGGAAAAAAATCAACCTCTACTATCAAAAACTTCAAATAAACAACATCCCTAGTTCCATGAGGGCTTACATCATTCAGTTAATTCATATAAAATTACTCTCAGGATAGATTTTTAGAATTGATTTAACACCCAATTAATGATATACATGATCAAGACCAAGAAAGCTGAAGAAAATGAGGGATACCTACATCCTCAGAGCCTAAAGAAACATCCAAAAAAATTTAAAAATTAAAAAACAGCAAAAATTGAAGCCATACCTTGAATCCCAATCAGAAACTACAGAAGCTTGAGGAGAGCAACCGAAAGGGAGGAGGAAACAAGCTACAAAGAGAAAAGCCAAGTCAGAGTTCAACAAAAATTTGTTGCCACGACCTAGGGTTTCGATGAGTGATCATCTCATATTTTGCTTTGATCTAGGGTTTAAGCCACGAAGATCACGACCTAAACCCTAGATCAGATCTAGGGTTTCGATGGATTGGGGAGAGAGAGAGAGAGGAGAAAGAGGGAGAGAAACCCTAAATTAGAACTTGAGATAGATGTTACTTGCTGCGTTGAGAGAGAACTTGAGAGTCGAGATCGGGACTGAGAAATGAGAGAGAGGAGGAGTCAGGATCGGGGATCGGGGATCGGGAGTGAGAAATAAGAGAGAGGAGTGAGGATCGAGATTTGGTAAGTACCTAAGGGTAGGCTGTGATTTGAAATATCAGTATTTGGGCTTTCAAATTCTCATGTTTAAGATAATTTGATTTAAAATCTCAGCCCAATTTAAATCCAAACTAAAGATTTGGATTTGAAATACCCAGAATTTTAAATCTAAGGCCCAAATCCAAGTTCCCAAACACAACCTAAATTACTTTAGGTCCCTCAGTTCTAAGTTCTAACGATGTAACACTGGGTTTTGATAGAGCTTTTTAAGGAGGGGAGGGGGCGGGAGGGGAAGGTTTACAATGCTAACCCTCCTAGCATTGTGTTTGTTTATACTCTTTGGTACCGTTTGGCAAAGGGTTAAGTGAGGGGTTAATGAGATTTAATCCCTTCTTAACCCGCCAAACACAAAAAATCTATACGATGGTTAAAGTGAGTTAAACCTCCATAATTTACCAAACATAAAAAATATAGAAGGGTTAAGCTAACCTCTCTAGAGGGATTAAAATAAGTTAACCCCTCAAAATAAGGGGTTTACTAATACTCCTATTTAGAAGGATTAAGAGTTAACCCTTCTAATTATAAAAAAAATAGTTAAAATCATTGTTATTCCTAAACACTAAAACTGGTCACAAGGACTAAAATAAAACTTATTTAACTGGTTAATAATTTAGTCCTTCTTTTTAACCCAAACACTAAAACGTGGCCTTTAGTTAGTAAGGGGAGGGGATGGGAGGGATCGATGAAAATTAGAAAATTTAGCAACTTTCTCAACCTTCTAAAAGTAGACAGATTGAGAGGGGAGGGGAGAGATTTCAAGTGGAATTTTTTTTAAACTAGTTGGATTGCACGTGCAATGCACGTGGTAAATTTTTTTTTATTTGTTTACAATATATAATTTTATTTAATTAAAAATTTTATTATTAAGTTATGGAATGTAAACAATGTGTCAAACACATAGACATAATATAAACATTCAACATTTTAACAATGAAATTACATTTATTGATTGATTTGGAGATAGTACATTGGTTGCATCTATTACGTGATTAATCAATCAAATACAGTCACAAGGATATACCTAATAGTAATGTTTGATGATGTGGATGTAATTTCAATCTCATGGCATTCGAAGCTTGACTAAGCCTTTGCAATATGTAATATGTTAGTATATATATTCACGCATGAAAATTTCACATTCCCATATAAATTGCAAAACACTCATTAAACTTTGTATAATCAAACATTATTAATAAGGTCGATGAGCAACTTTCTAAGGGCATGGGATTTGAAATATAAACAACAGATGAATATTCCCGAGGATTATTTGAGAACAATCATCAGATAATCAAAGACTGTCAACACATCCAAACACAAATAGATGAACACCCTTGGCTTCAAATCTCGAAATACTATTGGATACTCAAAACATATGCAAACACAGAAAGCAAACGAAATCAACACATTCAAACTGTAGTATGTACACAATAAGTGAAAATTAACCCCTTCAAACGACCTTAAAACGAAACGCTTCAACTGAATTATCATCACACTAATATCATCATCAGCGGAATTATCATCACACTAATATCATCATCAGCAGAGCCTTGATTAGCAGAGTGATCAGCAAGCTTTTTACAAGCATAGAGTGGTGATGAACACTGGGGGTCTGTGCAGAAGGGTTGAGATATATGTACAGTCTCCTTTGCTAACCTATAAAGTTAAAGTAGGAACAATGTCATATCTCTGATCACTGCCTATATAGAGGATAACACAACAATGATATAAGTTAAACCTGAAACTCACCTTCCTTATCCCACAACCCATCACATGCGAGAATTAAAAACTTGAATTTGGGTTTAATTGGAAGGATTCCTGTTTGTGGGTCCGGTATGACAAATTGTTTCAAATGAGAGTCTTCAATTCCCCTAGAAACAAACGGCCTACAAAAATTACAAGTCCACAGAAATTTACTAAGCTTGACACAGGTTAACCCGAAAACATTCAGAATTTCAATTTTTAGAGGGTGTCATGAGGTTAATTTATCATCATCTGATAAAGTTTCTGCCTTCCTCCGACCAAATGAAAGCTACATCCATCTCCAGGCTTCAGCTTGTCCTTGCCATTTGTTCGTCATGTACAAGTAGGGTCTCCTCTATCGCCAAAAAAGGCCAATGCTCCAAATCTGACCCTTTGGGTCTCTAATCCTCACTTCCTTGTCTCCAACTGCAATGTCGCCTGATTTTCTAGACTTTGCTGGAATCAACTGGAGGGGTAAAATTCTATACATATAAATATCATGTATAATGTGTATAAGAATGAGATATATGTGAGTGAAACTGAGATGCAACATAGAGTGATAGAATCTTACAACATTAGAGAATTTTAGGTGATACTCCCTTATGAAGATCTCAAAATGTCCTTTGATGATGCTGGATCGCCTAGTCTTTGACATAGTTGAAAAATCCATAGGTACAACTTGCTCTTGTGGTTGATCTGTGACAGTATGCACCAATTACATTGGATTAATTGTCATTGAAGAAAGATGTTATTTGCATTTTAGTCCCTCACATCTTAAATAATTAAATATTAGTCCCTCAAAATTTTTACATTGCTCATAAGACCCTCAGTTTTATCCTTACCATCAGCTTGTTCCTAAGGGATCTTGCAGTTTGGTTCCTCTGTCGCCAAAATATCCCTAGGTTGTTTTCTTTTTAACATTGACGGGTTCAAGTTTACATCAGAAAATGATACATAACTCATATTGTAATTATATTTACTCTTTCCTCTTTTTTAACTTTTACAGAGTTAAACCCACCGAACGCATATGTCCTATTCAAACAAATTTTCTATTTCAATAAAGCATGCACATTAACATATAAACTCATCAAATTTAATAAAAAGTGACACTAAACCTACGGTGAAAATTATTGTTGATGTTTCAGTTTCTAAACTTCTAAAAAACCAAAACCAAAGGCACACAAACGTGTAACAAACAGTTCTGTTACCACAATCATTCACATTAGCAAAAAGACTTTTGTACGCATATAGCTAAAAGTACCTTGTAATCACAACAGGATTTTCTTTATCAGAAGAATGAACTTCTGCCTTTACTTTTGTGGTCATGCCACCTCTTCCCACCCTCGATTTGTCCCCGAAAGTAATCTCCTTCTGACGTTTTTCCTTAATGTATGTATGTATGATCCTCGAATGAGGTTCACCGGGCGGGCCACTATACAGGCCCTCAACATCACAAAGCAAGACGAGGAGATCAGCCTTCAACTCCAGATCCATTAGGGCTGCTAAGCTATCATTGTCCCAAAAGATACCAGAGGAATCCTGAAAATAAGACACACTTTAAGGTGAAGACAGATTTAAGAGGCTGGATGACTCAAAAACATGTTAAAAGCCAACAAGGGATCCTAACCATGATAGACAGGAGGAAGTTCAAGGGCCTATAGTTTACGGACCTTAGGGTATATTTTTAAGTTTCAATCTTATGTCTTGTCCTTTTGGTGTGATACGTCAAAGAAGAAACTGAAGCTTGAAAACTTAACTAATAAACCTAAATGAAATCATCAATAACTTATGTGGACTTTTTAGCCATTATCTTGAGTGATAGGACTATTATAAACAAATTTTGTTTGTAAGTTGCATAAGAGTTATTGACATTTCTAAAGAAAAAGAACATCAAGGAAGTATTATAAAAAACAAACCAAATGAGAAAAAGAATTCCTCATTGAAGGTCCATATGGAAATACACCTGTATAGCATTGTAAGGTATTATTGTTATTGAATGACAATGTACCTCATAATGAGCTCTTCGCGTGCTGATTGCATCATTTTCATTAAAAACATGAACGACTCTGAGATTCAACAAGGAATTGACAGTATCAATAAGCTGCATCCTGAATCCTGGATCTTTAAAATCACTATCAGTCACGACAAGTTGAGATGATGCCACGTCCAGCTGCATAGAAATTTCATTAATTAAGAATTTTAAAAAAATTATCATGATATAGATTGACATGCAGAGGATTAGAGAATAAATAAACAAATAATGACAAAAGGATATTATAAATTTTTGAAAAAACACCCTTAGGAGCATACCTGATTGAATAAGGCATCAGACCTGAATGTAAATTCACAAAAGGGGTAGAACAGGGCTAATTCATTGGAGCCCTTTTTAGTCACTGAAAACTCAGTGGAGAGGTAAGGCGTCCAGCAATAATTTAATCTTCAAGCGAAGCCGATGGAAAACAATCTGTTTACTTCCTTAATGTTCACTGTGCCGACTTTGAATGTTGCTGTTGCATTGGATGATGTAATTAAGGGTATTACTTAGCTAATCAAGATAAGGAGAGCTGTATGTCTTTTTGAGATATGACTTACTGGGCAAGTGTGAATGAAACAAACAAAATTACAGTCTGATTGCTAAACCCCTCGCAAGTTGGGTTTAAATAGGTGAAATAATAATAACAATAACTCAAATAGGATTGAACCCTTTTGAGTCAATTGAGCGGGCCCAAGTAGATTAACCTAGCCCTCTTCTTTTCCAACCCTAACAGAGAACATAATATAATCAGGAGTTCTTCGGGTAGTATATGAATTTCATATGCATACATTCTGATGCATTCTGAAACGATAATCCATAATATAATAGATAAATACTCTGAAAAGAGAAGTTAACTTATATTAAATACATCCTGTCTCGACAGTTTCTATATGATCATAATAACAAAGACATTCATAATCAATCATTAGTAAATCCTAGCAAATAAGATCAACTTGTAAATTCAATAATGACAAACAAGAGCCAGAAGCACCTGGTCATAAAGCGACCTCTTCTCTTCATCCTTTAGAACCTGCATAAAGCAAAAGAGCACAAGTATTGCTTATAAAGAAATAAGAATAATAGATTAAAACTTCACTATGACAAAGTGAATAACCTAAAAATAACACATCTTAAACAAGTTACCTCATAAGCACGTGACACTTCTTGGAATTTTCTTTCTGCTTTAGCATCATTTTTATTTTTATCAGGATGGAGCTTCTTTGCAAGCTGGAAAAGGACATCAAGGGAAAATAAGTACCAAAGAAGCTACATATAGGTTCCACCACGAGTAAGCAAAACTAATACATGCAAATTTAGCATACAATTCAAAAATAAAAAATTCTGAACCACTTTTCTAAGAATTATGCTTACAAGTCAATAAAGTTCTTGAGAAGGATGAACTGATATTTCACAGCCATGCAACTTGTTATCAAACATCCTCCACTGATCAGTGCCACATGGCTGATGAGCATGTAAGACAAGGCTATACAAAGGAAACTTCATGGCGAAACAACATATTGGAAATCATGGTCAGCACAAAGAATGTCTCTATGATTACCAAGGAAAACAAAGTCTACTAATACAACATGTTTTAATATAGGAATCTAACCCATAACAAAGACATTGTATGAGCCTAAAAGAAATGAGATCACCACCTGAGAAAATGTTAGCGATACAATAACAAATTTCCATTTTCCACTTGACATGTATATTTGACGCTTCATGAATCACGATTTAAGTTGTATAAGCATTGTGTAAACTTCGAAAATACACAATTTAGAGTGCAAATCAAACTATATGTATCAATCTATCTAAGGAGATGAATAAAAACAACATAAAACAGGTCAACAAAAAATGATAACTCAATTCTGCAGAAAATTATACATAAAAAGCAAAAATTAGCATGGGAGACCTACAGCAAAGGGACATGAAGCTTACTGCATAATAAGCTTTCTTAATTTCTAAAGCAGTTGCATTCTTACTCACTCCGAGTATATTATAATAGTCCCTTGCAAGCGCCGGCCTTGTTCCTAAAGTAATCAAAAAATAAGCATTAAGTAAAGAAAAATAAACTTTTAAAAAACATTAAATTTATTCAATAGAGACAAAACCTACCATGAAAATTCCTCTTATTCATATAAAAGATGCCACTTTGAACACAACTCGTCCATTTTCCTACACAGTTTACTCCTCATAAAATAAAACCCCAAAACCAATTAATTCATAATACAATCAAGAACGTACCTTTTCCCCAGTTGGAGTCTGAGGAAACCGTTTACCTCACTTCTAGTAGAGTTGTCCATCATAACAGATGGTCTTACAGTAGGTGTTTGAATAGGAAGAATTCGTAATATCATACAAGCTGGACGATCTTCTTTCGGTTTGAAACCTAGTAGTAGGCAATCTTCATTGATTATCCTTTTAAGAACACTGATAACCTGGCCATGTCATAAAACAGGAAAAAAATAAATTTGGACTACTTAAAGAAATAAATTAGAATAACAATTTTGCAAAATTAGCTACCTTCTCTGTAGAAAGCTATTGTTTCCTCTCAAAAGTTTCAGGAATCTGTGCTTGGTCATCAGATTTCTTGCAAAGGACTCATCAACAATAGTTTGTGTGCAGTATAGATAAGTAAAAAATAGTTGACATGAAAATTTAAAGTAATAAAGTGAACTATTATCTGAATATGTATTTAGATTAACACAATTGAATGTTAAATTTAAGCTAATAACTACAATAACAATCAAAGCATGCAATAGTTATCAGACAACTATATGAGCATATGTTTATAAATCATAATTTGTCCTAACAAATTAAATTCATCAGTTCATAATCTTAAAAGCATATGAAAAGTTCATTCGAAATCCTTCAACCAATTTGTAAATGTAATGAAAATTAAAAATTGTTCATGTTTAATTTTTGTGGGCTCTTGATCAAGACTTCTCCATCTTTATCTTCATTTTTGGTAAATTGAGAACTGAATCATCGTCATCAATGTTGATTGTGATGTCTTCTTGGAGTTGGATTTCTTGTGCTATTATCTTTCCTTGTGCACGTTCATCCTTTGAGTTCTCATCCAACTTTACAAGGAACTTGTATGTCTTTCCGATGTTGAGAACAAACTTTTAAAAGAATGAACTCTGATTATTTTTCTGTTTTAATGAGGAAAAAATTAAGATCTTATACATGAAACATATTGTTTTATATGTATAAAATATAATAAAGTAAGAAGTTACCTCTTTTATATCAGCCATGAATTTTTGAGGCTTGCATCCTATCAAAGTTTCTGCTGCATCAAAAAGTGTTACTCTTGCATTATCTGTCGCATCTTCAACTATGATTTTAACCGCATACCTACATTTTGTATTATCATTGTGCATCAGATGATATTTTTATATTTAATATTTATATTTTTCTTTCATGAGTAATTGATAGTACTTTACCTTGGTATACAATCTTCATTGTTTTTTTCCAATTTTGACATTTGTCATAAATAGGTTTTTCTACTTTTTTATTGCAGCCTTTGCAAGAGTAGTACCAAGCCTCATGCCTATTTAAGATATTAGTTATTTTTGCCGTAAAGCTGCCATATTGTGCCTGCAGAGTTGTAAAAATTTAGTTAGTTATAATTGTAGTTTACATATATTTAGTAAATAAAATAATAAATTATAAAATAATTGGAAAAAATAGTAAAAAATGATTTTTTAAAAAAATTAATGTAAAAGTAATAAGTGTAAATGTATTTGAAACATATTTAGGATAACTTATATATATTCAAAATATATGATTAGAAAATAAATATTTTTTAGGGAATATAATTTAAAAAAATTATGTTTACTTTATATCTTATCAATTTACAATGTCATATTGAATGATCAAGTCCAAGAGAGGAAAATGTGGAGAGCACGATGAATATGACATTGTAAGACAAGTCATACCAACCTTATTTTAACTTCCAAAATAAACAGACTCTTTAAGAACACAAATGTCTATACTCCTTTATACTCCTCTTCAGGTTTACACTCTACGATTCCATTTCACCGTATAATTTTACTGTAATGGCTCCAGTGTTCTGAATCAAAATTTTGTTGGCCAACAATTGTTCTTCTATCTTTTGACACGGACATATTTTGACATGGACATATGTCAGTTTCAGATGTAGTAGATGGCTACTACAAAAGGATTTTGGACTATTAAATCAACACAATTTATGGTTACCTGGAAAGAGTTTTGTATTTTCAAATCAAGACACTTATTTAAACATAATTGTAAAACATGTATTGGTTACCTGGAAAGAGTTTTGTATTTTCAAATCAAGACACTTATTTAAACATAATTGTAAAACATGTATTATTCATACGTTAAAAAGATGCAGTCTCAACATTGCAAAGGACAAATTTACATCCATACTCGGTGGTTAATATGACAATTGGAAAGCTTATAATGAAACAAGAAGGAAGCACAACTCAACAATGTTGGACTAAATAAATTTCAGAAAGAACCAAAGAATAATGCATCTTTACCATCAAAATTTTGAAGATGAATCCTTTTGTATTTTGAATGTGATCAAGCAATCTACCAGGGGCAGCTACTAAAACATTTACTCCCTTTGCAAGGTGCTCTGCTTCTCCTCTTCGGGCCGCACCACCAATCACATACCCAAGAGTCTGTGAATGGTATTTCAGAAGGTCCTTTGCACTCTATGTGTCTGCATAGCCAAGCATAAATAAGTAGTGTTCCAAGTTTAACTACTATAACACAAACCCCAAGTGGGGTTTGCAATTTCAATTGAGGATCTGAACTCGATTGTGAATGCCATGTCATCCAACAGAATGAATAGGGTTTCAATCTAAATTTGACATGTCCTTTTTAATTTCAAATGTAACAGGACAATAAACACTTCTTTAAAAGATAAACTAAACAAAAAATAAGTCTAAAGTCTAAATGTGAACCCTCTAGCTAGAGTTTTACTATTAGTACCCAAAAAAAATTACTCACCCATGTTTTTGAAGTTGTTTATTGCTTTCTTGGACAATGTCCTTAACTTAGAATTCAACCCAAGACTTTACAACTACACAGTCACAACTGTGTCTGTGTAGATGATGGAAATTGGCAAAGGGAACTACTTTCATCTTTAGAAGATTAAGAGCAATGCATAATAATAATTAGAGGATATATTTCAAATTTGAGTTCATAAGATACTTACTTGAATAGCAAGTTCTCTAGTTGGGCAAATGATGATGACTCCAGTTCCATTCCAATGAGTAAACTTGAGGTGGTGCAATAATTCCACTGCCGGTATCAAGAAAGCAAGAGTCTTTCCGGAACCCGTTTGTGCAGCTCCCATAACATCCTTGCCTTGCAGTAAATGCGGAATAGCTCTAGCTTGAATCTGCAAACATAAAGCACGAAACTAATTGTCTGAGCTTAAACAAACTTCTTAGTGATGAACTTAAAATCAACCAACAACCTAGACTAAAGAGAAGCCAAAAGGAAATCATAACAAAGACTATCCGAAATGTATATAATGCCAACTTTCATTTAAAGTACAGCCCTCACGACCATTACAGTTAAAACTTCAAATGCAGTAACAAAGAGATAATCTCAAAATCCTAGAGCCCACTCAACACTAACCAATTGTTTAACAAAGAGTTGGTTTTTTATGCAATAATCACAAAAGTGCATTACTTCCAACCCTAATTGTTTACAAAAAGGGCTAAACCTTCATGTTGTAATCGTAAAATGCATTAACTTGGGTACATTCAGCTAACTTGACCAAACTAAAAAAACTTCTCAAATAAAATACCAGTAAAGATTCAGACTTCAATCAATAATTACAAAACCCACAAACCCTAAACCATAATTAAGCCCTAAATCTACCGAAAAAGAAAGAAAAGTTATTTCACCCGCGTCATATTCTCAAATCCCATCTCCTTGATAGCCATCATCGTCTCCTTCGAGATGGGTAGTTTGGAAAAGGGCTTCGGTGTCATTATGCTCGACCCATTGTTAGATTTCGGAGCTTCTTTTTCCACCACTTCTTTTGCACTTTCATCCCCGGCTTCTTCATCAATCTCATCCGTAGTCTTCTTTACCTTCTTCTTCTTCTTCTTAGCTTTTGGAGCCTCTTCTTCTTCTCTTTCCTCAAAGTTTTCACTTTGGCCCCCAATTTCTTCATCGTTTACCGCTGCGACTTCTTCATCTTCCTCTTCTTCTGGATTTGGCCTGTTCTTTCACTTCTTCATCTTCCTTTTCTCGGATTGAGACATTCAAGGCGGAAACATTTTGTTTTTTTAGAGAGAAAGTCTGAAATGAATGGAGCCTGAAAGGAGGAGAATATAGGCGTAACCGATGAAAGGGTAAAGTGGTTTATGAATTCAGGATACGTTTGGTAACTAAATTTGGTGGAGGGCTATTTTGGGGAAGGTAAAGTTTTTTATGAACTCCCTCTTTTAAAGGGTGTATAAATAGATTTTCAATATTGCCCTATGTGAGAAAACCAAAATGTGTTTATTTATTAAAAGGGCATGCTTGTTAAGTAGCTCATCTTCCATTCTCATCACTTACTCTAAACAAACACATATTATGGTGTACCCTCCCATCTCCATGTTTTCCATCCAAGCACAAATGAATAAATTTCATCCTTTTTCTTTCCGCTCTCTCCATTTGAATTTAAGTCAATCACTCCCCTTCCCTTCCCTTCCCTCCTTTGTGTAAAAATCGACCGTAAAAAGTTGGAGGACGAAGTGGATATTTCAAGGATTAGAGGAACTAATTGTGGGACAACTTATAAAATTGAGGGAGTTAGCAATAATTTCAAATTTAAGGGAATAAATAGGAAAACAAATTTCTAAAGTAATACAAATCCCTATATGTGAAGGGAATCTTTTGTTCTCTAAAGAAAGAGTTGTATCTTGAATTATCATGGACTATGGACGTAATCTTTATAATTACAACAAATATCTATAAATAATCATGAACGTGATTTTCATTTGAGTAAATGAATTTATTATTATCATCGTCATCTTCTTCATCATTGTCGTCGTCATCATTATTATCATCATTGTTATTATTATCTTGGTATTTATCATTTCGCATCATCAGGGACAACATATTTTTTGTTCAATGGAAGCAATAGTAGAATTTCTTGCGAGATTTTCTAAGTATACATATCTTCAACACATAGCTATATCTTGAATTTTAAAGGGAGAAGTATTTCCCAAGAAAAATGAAGGAAAGCGTTTATGTAAGTCAATTGTATGAGTGGGAGGATATTTAGAGGAGTTTAGGGTCTCTTAATTTTCTCCGATGATTGATTAATCTGATGGAAACAAATCATTGCACAAGTAATACTCGTTAGAGGATTGAAGGATACTTCCTCCGGCGTGTCCTCTGACGTTCATGTTAGTGATAAATAAAGCAAAACCATTAGAATGCAGAATCTAGTTCAGGAATTTGTCCAACATACCTTGATGTAGTGGTGGTTATTCACTATTTATAAAGAATTCATGGGGGCACCTTTGTAGTTCGACTCGGCCGATGGAGTCAACTATCAGACTCCACTTTACACACGTATGTAGCCAGTTGAGTCAGTCAGCTTTGTATTTAATGAAACGGTTTGACAGAATGACAGAAGCATGGGCGATGCTCGACGAGTCATTATGACTTTGGCTCGAGAAGTCATTATAACTCTAGTCGTGCATTTAATATGATTGCGACTGAGCGGTGAAGTATGGACGCCAACTAGCCATGCATTAAATGTGAATGGCATTAGTGAGGCTGATAGGTCATTCCGTCTATTGAAACATTCTCTAGTGGAGTCTGATCAGAATATGCATTTCATCTCAGACTCATATTTTTTTAATAAATCTCGAAGATGTCTTTTATCTTGGACGCATATCGTTAGAGAGATTGGCAGTGCTCACATCTGGTCAGGCTTTTAGATTGTATGACTAGACCCGTTAATGTGACACGTGACTAACTCTTAAGGCTCATTAAACTTGGCGATTTATAGAATACGACATAAAATAATTTCACTTGTTATGAATGTAATACCCCAACCCTTGAGAGAGTAATGTGATTAGTATTGATAGATTTGATTGGAATACTCATACCACCAAGATGCATCTTCTTTTCGGAAACCCAATTCTTAGAAACTCCAAAGTTAAGCGTGCTTGGCCTGGAGAAATTCTAGGATGGGTGACCCCCTGGGAAGTTTTCCAGGGAGCGCGTGAGTGAGGACAAAAACGTGTTGAAAAGATATGTGGTGGTTTGTGAGGTCAGTCCATCAAATCTAGTAGCGTACCGACTCTGGGATTCCGGGGCGGGGCGTTACAAATGGTATCAGAGCAAAGCCAACCGGAATTGTGAGAGCTAAGTGCTATATGGCGCAAAGTACTACGTCGAGAGGGCGGGAGCCACCTCTTGAGGCCGTAGGAGCCACCTCTAGAGTCTCACACGGATGGTACGGTCTTGGATGATATGATTTGGCACAACGAGGACGTTGTGAGTTTAAGTGGGGGAGTATGTAATACCCCAACCCTTGAGAGGGTGATGTGATTAGTATTGATAGATTTGATTGGAATACTCATACCACCAAGATGCATCTTCTTTTCGGAAACCCAATTCTTAGAAACTCCAAAGTTAAGCGTGTTTGGCCTGGAGAAATTCTAGGATGAGTGACCCCCTGGGAAGTTTTCCAGGGAGCGCGTGAGTGAGGACAAAAACGTGCTGAAAAGATATGTGGTGGTTTGTGAGGCCAGTCCATCAAATCTAGTAGCGTACCGACTCTGGGATTCCGGGGCGGGGCGTTACAATGAATATCATTATATCAGCATGGTGATTTTTAATTCGTGTATATATATACACACACAGTTAACAATGGTCATAGTCCATGACTTGCTTAATTTTCTACTTGACCTCTTGCTAGTAGCCAACAAGTTTTTTCCTTTTCTTTTTTCTTTTGTAAGCACCTCAGGCCCAGCAGTCTAATTGGGCGGAACACTACAGCCCCTTCCTAACTTCTTTCATAACAATCTTAATTTGGAAGTTATATATCCAATAGCTCCACCCATAGGTAAGGGGCTGTTTGGTTGTTTTCTTTTGCCCCTGATTCCCTACCAAAACTGACAGATTGCTGTCAGTTTTGGCAGCTTTCTTGCCAAAACGCCTCTAAAAAGAGGATAAAAAGGATGTTTTGGCAAGAAAGCTGCCAAAACTGACAGCAATCTGTCAGTTTTGACAGGGAATCAGGGCAAAAGAAAACAACCAAACAGCCCCTAAGAGAAAATTAGCACATTGTTTTTACTTTTTTTTTTGGGGGGTTGGGAATTGGTAAGGAGTTATATGAAATGTTTTTGTTGTCCCTTTGGCATTCGACACGCATTCAATTTGATTTCCCATTTAGTTAGGGGACACGTATGGAGGTCTAAATTAAATACCTTATCACATTATCAAGGATAACTAAGATGAATGAAGGGGAATACTTGTAATATCAGCAACATGAAAAGTGAACGTAGAAAGATTAATATGGTACTCGAATGAATTGTGCATCATTTCGATCGCACTAAAGTATCTAGTGCCTTAAATGCTGACATTGTTTGGTTGATGCATTTAGAATGCTGACAGATATATGCGTGTAGTTGATGGTAGATGAACCAGGAACTGCATGCTAATTTCTGTCCTTGTTGTAGTTGTTAGATTTATTCATTAATTGATTTATACAGAATCATAATGTCCAACAGTTGATTCAAGTTGTAGGAGGCAGCCCAACCGTCGCTAATAAATGTCTTGTTGCACAAATTTAGTATGTAAGAAAATGATGGGTTTGATTTCAGAAACTCAAGCCGTTTTACAGTTCAAAGTGTCATAAGGATGACTGTGTTGAGTTCCGATATGCTAGTTTTATATATATTTTTCTGTAGTCCTGTCAGCTTGGCTGTACATTATATTAAGTTGACACAAAATTGAGATTAAGGGAAGATACTTCCATTAGGATGACGGTAATTATCATTATCCTTTGTTTTATGCTGAAAGTACTTTACGAATTGATCGTATTATACATACTGGATAACGAATGAGGATATTATATTTGACTTTTTTTTACTGTAAGCAAGTTAAGATAGATTCGTCTGGAAGGTAACAATATAACATGTCACAATACTCTCTAGATGCATTTCACGAGCTTACAGACTTAAAAGATTATTTCTGGCTAACAAGACACATATAAGAGGTTATTGAATATTATAGTTTGAAGATGCATTTTGCTAAATGAATTGTCAAGAAGTAATAAAGGCAAGACATGCCTATTGGATGTGATTAGCATGATTGTCTCACCGTTTGATTATTTTTGTTAATGGTTTGTTTATCAAATTGAATTGTCATATCGTATTCTTTTTTTCGATATATTCACTAGAGATCTATTTGAATTCTCTAAACTTTTGTGAGCTGAAACTACAAAATAATGTTTTAAATACATCAAAAGCAGACTACAAAAGATAAGCGAAGCTTGCTGACCAATTTAATTCTTGTAGTAATTTTCTGTAAATCCAACTTGTTCTTCTAAGCGTTGATCGATCTTCGAGGAATGAAATACAATGACGTCAGAATTGTTAAAGGACCTGCTATACAGCTTTTCTTTCAAGTATCAGCCTTGAGTAGTTGGCATTTGGAAACGAAATTCATGGAAATTAATATACATATATAGACTGGAAATGAATTTTCAGTTTAAAAAAATGCATGAGTATGGCTTACGTGTCAAAGTGGCATGAGCATTTAAGTCCTGCATGCACATGTTGGTTGTTAGTTGAGTATCTGGCTCAAGAAAACTAAATGCTCCCAACTTTAGCAAGTTAAGAATCTCTTTCAATTTTCGGTCTTCGCTGTTTTGTTTTGGCAGTCACAGACTCACAATGCTATTGCTTAATTAGGTCCGACATATTATTAATTACTAGGTTTTATACACGTGCAATGCACGTGGTTGATATCATGATTAACTATTTTTTGGTTTTTTTCCTAACTAAAGTTTGTTCATCGGTTCCACTTTAATAGTTTGTGCTTACTTTTGTCTCTAAAATTTATCATTGCGATTATTTATTTTCTTTGATGTTTGTTTAAATGTGCTATATCTAACTTAAATTTTCATGCTGATATAATCTGAAGCTAATTTAAATTTTTATATTATTTGGACTAACATAAAACCAAACTTTACTTGAGAAAGTATAGCGTTGCGAAAATGAAAAATATTGAAACAGTGTTATACAAGAAAAGTGAATATTTAAAACTAATAAGGCAAGGTGATTGATTAAAAGTATGCTAAAACGATACAAAATAGAATATAAAATTTATTCCTAATCATTAATAGACTTCATAAAAATTATAAACTAAACATTAATGCTAGCTCTAGAGTATACTTTTAAATAATAAAAACATCCACATAAGCATATAAAAGTACTAACAAAGTTCATGAACCCCCTTTCTAAAGATTCCTAGTTTCATTCAAAACAATTAAATTATTCTATAAAATATTTAGAAATATTGTCTTTTATTCCTTTTATTTTATTTTTTTATTGAGCTAAGATCATTCCTTCTTCCCCTTTATCTTTTTTCTTGGCAATTCTAGAATAGTGTATTCATCATCTACATCGATTGTGACATCAGGCTGTTGTTGTATTTTTTGCACTGTTATCTTTCCTAGGCTTGTTATTCTTTGATCTTCTCGTTTAACTTCACAAAGAAGTAAAGTGTATTTCTGATGTTCAACACAAACTTTTTGATATACAAACTTTGATTTTTTTTTCTATTTTAATGAGAATAAATTTTAATTTCATATATATAAAATTATTTGTGTTCCAAATTTATTGCTTAAATAAGATCAGGAGCTACCTCTTTTTCATCTACAATGAATTCTTCTGATATGCATCCAATAAGAGTTTCTATTATGTCAATAACATTACTTTTACTCTATCCCTATCGTTTTTCACAAAGATCTGAACTAAATACATGTATTTTTTCAGTAATAATTTACCTTAGATTATAATATTAATATTTAATTTCTTTAGTATTTGAAGGACAAAGTATAAAATTTATGAATACTTACTAATTTTTCTCATATCTTCCATGAAGAATTCTTCTTTGATTGAGATAAAGTTGTTAATTATTCTTCGATGGAACTCAGTCAGTGATTTCTTTATTCATTTTATCGCTTTATCATTTGCAATGGAAATAACTTGATTCTTTTGAATGATATCTTTGAACATTCTGATAGTTTCTCCATATGTAATTCATTGTATTATTTTACCTTATAAATATTACTAACATCAGAGATTAATGTTTCTAAATTATAATCAATCGATGCTAAGCTATTATATTATAGTCTTTTATTATTTTTATGGATATAAACATCTATCAATTAAATGTTACTAATATATTTTTGCTGCTCCAACTTATTAGTAAAATTATATGCAATTACTTTGACTTATATGGTGACAATAATTTTAAAGCTATCATATATTTTTTTAAAATTTTATTTCTTGACCGAATATTTTTAATCATTTCTTACTTTTGTTTACCAGCATTAATTTAGACTACTTTTAGATGCTAAAAAGGGATAATAAACTCTTATGGTTTTGAACTTTAAGGGTGTGATTTATAATTTTTAAAACTTTGGGAGTATTTTTTAAAATGATTTATAATTTTTAAAACTTTGGGAGTATTTTTAAAAAAGTTACTTTTAAGTTTGGCAGTTGTAACTTCTATGTTTCATGTGTCGGTAGTAATTTTTTAATGTCAGAATATTTCCTACAACTCTAAAACTTTAAGCATTCTTTTTGCGATTATTAAAATTGTAGATAAATTTTTGAAAAACTCAAATATCAGTGGTCTATAATAATTTTCAGATTTAATGTGTACTTGTTAGAATCTTTGAAATTTTAGAGTTTTTGTGATTTTAAAAATTTTGAAGAAGTCTTTTGTAATTTTTGTAACTTTGTTCTAAGTTTGAAATGTTAAAAATTTTCAGGTGCATCATGATAATCCCTTGAATTCACTTATGTTGTTTGAAAATTTTAAATTTTTATAATTTCAGTGTGCTTATTTGTAATTTAAACTTTTGAGTGTGTTTCTATGATTTTTTGAGATATTCAAGTGTTAACTGCAAATTTTTGATTATTCATAGACTGCTATTAACTTCTTGATTAATGTTTGTTGTTTTAAGTTTTAAAACGTTAAGATGTTTTTTATAATTTTAAACTTTTCAGAGTATTTTGTGCAATTTTAAAACTTTTTAGGTTTTTTTACAATACTTCATTATTATTGTATATTAGCTACATATAATTTCTTTATCTTAACAAACTAATACCATAAAGTTGTTTTATATAATTTATTAATATTTTTTTAAATTGTTGAGTTATAGAGAGTTCACGTAAGATTAGAATATGATATAATTATAATTAGGATAGATTAAGATATGAATGAAATATTCAAAATAGTGAAGGGTAATATTGACCAAGAAAAGATTTTTCCGAACTCGTGCTTTTAAAAGGAGTATGATGTGATATGATATAAAAAAACAAACGATAAGATGAAGAGTTCTTTTTTCTTTTTCTTTTTTGACTCATTAGGTACCAAATTCAAATATCTAGATTGTCAAAATTTTAAATCTTTATCTAATTTCTCTAGTAAATATAAATTTTGTATATTCAGAGATTTTTTATTATTAACATATGTAAATCAAATCTAAGCTTTTATATATATATGATTAATATTTATTCTCATTGAAATAAATAAAAAATCAAAGTCTGTATTTTAAGAAGTTTGTGTTGAACATCGGAAATACATTTAACTTCTTTATGAAGTTAAATGACAAGATAAAAGATTAACGAGCCCAGGATAGATAACAGCACAAAAAATACAACTCTACAAAAAATACAACTCTAGCCTGATGTTACAATCGAGTAGATGATGAAGACACTACTCTAGAATTACTCAGGAAAAAGATAAAGGTGAGGAAGGATTGATTTTAGATCAATAAAAAATAAAACAGAAAGAATAAAAGATAATATTTTTTAAATATTTTATAGAATAATTTAATTATTTTGAGTGAATTTAAGAATCTTTAGAAAGGAGTTTCATGAGCTTTTTCCAGTACTTTTATATGCTTGTGCAGATGCTTTTATCACATGAAAGTATACTAGAGTTAACATTAATCTTTAATATATAATTTCTTATGAAGTCTATCAATGATTAGGAACAAACTTCATATTCTCTTTTGTATCGTTTTAGTATACTTTTAACCAATCATTTATTGATTTTAAATATTCATCTTTCTTGTATAATATTATTTTAATATTTTTCACTTTTGAAACACTGTACTTTCTTAAGTAAAGCTTGGTATCATGTCAGTCAAAATAATATAAAAATTTTAATTGGCTTCAAATTATATTTAGTTTCTATCAATTCAAATATCAAAATAAAATTTTAAATTGGGTGTAGTCCATTTAAACAAACATCAAAGAAAATAAATAATCACAATATTAAAATTTAGAGACAAAAGTGAACATAAACTATTGAAGTGGAACCGAGGAACAAATTTTAGTTAGAAAATAATCTAAAATTACTTAATCATGGTATTTAACCACGTGCATTGCACGTGTATAAAACCTAGTTCTACCAAAAATGAGAGATAGACTGATGGTTTATCAATATACAGTAAAATTATGAAGACAACTGGAATCGTCATGTGTATAAATCCAATTCTAGTTAACTAGATCGCATTGATCATTTCTCTTTCATCCGTCCTAAACTCACGCATTCAGTGGGTCAACCGTCTTGGCGTCATGCTTGGGAGATGATGCGATCTATTCCTCTATACTTAGGGGGGGTTAGTCATCTAGAACTTAAAACTGGAACTGGGATAATTTATGGGATAAATTTTTAAGGTGTTAGTCACATAGAACTAGGAAACGAGATATTTTTTTATAGTGTTAGTCAAGTAGAACTTTTGTAGAACTAGAACTGTATTATTTTTTTGGTGCGTTAATCAAGTAGAATTCTACTAGAATTAGAATTGGGATAATTGGTCATAATTATCCCACAAATTATACTACCTATATATATAACCATAAGTTCTCCTCTCTCAAATTATCCCACACATTAAAAAGAATACAATTGGGAAAAAAAAGTGAAACGCCGCCTCTCTCCCTCTTGGTTAGTTTCTCCGCCTAGAAAATTTCTCTGCCATGAAGTCAATCATCCGTTCATTTTTCTGTCTTTACTTTGTTTTTGTGATGATTAGATCTTTTATTATTATCTTCAAGATGTATTACTTTATTGATAGCTTTTTGACGTTAAATTACTTTATTATTATTTGTTTGATCTAAGTTTTCTCTCCACAACAGTGGTTTAGGTTAAGAATATAGTGTTGGTGGGTTAGTGCTAAAGATATGCGGGCTATTTATGTTTTTTTTATAAGTTAGAAAGCAACTTTGCGATCACATTGATGATTAGATGTTGAATGGTTAATGGTGATATCTATTATCTATTATTATTAAATCGACTCAGTAAATTGATTGGGATATTTATAGTTCATCTGTCGATCATCTGTTTAGCGGCCATGGATGATTCCTGTGTACATTTCATTTATTTGCTGATTTGGTTTCAGCGATCATGATGAGATTGGTCCAAAGGGTTAATGGCTGAAAAATGCTTATTTTTCTTTCTTTATGATGTTATGAGATTTGAACTTCGACATTTATGATCCTCCACTAGAAGCTCCACGAAATGTTGCTGATGCAGACGATGACTCCGATAAAGAAGACGAGTTACAGACTCAACGAGCAGCTGTAGGAGCTTAGAGAAATTCTATGGCAAATGCCATGTGGGATGATAGAAGCCATGTGTGATGATGGAAGTCGAGTCACTCTAGGGATTTAGATTTTTATTTATTTGTAAATTATTTTATTATTTGAGATGAATAGTG
Organism: Asparagus officinalis; assembly: GCF_001876935.1. Classification (NCBI taxonomy): domain Eukaryota; kingdom Viridiplantae; phylum Streptophyta; class Magnoliopsida; order Asparagales; family Asparagaceae; genus Asparagus; species Asparagus officinalis. The sequence goes on along the minus strand of NC_033798.1, from coordinate 104,807,633 downwards.
ATGCTTTATTATATATTATCACACTTTACCAATTATCCCAGTTCTACTTAAAAAGTTCTAGGTGACTAACCCCCCCTTAAAGAAGAATTCAAATAATACTGTTTATACTACAGTAAATACTATAGCATGAACAGCAGAGCAAATCCGCTGCATACTTGTAGTTACTATTTATGCTATATTTGATTTACTGTAACGTAAACAGTAAATCAAATCAAATATATTAAAACTTAGCTCTTTTTGAAGTATAGAAAAATAAATATGATTTCTAATTTTAAATAAATAATAATTAAATTAAATGTATTAAAATTTAAGAAAATATAAATTTAAAATGGAGTGCTTAAAACAATAGAGGACCAGTCTGTGCACAAGGCGGAGAAGGAATGCGCGGGTGCTCTGCGGGACCTGGCTAGCAAAGATGGGACCCACAAGCGAAATGAATATTCGACCAGCGAGATTTGACGGAACAGTGACGCGCAAGGAAACGCTGATTCTCTTTTCGTGCGCTCGATCGGTGCGGTTAAATCCTGGGGGGCTAATCATGGGTGGCCCCGCTCGTTGTGTTTTCTCTCTGCATCCATCTGGACCATCACCTACCGCAATGGTGCCATGGTGCTCATCTGAAGATTCCCATGTGCATAGCAAAACAGCAAACAACTAACGTTTGCGTATGAATTTCAATGAAATTGATAGTTCTAGAATAATAAATTTCAGATAACCTCGCGCTTCCGATGGAGTAATAGACAGTGGATACTAATACATTAACGGATGACAAAGTGTTAAAACTATTGCAAATTAAAATTATTTTTGACTTTTATACATGTGGTTAAATATCAAAATTATTTATTTTTTGTTTATTTTCTTACTATAAATCAGTCGGATTCATTTTGAGTTCACATCTGTAAACCCGGATTATTACATTTGTCATAATTTTTATTTAAACATTTTAAAAATCATGATGAAATGGATTTGTTCGTTAAACTAGGGTCAATATATTTTTATATACTTGGATGCACAACATCATTTTTTTTCATTTCGCACATATCAAACCTCATATAATATATTTGTTTATTGGATCATAAATCTCCAATTTCTTTATCTTAGTTGTTATAGCCTGCAAATAGCTGAGTGTTAATCTTAAGTTCTTGATTTATCGACACGCGTCCCACTCCGTCAGATTAGACATGATCAGAGCCCACACGACTCGAACCGCTACTGCGGGTGACACCATAAGTTGACAACTTACATGGCCGACTCAAAAAGTGGTACTTGCCGATCTACCTATCAGATCGAGCCCACAAGCACTCGCACTCGGCCTACTGTTTCAGCCGGCAACTCGCGTAGCTTCGTAAAAAGGCGGTGTTAGTCGGCCCTCCACCAGACGACTGAAGAGGCGGTACTTCTCGTCCTTCTCACAAGGAGTCATCCCTTCTTGATATGCAGCCTGACTCATCCCTTCTCGTCAAGCCGAGTCAAAATGCGGTCTTCCTCGAGCCCCCCACTAATAGCCAGTCACCATCACATTAAATGCAAGGTAAAAAAATCATCATTGTTCCAGCCCAAAAAAGTCTTTATGACACATCAGGCTCCATTAGCACCAAGTAGCTATTGTTGCTTGACACTAACCACCTGGATGGCTCATCTTCGCCGGCAGCCGACACCTATTAGCTATCTGACGAGTCAACTGCCTATTTAGACTAGGCTCAAGTTACCTATCTACCCTTCTGATCCTCTATAAAAGAAAGCCATGCAACTCAAGGTAACTCTCTGGGTCTTCCACACAACTTTAAGATTTTCTTCATTTCATATTTTCTCACTCAAGTTCATATACTGACTTGATCGTTGGAGGAACAACTAGAGAACTCAACTCCAGCCTTTCACGAGTTCTTCATGTGCAAGGAGAATAGCGACCTACAAAAATAGTCATCTCAAAAGAGTTTGAGGACCATAACTCTACTTTAATCCGCAAATAAACCCCATGTTTGATAACTGGCATTAAATCTAGTCATATAATGTAGTGTTAAGTTTGAAGGAAAAAAATACAATAATTTGTTATTTATGTGTAAAAAAATACAAACAAATTTCTACAAAGAGAGATTAAATGAGTAAGCATATCGTTGTAAGAGTGAAAAACACTTAATAGTAAGATGGTTTGTATAAGCCCAACAAAGAACACATACTTTTTACCAGACTGCAAGAGATCTTAATTATTGATAGACTTAAAAATTTTATAAAAGAAACTAAAGATTAATACTCTAATAGAATTTTATACGATAAAAGCATTCACATAAACATATAAAAATACTAAAATTTTAGCATGAAAATCCCTTCTAGAGATTCCAATTTTACTGAAATTCCAATTTTACTGAAAAAATTAAGCTATGTTGTAAAATATTCAAAACATATTATCATTTATTCCTTTTGTTTCATATTTTAATTGAGATGAGGTCAATCTCTCAAAATTTATCTTTTTCCTAAGGCAATTCTAGAGCACTTTCTTCATTGTCTATGTTGATTGTGACATCAGACTGAAGCTGAATTTTTTGTGTTATTATATTTCTTTCAGCTTGTTTATCTTTTGTCTTCTCATCTAACTTTCAACGGGAATTTGAATGTCTTTCTAATGTTAAATACAAACTTCTGAAAATATGGACTATGATATTTTTTTTCAATGAGAATAAAGGCTAATTTCATTGATATTAATGGTCATATACATGTTTGACCATTAATATCAATGATTCAAACCGTTTATTATGATCTGCACATTATAAAATTCATGCAGATTAAAAAAACCTAAATTCAATATTTCCAGTCATTTTATAGCTAATGACCTAGAAATAAATAATCTGTAACTGTTATGATGTTCCTATTTTTTGCCAAAGTGCAAATTCATTGCTAAACACTGGACATGTGTATTTTCAAATACACTGCCCCAAGCAACTTAGTGGCCTAAGCCCAACGAGGATTCAGACTTAGTCGACCCGTCGAGTAAATATTCCTTCATGATGACTGGAGAGGCAGTACCAATCGACCCTCTCGTCGCAGATGACTCGCAAGAGTCCACTTGACCACTTGTTCAACGCCTCACGAGGACGAGTCAATGGGTGTTACTTCTCGGCAAAGCTAAAGGACCATTTTTGCCTCGAGCTTCTCCCTCTGAAAAACATGTCAGTATCGCATTTAATGCATAGCGGGTGTCATTATGACTCTATCCCTGGTAGTCTTCATGACTCATCGGACCATATCAGCATCGTCATACCTCTACTCACTTCTCATTTAATGATGAAGTGGTCTTTCCCCCAATCACCAACTGACATCTGTAAAGCAGGTGCTGACATAACCGCCAGCTCATGCTTCGCCACCACCTCTCAGTGCTCAGCTGAAGTAACCAATCTTCCCTTACAACTATGGTATAAATATATGTACTATTTCAACTGGGGCGGATCTTAATTCTGGATTCTGATAAAAAATTCCTGTATTTTTGCAAATCATACTACACACGCACAAGAACTACCATAATTCTTATTAACCTCACTCAAGTTCACCAGCTTGTTGGTCTTTTTGTTTTGATGATATTTAACAAACAATTTACAACTAATATTGTTTATCTAGTGTTTGTGTTTTTCTATTTATTGTAGACAAACAATACATTAGAGGTTGGATGGAATCGAGTATTCATGATCATATCCATTGGAGGTTGGTGGAATAGTGGAATGAAGCTTATGCATACTAGTCAAGATCCAAGTTCAAGCTTCATCCATATTTACCAAGACAAGCTACAATAAAGATCATCAAGTTTGGGTAAATTAGTTTAGGTTTTATATTATGTGTGTTGATACTTTAAGCTCAATTATATACACACATACACATTTTGATTTTATAGCTTTCAAGTTTAAATATAAAACAAACAAACAAAGTTACATATATACGCAATTGTTTTATGTTTATACACACAATGATTTCATCAATACCAAGTTTTAACAATTCAATGAAATCATGTTTATTTACAAAATCACTTGTGTATAGATTAAATAATTGATTATAAATGATAAACATTTTTTATAAAGTCCTTTAATCCATTTAAAACAAGTTTCAAACTTGTTTGAACTCGTTTTATCAAAATCAAGTTTTAACAAGTTCATGTTCGTGCATGTTTTTACAAAATAGATGTGTTTTCACAAATGAGAAATGTAATTTAAAAAAGTATTTTTCTAACATGTTCTATTACATGCTTATAGTAATTTCCTAAAATTTTATTATTTTTGGAGTTGATTTACTAGGTCAAATTAATTTTACAAAACCAAGTGTTTCAGCAATTTTTTAGGATCTAGAAGTGCATGTTTTAAAACAATGATTTATCACAAATGGAAAGTGATATTTTATAAATTATTTCTCTGACATATTCATCTACATGTGTAGAAACTTCTCTCAAAATTTTATAATTTTTAGAGTTTATTTGATATTTTAAATTGATTTTATAAAGCCAGCTACACATATTTCCAGAACTACAGAAACTGTTTGTGCATGTTTACTACAGTACCGCGGTCGACCGGATTGGTCTCGGCGGTCGACCGCCAAATGTCCAGAGAGCATTTTTGGCTCTTGCGGTCGACCGCTACAGTAGGTTACGGTCAACCGCCAATATTATCGTTGTACAATAACGGTAACTTGCTGATTTTGTTTATTTTATTATTTTTATGGGTTTTTGGTGTTTTCTTGGGTTGTTTTCTTCCACCCTATAAAACTCCATTGTCATAACCATTTGAACAACTAAGAGAAAAGTTTTAAACAAGTTTTAAAGGGTGTTTAAGTTTTATTTAGTTTGTTTAAAGCTTGGTTTGTGAAGATATTTTCACAAGAGGAAGTGAAGATTAATTCTTGGTGTTTGAGCTTCAATTCATCTCTCCTACTCTTGTCATTTTAGAGAAGTTCTTCTAAACTCAATTTCTAGCTTTGTATTTACATTGTTTATTGATTATCATCTCTATAAGCTAGATTTTCATAATTGAGTTTAGTTTATTTTTACTTTTACTCTTTGTTTACACACACAACCATTGAGCTTATTGTATTTGCATACATGGTACAATTGAGATTGTGAGATTGTGTGACTTAGAGAGTGAGCTTACACTTAGTTTTTATCCTTGTATTAGAGAACAAAATTTGTATTTAAGCCTTCATTGTGTAGATCACTTTATAATACACTTGTACACCGAGAGGAGTGTGTGGTGAGAGACAGGGTCATCCCAAGAGGAGTGGGGTCGGTGGTAATGCCTAGAGGTAGGTCGTAATTCCGAGCACTTGAGGGAGACACGGGCTAGAGACTAACACTTAGAGGGTGTAGAGTGTGATTGTAAGAGTGTTGATTGTAAAGTTTTCGGTGAGCTAGAAAATCGAGTGTGAGGTGTAAACATTTTCGGGTGAGCTTTAAAAACCCGGTGTGATAGTGGATTTATCCCCGGGAGTGGGGAGCGGAGACGTAGGACGGAAGGTCCGAACTCCATGATCATTTGCTTATGTTTGAGTTTTTCATTGGCGCATTTAGTTTTGTGTTTATCTTATATCGCCATTGTCTATTACTCTTTGTGTATATTACCCTATCACATTTGTAGTTTGTTTATTTTACTCTTTGCTTATATTTCTTATCCTTGCATATAATTTGTTGCGTATCTTATTTGCTAGGATAACTTATTAATAAGTTTTTAATTGGCATTAAATCAGATTAGATTAGTATAAACCCTTGTTGTATGTGAAAGGATAATACTTGTAAATAGAGTTTTATTTATGTTATAGGTTGCCTCAAATACTCAAATCCATATTGCTTTGGGAGTTCCTTTTTAGCTTGGTTTGTTTTGATGAAGAGTCCTACTTATATTAGACTTTGCACAATCAATCATATTAGAGGTTTATTCCTACTTAGACTCTTATTTGGTTTTAGGACATGTAGACTTCTATTCCTTTTAGAACTCTTATTCCTTAGACATCAAGGAGCTGAAGAACAGTCTTTCAAGCCAATTAGATTTATCAAACTTCAGAGCACCAATTAAGAAGAGAGAGTTCTTTTGTGAAGTCTATTTGATTTTCTTATCTTTTGTTCCTTTAGTTCATAGTTGTATTAGGCTTTTGAGGTGTTATTTGAGATTGAGAGATTGGGAGATTCCATTTTGTATTCCTCATAATTAGTAAAACTTTTCTCCTCCTTCGCCCGTGGACGTAGGCTATAAGAAGAACCACTTATATCTTTGTGTTCGTATGTTCTTGATATTTTTTCGTGCTCTCGTGTGATTGATATTAGCTTATCCTAGGAAATTTGTCATAACAAATTAGTATCAAAGCACTCAGCTATTGATAGGACGAGAAGATGACAACAACTATTATGAAGTAGGATATCGAGAAGTTTGACGGCAACATCAGTTTCAGCCTTTGACAAGTTAGGATGATCGTCGTGTTGACATAGAGTGGATTGAAGAAGGGTTTGTTTAGGAAGTCGAAGAAACTGACTTCTATGACAGAGGAAGATTGGAATGAGTTGGATGATAGAGCTCTTACAGCGATCCAGTTATGTTTGATAAATAAAGTTTTGCAAGAAGTTATCACATATAAAACAACTATTGATTTGTGGTCTAAATTTGAGGATTTGTATTTGACGAAGTCGCTCACTAAACGCCTACTCTTGAAGCAACATTTGTACACACTTCGGATGTCAGAAGGAACACCCATCAAATCTTATATTGGTGAATTTGATTATGTGATTACAGATTTGAGTAAGATTAATGTTAAGATCAATGATGAAGATCAAGCCCTATTGTTATTGTGTTCTTTGCCGCCTTCCTACAAGCACTTTCAGGGATACTATGATTTATAGTCAAGATTTTATTAGTATCAAGGACGTCAAAAAGAACTTATTGAATAAGGAGAAGATCGACAAAGAGTTAACCATAAGTGAAAGTAATGATAAAGCTGATGGCTTGTTTGTTCGAGGAAGATCGGAAGGGAAGAAAGGGGTTTTAGAGGTAATAGGTATAAGTCAAAACACAGGAATCTGATCTGCAGATATTACAAGAAGAAAGGACACATCAAGACCGAATGTTACAGATTGAAGAACAAAAATAAACAAGAAGAGTATGAAGAAAAATCAAAGGAGGACTCCGTTGAAGTTGATATTGCTGAAGATGTGATTTTGTTGGCTACAAATGATATAAATAGGAGCATGGATGATTGGATTTTGGATTCAGGTTATTCCTATCATATGTGTCCTAATCGGGACTGATTCACAACTTATGAAGCTATTGATAGTGGAGTTGTTCTTACGGGAAACAACGCCTCATGCAAGACTGTTGGGAAAGGCACAATTCAGATTAAGATGCATGATGGAGTTATCAGGATTTTGACAGATGTTAGGCATGTTCCAGGTTTAAGGAAGAATTTTATCTCTTTGAGCACTCTTGATAGCATTGGGTGTAATTTTTCAGGTGAAAGGGGAGTTCTTAGGGTTACAAAAATCTCTCTTGTGGTTATGAGAGGAAAGAATATCGACAACTTTTATGTTTTATAGGGTTCTACCATTACCGGCTCGGCTACAGTTGCATCATCAATATCAAGAGTTGATACTAACAGAATATGGCATATGAGACTTGGTCATATGAGTGAGCACGGATTGGCCGAGTTGAGTAAGAAGGGTCTACAGAGTACTGGAAAATTGGGATTCTGTGAGCATTGCATCTTTGGAAAGCAGAAAAAGTCAGCTTCAGTGCGACAATGCATCAGACTAAAGGTACTTTAGATTATATCCATTCAGATCTTTAGGGACCTTCTCAAGGTGCCTCGAATGGTGGTAGATCCAGATATTTGTTGGTCTTCATTAATGACTACTCTAGAAAGGTTTGGGTCTACTTTTTGAGACATAAAGATAAGGTGTTTGTGACTTTTAAGTAGTGGAAGTCTTTGATTGAGAAGCAATTTGAGAGGCTGATTAAGAGGCTTAGAACTAATAATGGCCTTGAGTTTTATGGATGGGAATTTAATGAGTTCTTCAAAAAGGAGGGAATTGCTAGACATCATATAGTCCCTCGCACACCATAACAGAATGGAGTGGCAGAACGTATGAATAAAACCCTATTAGAGAAAGCTCGTTGTATGATGTTCAATGCAGGTTTAGGTAAGGAATACTAGGCAAAAGCAGTGAGTACGACTTGTTACTTAGTGAATCGATCGCCATCTACTGCAATTAGTTGTAAAACTCCAGAGGAGGTTTGGTCTGGTATACCCGTGGATTATTCTAATCTTATAATATTTGGTTGCCCTGCATATGTGCATGTTAGTCAAGGGAAAATTAAGCCGCGAGCGAAGAAGTGCATATTCCTAGGTTATGCAATGAGTGTTAAGGATTTTAGGTTGTGGCGTCCTGATCCGAAGTCTCCTAAGATTATTATTAGCTATGATGTTACTTTTGATAAATCTGTTGTGTTCCACCAGAAATGATCATTGGTTTTAGTTGTTGATAAGGTACACACTACAGGACATAAGGTGGAGTTAGAAATTAGTGATTCAACTCTTGAGCAGGATAAGACTACGGGAGTTCAGTAGCCAGATCCCATTCAAGTAGATGAAGCACCTCAGCAGCTGCAGGAAGAGCGGGAATACACTATTGCTTGAGATCGGTCTAGACGAGATATCCAACCACCACGAAGATATGAAGATATGATAGTTTATGTGTGATGCCCCCGGGTTCACACAAAACTGCAGTTCAAGGTAAAACCAAGAATGTTAAACATTCCATGCACCTATACTGTGCAATGACATATTTTACCATCACAGAAATATCCCTCTAGTGGAAACAAATAAGATAGTATAGGTTCAAGCAGATATAAAAGAGATGAAGATAAGAAATAGAACATAAAAATATTTAATGAATCTCCAAATAATCAGGTCTCAACAGATATAAAAGAAAATATGTCCAACAATCTAAAATAAATGATCCAAAATCCCAACTACAAGAGTCAACTAAAGAGTACATAAACTCTCTCAGCTCTCAAAATATAATATAAATCTAAACATCAACTAGAAATATAAACTGAATATCTTGGAGCAGAACTACTAAATATATATGATGGTGACTATGCTGAAAATCCGTCAACCTGCGGCTCTCTGAAACTCTGCTTAGCAGCTTGAAAAGAAGTGAAAACCACAACGTCAGAGTGCTAGCAAGATCATCTCCATCCACCTCCAGGGGAAGAGCTACTAGGTATGATGGAGGCTCTACTTATAAGTACATAGTCTACCTAGTTCATTTACCCTATACTAAACTGGGGTTAATACTTAGAAACTCACAACACGAGACAGCTACGTTGAGCGAAATAATCAAAACAAGGAAACCCTCATGTATATACCATATGTCTTAAATTGTGAATCGCTAAATATTAACTCCAAAACTAAGAATAAATGAATACAAGAAAGATAATATATGAAATACCACAACATACATCTCCAAAAATATCATATCAACTCCTCATACTATCATTAGTGGGTAAAACAGATATTGACACACTCGTGTATCTAAGTTGTGAAATACTTTCACAATGGATCATATCGATGATGTCAATATTCACCTACACTTAGGTTATTTATCGAATAGTCATTCTCTGGAATACTTTAACTCATCGCACCCCATGCGGACCGGTAAATAAATATGTTAGTTCATTGCACTCCCGTGCGGACCAATAGCTAGTTATGTCAATTCATCACACTCCCGTACGGACCGGTAAGTAAGTATAATAACTAATCACATAACCATGCAGACCGATAGTTAGGTATATCAACCTCTGCGCATCTTCGTGCGGACCGATAGATAAGTATTTCAACCTCTGTGCATCTTTGTATGAACCGATAAATAGATATTTTAACATCTGTGCGGACCGGTAGATAGGTATTTAAACCTCTACGCATCTTCATGTGGACCGATAGATAGGTATTTTAACCTCTGTGTATCTCCATGCGGACCGATAAAGAAGTATAGTCTATCTACGGTCTCATTGCAAGACCCGACTAAAGCACTCGGAGTATAGTCCATCCGCGGTCTCATTACGGGACCTGACTAACCTCACCCAACCCATCATAATTATAATATATATAATAATAGCCATTACTCTTAACGATTGTAACCTATTTGGATATCCCAAACAATATAATCATGCGTACTCAATCCCCGTACGTATACTTTTCAAACTATGTGTGAATATCAGCTCACGTCTTGCACAAAAATGCTCACCAAACGAACACACAAGCAAAATGTTTAATCTCATAAAAGCTGACCTGATCAGTCAACCGACAACCTCATCGGTCAACTGATAGGGTCGTTCACAAAACAACAGGGCAAACACAAGCCCGTCAGTCGACTGATGGCAACTTCAGTCGACTGAACAGGTCGAAAATGCACAGTTTGTTCTTCTCTCGTATTTTCTTCAAAAACTCAGGTTTTTATCAGATTATAGAAATAAAACTTGATTCCATTATCATGTATACTTAACCAGAAGTTTGTTTAAACAAGATGAATCACATGAACACATAGATCTTGGGTTTAACATGCAAAACAACCTAATTCTTAGTTATTTTGACACTCTAAATCTTATAAATCATATTAAACTGCAATTAACTCATTAAAATAAACCCTAATGATCATGATCATGTCAATACCTCAGTTTTAGATTCGTTCTACTAATTAACTCATTAAAATAAACCCTAATGATCATGATCATGTCAATACCTCAGTTTTAGATTCGTTCTACTGTTCTTGACATAAGATTTAATCATAAATATCATGATCATGTCAATACCTCAGTTTTAGATTCGTTCTACTGTTCTTGACATAAGATTTAATCATAAATATCACATGTAACATGTTTAACATTAGATTTAAACCCTAAACATAAAGTTAAACATATAATTCTCTTAAAAACATTAGATTTATTCAAGGAAAAGGTTTGGACATAGATGATCTTGCCTTTACACGTGTACAAGCCTCTAGAAAGAACAACAAGTGATTTACCCCGTCGCCAAACATCAAAAATCCCGACTTTTCCTCGACGTTCTCCTCACAAACTCTCCCAAAAATTCACTTTAGGGCTAGGGTTTGAGAAAGAGGAAGATGGGCTACTAGGGTTTGAAACTCTGATGTAAAGATAATAATTTTCATGAAAACACATGTATATATATATGCAACCCCGTTTGACCCAAATCAGGAAACCTAGTCTGACTCGGTTTTCATGATTCAAACTGAATTTTTCTAGATTTAAACTGAATCGGTGTGTAAAACATATAAACTCTTAACTGATCATTTTTTCAGATTTCTCTTCATGCATGTTTTGTGCATTTGCACTCATATATTCACAAATATATATTGAATTGATCTCAAATCAATTTCTATCATACTCAAACATCAAAATATGTTATTTTTTTTACTATATAGCATATTTGTTTTCACATAATATTCAAAATTTTAGGGTTTTACATTATGCAATGGCTGTTGACAATTTTGTGCCCTTCAACTATTCAGGAGTTACTTCAGGTTATGACTTCGCTAATATTTACGGTCATTGTGCGGACAATTTAGTCGATTTGTTGAGGAGGCCTCTTTTAGTTAGCAAGTTCAAGCCGGTCTTGGACTTGATTGATACGTGCCACACTTAGATGCCCTGTGGGGCTATTGGAGAAGGTGGAGTAAGTTAGCTTATTTTGGAGTGAGGAATCTTCTACGTATTTGAGTCAATGTGGGGATTTGTTATAGGTTGCCTCAAATACTCAAATCCATATTGCTTTGAGAGTTCCTTTTTAGCTTGGTTTGTTTTGATCAAGAATCCTGATTACATTAGACTTTGCACAACCAATCATATTAGAAGTTTATTCCTATTTGGACTCTTGTTGGGTTTTAGGACACGTGGACTTCTATTCCTATTACAACTCTTATTCCTTAGACAGTAATGAGCTGAGATCTTCAAGGCTATATAAGAACAGTCTTTCAAGTCAATTAGATTCAACAATCTTCAGAACACCAATCAAGAAGAGAGAGTTCTTTTGTGAAGTCTATTTGATATTCTTATCTTTTGTTTCTTTAGTTGAGAGTTATATTAGGCTTTTGGGGTGTTATTTGAGATTGAGAGATTCCACTTTGTATTCCTCACAATTAGTAAATCTTTTCTCCTCCTTCGTCCATGGACATAGGTTACAAGCCGAACCACATATATCTTTGTGTTCGTGTGTTCTTGATATTTTTCGTGCTCTCGTGTGATTGATATTAGTTTATCCTTAGGAATTTGTCATAACAATTTAGATAAAAAATGCAATTCAAATTCTAATTAAATATTACATTCTAATTACCCGATTCTTTCTTTGATTCTCGGTTGGATTTAGTATAGCCTAAAAATGTCACAGTTCTGTGATTTCGTTCAAAACAAGGATCACAATATGGTATGGACATTTGTGAGTCCTTAACGAATAGATTGATAATCTTGTCTCTATCTAGTTCTCAGCCAATGAAAATTCAATAAAATCAAAATAATTAGGAATTTTAGAGAAGAATATGAGGTTCATGTTAGATAGATTAGAATATTATCCAAGACAAGCATATAACTAATAAATAATTTAGATTTTGAAAGTTAAATAGATTAGAATAACAATGTAATAGACAAAAAGGTGAAGGGTAATATTGATCATGAAATATTTTTTAAAATTAAAAGGAGGTTAGTAAATTTGTCTCTTGGGCGGGTTAAAATTAATATATATTAATAAGATATGTAAACATATTACCACAATTTCCTAATAAATTCGTAATCCTTCGCCACCGCTAAAATAAAATTAGTTAATCCTTATATTAAAAGCATTACTTTAAATTGTAATGGATAAGGATAAATAATTTCACATCCCCTATTTCACCTACGCATAAGCTGTTTGCTGTTTTCGCCTCACTGCCAGTGAAAATGGAAAAGAACATCCCTCCAACTCTAGATCTCAGCCTACTTTGCGTGTTCCGTGTCACTCTCGTTATTTCCCTGCTTTGTGTATTTTGTATCCAAATTCCTAGTCAATATTCAATCAGCCAGCCGCCTGCCTCCCAAACTTCAAATTTCAAAATAAATAATTAAAAAAAATCCCCCCAATAAATAAAAGCATCACCAGTACACGAGCTACAAGAAAAGGCAAAGAATAGAATAACCCCCCAATCCCCTCGCTGGACTTAAAACTCCCATTCATTTCGAGAAACCGACAGCGTTGAAATCGATGGAGTCATCTCCGGCGACGGAAGGATCGACGGCGAGGACGGTGGCGGCGAGATCATCGATCTTGGACTCGGTGCGAGCGTGCGGAGTGATCGCCGGAGCTAAGATCGACAAGGAGGAGCTGAGGCGGCGGATCACGATACCGGAGTACTTAAGGAGGGCGATGAAGGAGGCGGTGATGGAGCAGACGACGTCGGCGACGGCGAGCAAGGCTGGGGTCGTGGAGGAGCTCGGCCAGGAGTCGCCGGAGGCTCCGATCGTAGTGTTCGTGAACTCGAAGAGTGGAGGGAGGCACGGGAAAGCTCTGCTGGAGAGGCTACAGGAACTCATGGGAGAGGAGCAGGTATTGAATTTCGTGGTTACTCTATTTTGTGAGATTCTTGGACTTGGTTTCAGTAGATTTTGGAGTCTGGATGTGTTTGAGAATATAAGAATTAGGAAAGTGGCAAATTTTGTATATAAAGATTAGTAATTTTGATTCTCTCTGTCTCTAGATTGCTAGATCTCTCTTATAAGTTTGTAAGTGTTTAGCTCTGTGAGCTTCGGTTTGCTCTTTTGAAGCTAGGGCATTCAAGGACTAGGATCATCAACAGTGTATTTAAATAGTTTGAGCCTTCTTTTTATGCACCAAGAATAGTCAAGCTGAGTCCAAGCAAATGAAGCAATGCAGAAAAATGTATATTTTTTGTGGTTTGGTACTGAAGCTACAAAAATTTTATAAATGGTGCAGGTTTTTGATCTCTCACGTGTGAAGCCTCCTCAGTTTGTTCAGTTTGGCTTAGGTGTTTTGGAGCAGTTGGCCGATCTTGGCGATGATTGTGCAAAGAGCGTTCGTCAGAAGCTGAGGGTTGTGGTATGTCAGCATAGAAGTCTAATTTATCGTGTTCTCTTTATCTGTTGCTAAGAGATGATGCATTTTCATCATCTATGTGGACGTTTTCATATTATGAAATTCTGAGTATGCTTGTGCCCTTAATTGTTGGCGTGTGCTGTAATTAACTTTCAAAGAACTTTTTGGTTCTACCTTGCAGGTTGCCGGTGGTGATGGGACTGTAGGTTGGGTATTAGGGAGTCTTGGAGAACTTTTTGAGCGCAGAGAGCCAGTTCCTCCAGTTGCTATTATTCCACTTGGCACGGGCAACGATCTTTCGAGGAGTTTTGGTTGGGTAAGGAGCTTTGCAGTTGCCTCGGTTTGATTGCTGCAGTTGCAAAGTTGATAGTGGCTAGCAATTTCCTCTTGTGTAGGGTGGTTCATTTCCTTTTGCATGGCGATCTGCTGTGAAACGAATTCTCCAAAAGGCAAGTAGTGGTCCTATTTGCCGTCTTGACAGGTAAGACTTATCAAAGTGCACAGTGAATTCCTTTTGTGCTAGAGCAGATTATTATTCTTTACGCCAACTGCGTCTTAAAAATTTGCTACTGGCTATCAACAATGCATACAATTACTCATTTTATCAAAAAGTGAAAAACAGGAAGAGCTTGAATACATTCAACTTCGATTGAATTCCCAGTTTTAGCTATGCTTCTTTTTTCAATAAACAAGAAGCAAATCTCTGTCTGTACCTTGCAGCAACTTTCCATTCAACCACTTTTCTTTTGTGGAATCCACCTCCAGTGACGCTGACAATACAAGTTACATTTTGGATCCCTGACATGATTATGCATTTTATTTCACTTTGGCATTGTTGCGGAATGCTGACAAGTCCCTTTTTTTGGTCTAGACATACTGTCCACCTTTGGCTGTCTTATTGTGGTACTACTAAGGAAGAACTGTTTCCATATGCAGGGTAACAAGTTCTACTACCCGTGATTTGGTTGATAAATGAAAAGGATACCACTGGCACTTAGTGATATACATTTGGTGTAAGACATAGAAAATTGTCAAAATTTAGATGCAGGGAAAAGGTTTTTCTCCTTTGTTAGTGGTGGGTCATAGACCTTTGTATCCAAAGAAATCAGCAAATGATGACAAAGTTAACTGAAGGGGAAACTACCTTAGTTATTATTTCAGATCTCATCACAAAGTTTTAAATTAAAATTGGCAATCGCGACTTTATCATTTGTGGAAAATAACCCGCACCATGCCAAACTTTTCTCTAAATGGTCCTTTTTGATAATCATGGTTTGAGAATTTTCTATTTCTAGATGTTTGATTTGTGACTGAGTTATAAACCAAATCCAGTTTGAAAATGGTATTGTATGGACTTGTTGGTGTCTATTAGTTACAAATTGTAAGTTGTGATTGCTAATGCTTGTTTGAAATCTGCATTGGGATCTAAGTACTAAAGTCTAAAATGGTTCTCTCTTGGTTAGTTTTTGACTTAATTTTCTTGCATATAGTGGACATTTTCCTTAATTTTCTTGCTTCTAGTTTGAAGTTTGACCCATCCCTATCAAGTTCATTCTTATCTTTATAACCGTTACAATTCCATAAATTTAGCATTCTGACTAATTGGCAGTCAGATTTGGGAGTATGAAGTGTGAAGCAACTATTACTTTGTACATTGTTTTATGTCACCACCCTAACTCCTGTCTTTGTCTTTTATGATACTACTATCTAAGTAGTTGATACGTGGTATTTACTAGTTTGAGGACTGATATTTATCGTAATATATTTAGATACTTGTTGCTTAACACCTGCTTTTGTTCATACTATCATCATCATCCACTAAGCGATAGATGTAGTTGCAACTGTTTCAATATCTCTGTGGAAATCAGAGAAGATGATTTATTGATATGGATAGGAGAAGCCCAAAGAGGCTATTTATAAGTACAATGCATTCCGGATTCAATGTATCTAGACTACTTTTTCTCACAACTAACAAGATCTCCTAGATACTTGGAAACAAATGATTCTAACAACTTGATCTTATAGATCTTCTATAACCTCCTTTCTAACTTCTTTGACACTCCTCTTCAAGCTGGAGCGTAGATGTTATAGAAGCCGAGCTTGCCCATAAATGTGTGAAAAAGTTTTGGAGGCAATGCTCTTGTGAGGATATCAGCAAGTTACTCATTGCTTCGAACCGAACATAAGAGAAAGAAATTACCTTCTTCATCCATTCATCACAGACAAAATGACAGTCAACTTCAATATGTTTGGTACGTTTGTGGAACATTGGATTCTCAGTAATGTATATGGCAACCTGATTATCACAATGGAGAGGAATGAGAGTTGGTAAATGATTGCCTAAATCTCTTAGAAGAGACCACAACCATATGATCTCAGAAACAAGGTGTCTAATAGCTCTGTACTTGACCTCTGCACTGGAACGAGCAACAACTGATTGTTTCTTGCTCTTCCAAGATATCAAATTTCCTCTACAGAATACAAAATATCCACTAGTGGATCTCCTATCATCAGCAGATCCTGTCCAATTAGCATCTGAATATCCTTGTAGGCTCAAAAATTGCCAGGTTTGAAGAGAAGGCCTTGATCTAGTGCTTTCTTGAGATATTGTAGAATGCGGATAACTGCTTCCTAATGAATGATGGTAGGAGCATGCATGAATTGGCTGACCTTGTTGACTGCATATGCAATGTCCGATCTGGTTATTGGCAAGTATATTAGTTTCCCAACAAGTCTCCGATACTGCTCTGGATCAAAAAAATGGAGGATCAATTGTGAAAGTAGATAGCCTAACATTAGGGTCTGTAGGCGTGTCACTGGGTCGACATCTTAGCATTCTCGTCTCAGTAAGAATATCAAGGACATATTTCCTGTGTGAAAGGAAGATATCATCCTTAGTGCGGGCAACTCAATACTGAGAAAGTAACGAAGTGGACCAAGATTCTTTGTAGGAAAAACATGTGATAGCTGTCGCTTGATGTCTGCAATACCCTATGAGTCATTGCCAGTAATAATAATGTCATCTATATATACTAATAGAATCATAATGCCCCTGCTCCTCTTTTTGGTGAAAATATAATGATTTGCCTTATTTTTAGAAAAGTCATAAGAGCAGATAGCTTTTCCAAACTTTTCAGACCAGGCTCGAGGAGATTGCTTAAGCCCGTAAAGTGACTTTTTGAGCGAACACGCCAGATTCTCCCCCTGTTGCTCAAAACCAGGTAGTTGCTGCATATATACTATTTGCTCAGATTTCCGTTAAGAAATGCATTCTTGACATCCAGTCAATGAAGTGGCTATGATCGACTGGGTGCAATAGAGATGAGTACTCGTACTGAGGTGAGCTTAGCGACATGTGAAAAATCTCGGTATAATCAACTCCATACTGCTGACTACCAAGCGAGCTTTGAGATGCTTGATCGTATGATCTGGATTGTACTTCACAGTGAATACCCAATGACAACTAACCATTTTACTACCCGGTGGGAGACTAACTAACTATCAGGTATGATTTTGCTTTAGAGCTTGCATGTCATCTTCCACAGCTGCTTTCCAACCAAGATGCTTGAAAGCTTATTGAACATGTTGAGGTATAGAAATAGAATCCAAAGAGGAGGTAAAAGTGCGAAAGGATCCCTTCAGTTTATGAGAGGAAACAAACTTTGTAATAGGATGATGAGTGCAAGTGCGTTTTGGTTTACGAAGAGCAATTAGAATATCAGTTGTGTTAGAGATATTACCAATCAAGGGAAGTGATGTGTCTGAAAGAACTGTAGAACAAATATCGTTGATTGTCCTGTCGATGTTACCTTTTCGTTTTCGTACATAAACCTGCAGTGGTTTCTTTGGTGGAAAATCTAAGCTCTCAGCAATGACCCTCGATAAATCTAAGGAAGTCTGATCATAAGGAAATTTTGACTCAAAAAAGGTTCATTTTCAAACAAATGACACGTCAACTGAAGTAAACATTTTCGTACTATTGGGAGAATAGCAAAAGTATCCTTTTGATAATCTTGAATAATCGAGAAACACACACTTGATGTCCTTAGGATCTAATTTATCATTGCCGGATCCGAGAGCCTGAACAAAGCATGTACAACCAAAGACACGTAGTGGAATAGGAAATGCCTCTTGATGCGGAAAGACAAGGCTAAAGGGGGAGGCATGGTCAAGTATAGGACTTGGCATATGATTGATCAAAAAACAAGCAGCGAGCACATCAAAACTCGAATAAAATTTTAGAACTTTCATTTCAAACATTAAAGATTTGTCTGTGTTTAGCCGGTGTTGATTTTTGCACTCTGCCACTCTATTTTGTTGTGGAGTGTAAGCACATGAAGTCTGGTAAATAATCCCATGTGGAGAAAAAGTTTTAAAACTCACAAATATATTCTTTAGCATTGTCAATTGTTTAAGAGTAATACCAAATTGAGTTTTTATTTCATTAAAAAACACAGTGCATACTTTGAACAATTCAGAATGATCTTTTAATAGAAAAATCCATGTCATCCAATAAAATCATCAATAAATATAACAAAGTGGCAATATTTGTTAAAAGAAGGAAAGCTTACTGCCCCCCGGACATAATAGTGGATTAAATTGAAGAAAGCTTCACTACGTTTATTGACACGTTCGGGGAAGGAAGTTCTATGATGTTTACTTAACTCACGACTCACACGAGAACTTAAAAGTAGACTCACACGCAAGGATGTCCCATGTGTCAATGCCACAATATAAGATCTGTACGAGAACTAAGGGCAGAAGCCGAGTATGGACTATCCAAAAGATATAAGCCATGTTGTTCACGGCCGGCTCCAATCACTTTCCTTGTCGCAGTATCCTGAAAAACACAATGAGAAGGGAAGAATGTCACTGAATAATTTAAGTCTTTACAAACTTCATGAATAGATAATAGACTATTAGGAAAAGTAGTTTAACCCGTATTACAGATTTGAGAGAAAGATCAGGCGTGAGAGTAATATTTCCTATCCCTTCAATAGGGACAGGTGAACCATCAGCAACACGCACATGAAAGTTATCAAGTGGAGAAAATGATGAAAGAGATAAATGAGACATATGTTCAGAAGCACCTGAATCAATGACCCACTAATCACTGATGAGGTGAAACATGACAAGCATTACCTAATTGAATTGAGTTACTACAGGGTTTAGATAGTAGCTGTTGGTAGGCTTGATATTATTCATCAATAACATAACCCGAGAGGAGGAAGTCGCACTTGATGGTGCCACAGTCGATGTAGAAGAGGAGTAAGAAGTTGTGGAAGTAGAGGAAGAAGTCTCCATGGAAACAAGAACAAAAAAAGGCGATGATCTCCAGCGATAAAAATACTTAAGAGCAGACCTAAATAAGATCCGTGATGTTGAGATAGAATTACCACATCTAGCAAATCATTATGATGCCCATGAGAGACAATCTGTGTCGTCAATGGGATCGAAGGCAAATGTAGTGCTCATGTCGATATGAATGAAAATCTGGAAGCAAAGATGGATGTAGTGGGTTGAGTTGTATTTTGGATGTGTTTGAAGTGTGTTGAGATTGTATTATGGCCATTTAAGGTCAGTTTGAGATCTGTTTTAGGTTTCTTGAGATTTGTTGGGATCTGTTTGATGTGGTTTGAGCTGCTAGAGTGCTGGAGAGGGCTGGATTCAGGTCATACGTGGGGCTGCATGGCAGAGGAAGGGCTGTGGGGCGGAGTTGAGGGCTGCTAGGGGCTGGCTGATGGGACTGCAGGTCAGAGGCGGGCTGAGGGCTGAAGGGACTGCAGGGCTGCTGGTGAGAAGTTTTTGAGGACTGTTTGGAGCATCTGGGAGCTGTGGCAGTGGTGATGGCAAGGGTGACAGGGGTTTGTGGGGTTTTACGTGGGTCTTTGGCAAAGGAGAGAAGATGGTGTGGTGGCAGTGGCAAGGCAAAGAGGTGGTGGTGGAGGTGGGAGTAGCTGGAGTAAAAGGTGGTGGTGGTCGTAGTGATGGGTTAGGTTATAGAGAAGAAGAATTTGATAGGAGTCGCTAATACCATGTGGAAATCAAAGAGGAGGATTTATTAATATGAATAAGAGAAGACCAAATAGGCTATTTATAAGCACAATGCATTCCAGATTCAATGTATCTAGACTACTTTTTCTCACAAGTAACAAGATCTCCTAGATACTTAGAAACAAATGATTCTAACAACTTGATCCTATATATCTTCTATAACCTCCTTTCTAACTTCTTTGACAACCTCATACTTTATGCTTTCTTAGTTTCTTGTAATCGCTCTAATAGTATATTAAATTGTAATCCAAGGATCACTATCCTTGGTGATGACGAACATTTTATAAGCAATGTGATATGTCTCTTTCCTCAATCTGCAGATTAAGCAGTTCATTTTTAACTGCGTTGGACTACTATTTTGTGCTGATTTCTTTTGAGCCTCTGTTCAAGCATATCAAACATAGATCCAGTGCTTATGAAAATTTTATTTTCGTCATGCAGTTGGCATGTCTTGGTCTCGATGCCAGCAGGAGAAAAAGTCGATCTACCATACTCTCTTAGGCACATGGGAGAATGCACTTTAAATGAGGTTGCTACTGAGCCTTCTACTCATTCTTCTGCACTATATTTTCATAATTATTCCCATTACCTTGTTAATTTACATTATGGCTTCATTAGAAGATGCTGACACGTGTTGTTGCAAACTCTCTTTCAGCTAAAATGTATAGTATCTTTTAATCATGTAATGTATGTCACCACATTTCTCGGTAAGCTTATTAGCTGCAGACGTTCAAATTAATGCAGGTATTATTTAACTGGTTAATGGTTGCACATGTCTGGATATGTTAAATTGGGATAACTTATGGCCCAAGATCTAAAAAGTCCATGCTTACGGGTGGAGGGCTATTAATCTGTTATTGCAGCTGGGGAGTAAGACTAGTTAGGCCCTTTAGATATTTGATTGTAGGAGCTGAGAGGAAGATTCCGAGATTCTCTGTGACAGCCTGTGAAGTTAATTTAGTGTTCATCGACAAGGGTCATAGTCACTTGTCAAAGGCTGCAAAAAATTGATATAAAGTTTTGAAATCTTAGTATTTGTCTTAATGTCAGTTCACCTTTATTGGAGTCGGTATCTAGAGGTTTCAACAAGTTTAGTAGTTTTAGATCAGTGCTTGAAGCCTTGAATCCTTTAATTTAGGAAGCAAAACAACCCTTTACCTCGTGCTCAATATATCCACATAAACTATGTCATAATATATCTCCTTGCTTTGTCTCTAGCTCTGAATTCATGCTAGGTCTTTGCTTCATTCCTGGTTCGTGATCAACAATTCTAAAGTCTTATTGACCTTCTGTTGAAACTATTGCTTCAAGTCTACTTCCCCGAGTGGTAATACATTAGATGAGCTGTTGTTTGTAGGATTATTGCCTCATTTACCGACCTATGCAACCTGAAATTCGAGCCCTTGTAGTCTTGTATTCTTTCCTCATAATAGGATTCTTGCCTTTTCCACTCTCGAAGGACTTCTGCATGGGAGAGTTTGAAAGACAATGTTGGATATTATGAGAGCATCATTTCAAAATAGGTGAATTCCACCTTGTAATCTTATAGAAACCACCTATAAGAATAGGGTCATTCTATAGAAACCACATTTGATCTTCAAATTTATACATAAATCACCTTTAAAGGAACTTTTGTTTTAATCAATGACTTGGACCCACTTTTCAGTTAATTTTTTTTTTACAGATAAGGATCATCTCTCTAATATACTTGGTACTTGACACTAATTATTATACCAAAACTGAAAAACTTGGTTTAAAAGTGAGTCCAGGTGGTTGATTGAAACAAAATACCGTTTAAAAGTGGTTTATGTATAAATGAACAACCAAAGGAGAATGACCCTATTTTAAAGGTGGTTTCTAGGATAAAACCCAAAAAGTAATATACATTGGTTTAATGTTCATAATTTAAATTATCCGGGCACCAAATATGAAGTATTCACATCACACTATCTCTTAGTTCTTGTCTACAATAAGGTCTTAGTTGTTTATCCCTTTTGATACTTGCCAGAACTCCAGTATGGTTGTGTTTTCACGAATTACATAGGAAGTAGCTTGATTGTCATGATTCATGTCCATGCATTGAATTAGCATGTGGTCTAATGAATTGTTTCATCTTGGTAATTTAATACTTTATTACCTGCACAATCTATACTATTTCATTAAAACAATTGCCTTTGGTTTCAGGAACACTATAAATTGTGAATAGAAACCCTAATCTTATTAATGAGATAACATGGGCTTATATAGGCCCCCTACTAACACATCTTACAAATAACCCCCTCAACTATCCTAATATGTCAACACTCCTCCTCAAGATGGGCGAAAGATATCCACTAAGCTCATCTTGTCACATCCTCTAATCATATCTACTGAGTTAAGTCCCTTAGTCAGACAATCTGCTGCCTGGTCTTTAGTTAAAACATGATTTAACTCCAGTAATCCACTGTCCAACTTCTCTTTGATGAAGAACCTATCGATCTCGATGTGTTTGGTTCTATCATGCTGCACTGGGTTATTATCGATACTGATGGCTGACTTGTTATCACACCACAGCTTCATCTTTGCTCCTTGATCCAATTTCAGCTCCATCAGCATACTCTTTAACCACAACAATTCCGCGATTCTCAAGACCATAGCTCTATACTCTGCTTCAGCTGTTGATCTCGCCACCACTGACTGCTTCTTGCTCTTCCACGAGACCAAGTTGCCTCCTATAAAGATACAGTATCCTGAGGTGAACCTCCTGTCATCAGTACAGCTAGCCCAATCCGAGTCACAATAACCCTCAATGCTTATATGTTCATTCTTCCTGAATATCAGCCCTTTTCCGGGGGCACTCTTTAAATACCTAAGAATCTGGTACACTGCGTCCATATGATCATTCCTCGGATCATGCATGTAGCGACTTACCACGCTTACTGTAAAAGAGATATCGGGACGTGTGTGACTCAAATAGATTAACCTGCTCACCAGTCTCTGGTATCTGTCGCGATCAACTGGCTCTCCAGCCTCAACACCCAGCTTGAACTTCTGATCGATCGGTGTAGTTACAGGTTTACACCCTAACATCCCTGTCTCTTTGAGAAGATCCAGTGCATACTTTCTTTGGGAGAGAACAATCCCCTCAGCTCCTCGAGTTATCTCTATCCCAAGAAAATATCGAAGCAAACCAATATCTTTTACCTCGAATTCCTTACCCAGTCTCACTTTGAGTTGGGCAATCTCCTTCTCATCATCTCCTGTAATAATCATATCATCCACATATACCGTCAGCACGGTAATGTGGCCTCCACTTCGTCGAAAGAACACGGTATGATCATCGTTGATCTGTTGGTATCCCATACCAATCATAGCCCTCCTGAATCTGTCAAACCAAGCACGAGGAGACTGCTTCAGTCCATAGAGAGACTTCTTCAATCTGCAAACATTTTCCACTGTCTGATCTGTACCGAATCCTGGTGGTATCTCCATGTATACCTCCTCCACTAGATCTTCATGAAGAAATGCATTCTTCATATCTAGTTGGTGTAGCTTTCATCCACCATTTACTGCCAGAGAGATTAAGGTCCGAACAGTGCTCATCTTTACCACCGGTGCATAAGTCTCATCATAATCGATGCCATATGTCTGACTATACTCTTTTGCCACCAGACGAGCCTTGTAGCGTTCAACTTGTCCATCTGGATTCTGCTTCACAGTAAAGATCTACTTACATCCAACTACTCTCTTTCCTTCTGGTAGTTTTACTAGCTCCCAAGTGCGGTTCTTCTCAAGAGCCCCTAGCTCCTCGTGCATAGCCGTTTTCCACTTTGGGTTCTTCTTAGCAACCTGTCAATTGTTAGGTACAGTAACAAAGTCCAATGATGCAATGAATGGCCCATGTGCAGGGTGGATGTTAGAATATGATACAAATTGGGTAAGATCCTAACCATATCTATCGGGAGGATTTTCCGCATTACTACGAGTAGTCCTCCGTACTGATATTGGTGTGGGAGAAGTAGGGAGAGGAATGTTATCAGTAGGGAGAGGAATGTTATCACCTTGGGATAAAACTGATGGTGGTGTAGGTGTCTCAGGAGTCGGGGCAGGCGTTGGCAAGAGACTTGACAGCACTAGTGGCACTATAGGTACTGTTCCTGCAATTTGCTTTCCCTTCCTACTATAGGTTAATAGCTCCTCCTGAACCGTGGGCCTAACACCTCTTGTCTCATTTTTCTTTTCTTCTTCATTCTCCTGCTCCTCCTCAACCAATTCCCCCTCCCAAGGACTCGATACAGAAATAGATTTCTTCACATTGTTCATCGATCTCTCACCATTCTCCTCTTCTCGCCTCATACTTCTAGTATTGGGCGAGTTACCAACGGATGAAGTTACCTTCCGGGTGTAATATGGCTCGAGTTCTCGAAAGTGCACATCCATGCTCACAAACAACCTTTTCTCCACTGGGCTTCAGCAAACATATCCCTTCTGAGTAGCAGAATATCCCACAAAGATGCACTTCACAGCTTTAGGGGTAAGTTTCCCGACAGATGGCCTGTTATCCTTCACAAAGCACACACAATCAAACACTTTAAGTGGAAGAATCCCACCATTCTCTCTCTTCAATGTCTCACACGGAGACTTCCAATCCAGCACTCTCGAGGGCATTCTGTTGATTAGCGCTGCTACAGTTAATACTGCTTGCCCCCATAATGTTTCTGGGATATTCATAGAGATCATCATGCTTCTAGCAACCTCTAAAAGATGTCTGTTTTTCCTTTCCGCTACCCCATTCTGAGCTGGTGTGTATGGACAGGTTGTCTGGTGATGTATTCCCTGAGCTGACAAATATTCTTCAAACGCTCTGTTGGTATATTCTGTCCCATTATCCGACCTCAATACCTTCACCACTGCTCTGTATTGAGTCTGAACATTCTTATGAAAGTTTTGGAAGCACCCAAACACTTCACTCTTATTCTTCATCAGGTATAACCAAGTAACACGAGAGAAACAATCAATAAATGTAACAAAATACTTGTATCCATTCATAGAACTTGTGGAACAAGGCCCCCAAACATCTGAATGTACCAAGTCAAATGCATGAAGAACTTCTATGACCAGAACTAACATAAGAGCTTCTAGTAAGCTTTCCAAACTCACATGCATCACACACAAGTTCCTGTTTATTTGCTTTCTCAAATAAAGAAGGATACAATCTACTTAAAACACTAAAGGATGAGTGTCCCAAACGCTGGTGATGAAGCATTAACTCACTCTCAACACTCATTTTAGATCCTACTCCTGCTTCCTCTACGACTGACACCAATGCTGAATCCAGTCCTTCACGATCCAGATACCACAGTCCATTACGTTATGTGCCAGTCCCAAGTCTCCGCCCTGTCCCCTTCTCCTGAAAAATCACATTAGGAATATCAAAAGAAACAATACATTTTAGTTGGAGGATGATAGAACTAATGGACAAAAGATTGACTAGAAAGGAAGGAGCATGTAAAACATTGGACAAAGTTACAGAACCAGTACAATCGACTGTACCCTTACCAACCACCGGCTGAAATGTACCATCAGCTGTTTGAATACTATCAGGCGATGCTAAGTGAGTATATGATGAGAACTCACTAGCATTACCTATCACATGTCGAGATGCACCGGAGTCGACTATCCATTCTGATGATCTGTCGAGAGACATAGAAGCAAGAGCATGTATGTCATCAGTACCTTTGGTCGGATGAGCATAGGTAGCAGTGTTGCCTCTGGCGAAAAACGAAGTGGATGCCTCCTCAGTCCCACTCCTCAAGTCTCCATCCCCTGCTACTTGCTGCTTCCTCCTGAGTATCGCCAGGAGAGCATGATCCTCCTCAGTAAAGACCATCTGAGTTTCTTCTTCCTCTGCTACCATCAGATTTGCCCGGTTCCCTGCTCTTCCACCTCGTCGACCCCCACGGTCACGACCACGACCACGACCTCCGAACTGTCCACGTCCACCCGAATCTCCGTCCTTGGGTGGCTTGGTGCAAGCATACCTTAGATGACCCACCGCATTGCAGTTGTAGCACTGTCGAGTCTCTCCCCTAGATCCAGTGTTGCTAGAGGCTGCCAGTGCTGACTTCACCACAGGAAGTCCACCTGTCCCCGCCTGCAGCCTAATACGAGTCTCCTCCTGGATCATAACAGAGACAGCCTCCTCAAGCGTGGGAATCTTCGGATGAGCGAGCAGCAATGCAATTCGCTGAGCGAACTCTGATGTCAATCCCTTGAGGAAGACCATAGTCCTCTCCTGTAGGAAGGCCTCCCGCTCTTTACATTCCGGGTCCTTACAGTTCGCCCGAGGTGAGAAGTGATCATAATCTAGCCACAGACGCTCCAGCTCTGTGGCATACTCCTGTACAGTCCGATCTCCCTGGACTGTGGCGTCGATTTCTCCCTTAATCTGGAACACCCGCAGGTTATTCCCTACTCCATCATAGGTCCTCCTCAACTTCTCTCAGACGTCCTTCATCTTCTCAATGCCATCAACTGTGGCGGCGATCGACTGGACCAATGAGTTGAGGAGCCAGATATACACCAACATGTGAGTGGACTTCCACTCATCTCGTCCTTCCGAGTCCTCATCCGGCTCTGTCGCCTCTCCTGTCAGATAACCCTCCAGGTTCCCCCCTACAAGGGTGTATCTCACCCGTCGTGACCAGCTCAGGTACGTACTAGGTCCATCCAGCTTTAGATCGATTGTCGGAAGCTCCAACTTCTTCGATGGTTTTGTCGCGCTCTCACCAGCTGACAACTTCATTAGCTTCATCAAAGTTGACACCTTCGCAGGGTTCGACTTCTTGATAATCTCCTCCATCGAACAGGCTGCAGACCCAACACCTGGTCACCTACTCTTCCGACCCTTGTTGTGTGCAGTAAAAATTTCGGCAGCACCTCTGCTGCACAACAAGAGTAGGATCGCAAACAAATTCTCGTTTCTCAGAGAAAACAAGAACAAAAAACAGTTATATATCTCATCGATGTGAGATATATACTCTTCTTGTCATCAGTTCGAGGACTGAGTCGAGGGAATCCATGCCAAACTCTAGGTCCGACATGGCGTAGCAAAAAAAGGGGGGGGTCGGGGTCTGAGGGGGGCTGATCGTGGGGGGGTGGGCTGATCTTGGGAGGGGGTTGGTGATCGGCAGGAGGTCGGGGGGGGTTGCAGGGGTGGGGGGGGCTGGCAGGGGTACGGTTGTGAACAGGGGCTGCAGGGGGTACGATTTGGGGGGTCTGCAGGTGTTGGGGGGGAGGCGGAAGGGGGTCTGTAGGTGGGGGCGTGGTGTTGTGAGCAGGGGGTCGTGGGGGGCTGGTTGTGAGGCAGGTGTGGGGGGGTCTGCAGGGGGTTCGTTGGGGAGGGGGGGTCTGCAGGTGGTGGTGGGGGGAAGGCGGAAGGAGGATTGCAGTGGGGGATCCGCGAAGGGGGGGGGGGAAGGCGAAGGGGGGGGGTGGGGTTTTGGCAGCTAGGGTTTTGCTCTGATACCAAATTGTGAATAGAAACCCTAATCTTATTAATGAGATAACATGGGCTTATATAAGCCCCCTACGAACACATCTTACAAATAATCCCCTCAACTATCCTAATATGTCAACACTATATATGTCAGTCATTTAAACTCTCCCCCTTGAAAGCAACTGCTTTTCATCTTTTTTTAGCTTTCATGCTATTATCTATTTTAACTGATTTGCTGTTTAGATGGTTTATCTTGGAAATTGTTACATATGTCATATGTGTATCTTTTTCTCTCTAATCTGCATAGAAACGGGTGCGGATACTGGTACGGTACATGACAAATTTGTGAAAGTTAGGGCCTGGGGACACAACTGTATATATGTATGTATATGTTTATTTATATGCATTAAAATTAATACTTCACAGGAAATCAATATTCATCAAATGTTATGGGAATTAAAATTGCTCAAATTTTTTTACGTTTCTATCTATATAGATTATAAATTGGACAACAACTTGATTTTGAACTATATACCAAACTACACTTTAAAATCATAGTTCTTAATTGGGTATGGGTTGAAGTGAATTTGAACCATGCCCAATGGTTTTCAAGACCTAGATGTGTAGTGTAGGATATACGTCAAATAAGTGTATGACGAGTGTTTTCAGTTATAACATGTATTATATAATTGAATACACACTCGAATTTATGTATGTATATATTCAAAGAGTGTCCAAGAAGTTTGGGTGAGGGTACGGTTATGTGTGTGGTACGGTTATGTGTGTGGTACGGATATGGCTTCATAGAAGTACCCAGGTAAGATAGGACTTTTCTTTTAGTTCTTAGCTCACAATGAGATAATAATATTGGTGGGTGTTCTTTTTGAATAGGTATTTGGCAAATCATAATATTATCACAATGTGTATGCTATAACATTGCAATACTAACTGCTTTGCATCACATGTGTAACAACTATTTTTTTATTGTTTAAAAAAGTATCAATATTCTTGCAGGACGTGGTGACAGAAGGTACTGTTCCTGAAAAGGTTTTATGCTTTGAAGGGGTCTTCTACAATTACTTTAGCATAGGTATGTGCAGGCTCTGACATTGTTCTTGTGCATAATTTTTAATTTTAATGGTTTTGTCGAAGTCTCCCGTTTCATGTATTTCTTTATATGCATCTGTTTCTCCTGAGTCATGGTAAGGAGTTGGTGCTGTAGTAAACTGCAAATTACTTTGATACATGCTCTGTCGATGCAGTCTATGACTCATACATGCCCTCTAGCGCTAGTTGAGACTAATGATACCTTATGAGTTTAATTGCACTAAGATCATTCATTTTTCTTAAAAAAGGCTAGTGAAATGGAGAAGTCATATTTAGGCTGCCTGCTTAGTTCTTGACAGCGCCTTGGCGAATATAGGCCGCTTACGTGGACTCACCACTTCAAAAAGGGTTTATTGCCCTCTTGAGCATAACAACAGGTGAAGAGAACAAGTTAGGTTAGAATGAAACGGATCAGAAATTGGTCCAGGTTTATTCAGATAACATGGCTAGAATAAGGTTTTGAATCTTTCAACAAAGTCCTTCTCTCGGTACTAAAAAGTGCATACCTACCACTGGGCTTTAGCCACTATGTTCGGTGCCCTGAAACGTCTAGTACTTTCTAAAACATTAAGTTGAGCTGTAATTCCAGTTAATATAGTTCTAGCGTACATTGACTTACAACCTTGGGAGGCATTAATGAACAAATAGTCATTTTTAACCAGTCTCATCTGGAGGAAATAGTCATGTTGTCTTCTCTTTTAAATGCAAAGTGGTTGATTGTTGTCTATCTTGGTTTGAAGTTGCACTTCCCCGTGTCTTTGTTGTTGCAAAGTGTTAAAAGTTACTAGTTTATGTTGACAAGGGATTTGGGATTATAACAAATGAAGCTTAACTTATTTTTTGAACTATTACGCAAGTGTTTATTATATTTATATATTAACTTTTGTCTATTTTTTTAAAGAAGCTACTGCCTGATTAAAATTTAACTTAGTTTGTTGTAGCCATTGGACTTTTTTATATATATTATTTCATAACTAAAGTTCTTTGCTTGTGAGTCTTCTTTTAGTTGGTACACATAAATAATGCAGTATGTTGTAGGAATGGATGCTCAAGTTGCTTATGGCTTCCACCATCTGCGTAACACAAAGCCTTACCTCGCTCAAGGACCAGTTTCTAATAAGGTTTGGATCTGATTGATTCTGATATGTTGTCCATATAAAAATTTCTTTTTTCCAGTTTCCTTACTACAAATATAAATATGTATTATCTTTTATCAAAAATATATAAATATGTATTATCAATTCATCATACACACACACACTCTTTATAATCTTCAAATGGTTTTAGTTTCTTGTACGGACTTTTGCTTCTCTATAAAAGTTATTTTTGATAATTTTCTAGAACCAGTGCCTTTCGTCTATGTTTCATTGGCCTATACTTTCCATACAACATTTTGGATAAATAAACAGTCTAGTGACGCTGTGAGGAAGAACATAGTGGATGTTGATTAGTTTGTTGATCTCATCAAAGAACATAGCGGATGTTGATTAGTTTGTTGATCTCTTCTTCATACTCCTTTGTGCTAGAGCTTCTCTTTTCTTTATGTTGGTTATGCTAGGCTTCTTCCAAGTTATTGCCTTGTTTCATTTGTTATTCTCTGATTTTTTGGTATCTATGACTTAGAGATCTAGTGCAGGGTGGGCTATAATGTTATGGTAATTTACTACATCAAACCTATGAAGCACGGACACACATAACATGAAGCCGTGTCGTGTCCGTGTCGGACACACGTGTCGAACACACGTATCCTATGTATTTTTTAGGATTTGCCTCGTGTCGGCGTGTCGGATGGCCGTGTCGGATCCGTGTCCGTGCTACATAGCATCAAACTATTGATCATGCCTTTTTCATGCAGATTCCTTTATTATCACTTACAATTTAATCTTTGATTTTTGTCTTTAGGTTGTTTGCATTTTTTTCTAGTTATTCAAGGACCTTTTACTTAGCTTGAATTATTTTAAGGGAAAAATGTGTCCATGCCCCAAAATGAGAAAGTTCATGTGACCCGCTTCCTTGTATTTTGGCCCATGTAATTCAGTCCTAAAAAGTACCATTTAATATTTCAAGGCCCCTCCACGTCAGCAGTATAAAAAAAGAGATTGTATTTTGAAAAAAACTCGAAATTACCCCTCCACTTATCTTCCCCAAACGTCTGGTCCACAAAATACATGGAAAATCACGCCCATTAATGCGATCTGATGAAAAAAAATAGAGGAAAATTTCCCGCCCTTTTTTGAACTCTATCATGAGCAATAACTCATGTTAGTTCTAAGTTATTTAATGTTAGTTCTAAGTTATATAATGTTAATTCTAACTTATTTTATGTTAGTTCTAACTTAGTTCTATTTCATGTTAGAGCTAATGTTAAGTAGAACTAATATAAATACTTTAGGCTATTTGGTCTAGTGGTAAACCTTATTTTATATTAGTTCTAACTTAGTTTTAATTCATGTTAGAGCTAACTTTAAGTAGAACTAATATGTTTATACCATGTTATAGTGGTTATGTTAGTTCTAGTTGAGCTCATGTTAATTCTGGTGATTCTCGTGTTAGTTCTAGCTGATTTCATGTTAGTTCTACTTCCAGCTAGTGTTGGTTCTAATATAAGCGTTAGTTCTAATGTCTATATTAGTTCTAGTTGAGCTCCTGTTAGAACTGACACGATACCTGTTAGAATTGATACTAGAGAAGCTAGAACTAACACATCATCAAGTAGAACTAACATGGCGTTTAGACCTAACAATTACGCTAGAACTAACGACTTAAATAAATTAGAACTAACACGATACCAGTTAGAACTAACACTGGAGAAGCTAGAACTAACACATCATTAAATAGAACTAACATGACGTTTAGACCAACCAATTATGTAGAACTAACAACTTAAATAAATTACAACTAACACGATATCTGTTAGAACTAACACTAGAGAAGGTAGAACTAACACGGCATAAATTAGAACTAACATCGCGTTTAGACCCAATACTTACGCTAGAACTAACGCATTAAATAAATTAGAACTAACACGATACCAAATAAATTAGAACTAACCACATTAGTTCTAATTTATACAAAGTTAGTTCTATTTTATAACAAGTTAGTTCTAATTTATACCAAGTTAGTTCTATTTATACCACGTTATAGTTCTATTTATAGAACTAACACGATATCTGTTAGAACTAGCACTGGAGAAGCTAGAACTAACATGGCATAAATTGGAACTAACATGACGTTTAGACCCAACATTTACGCTAGAACTAACACATTAAATAAATTAGAACTAACACGAGCTGGTAAAAATTAGAACTAACATGAGCTGGTAAAAATTAGAACGAGTTGCGATAGAACAAACATGAGCTAACTCTAGTTATTTATGTCATTTTTTAAATTCTATCATGAGCTAACTCATGTTAGTTCTAACTTATTTTAAGTTAGTTCTAACTTATTTCATTTTAGTTCTAATGGCAAGTAAGAGCTAACTTTAAAAGTGGAACTAACATTAATACTTTGGCTACTTGGTCTAGTGGTAAAGCTTGGTAATTTGGAGAGGAGGTCAAGAGTTCAAACCCCTACACATACAATATATATTTAAAAGTCTTTGATTGGGCCTTGGACCTTGGGGCTCTTTATTAGTTCTAACTAATTTTATGTTGGTTCTAATGACAAGTAAGAGCTAACTTTAAGTGGAACTAACATTAATACTTTGACTACTTGGTCTAGTGGTAAAGCTTGGTAATTTGGAGAGGAGGTCAAGAGTTCAAACCCCTACACCTACAATATATATTTAAAAGTCTTTGATTGGGCCTTGGGCCTTGGGGCTCTTGGGCTCTTGTTAGTTCTAACTAATTTTATGTTGGTTCTAACTTGCTCTTTGTTAGTTCTAACTCACTTAAAGTTAGTTCTAACTTATTCTTTGTTAGTTCTAACTCACTTCATGTTAGTTCTAATTTGCTCTTTGTTAGTTCTAACTTGTTCTTTGTTAGTTCTAACTCACTTAATGTTAGTTCTAACTTGCTCTTTGTTAGTTCTAACTTGCTCTTTGTTAGTTCTAACTTACTTCATGTTAGTTCTAGTTCTAATTCATGTTAGTTCTAACTCGTTCTTTGTCTAACCCACTGCATATTAGTTCTAGTTCTAATTCATGCTAGTTCTAACCCACTACATGTTTGTTCTAATTCTAATTCATGTTAGTTTTAGGCTCTTGTGCTCTTTGTTAGTTCTAACTCATTTTATGTTGATTGTAACTCACTTCATGTTAGTTCGAGTTCTAATTCATGTACTTATTTTCACCAACATAAAATCTATAGACAATTGGGAGTACACAAGCTCATACCTGATGTAGTTACTTTCACCATCCTTCTCAAGGGAATGGCTGTGCAAGGAATGTTGAAGGAAGCAGCAATAATTTTCTTTCAAATACTAAAGAGGGGATTTATGCCAGATGCCGTAGCATACTGTAGTTTGATCGATTGCTTGTGCAAGCATGGCAATCTAATTGTTGGGTTTAAACTTTATAAAATGATGCTTAACAATGGTGTTCATCCTGATATTGTTGTTTATAATGTTCTCATAAAGAATGTAGAACGAACAGAACTAACATGGCAGCGAACAGAACTAACGTAGGAGATAACAAAACTACCATGAAAACGGGTAGAACTAACGTAAGAGATGACAGAACTAACATGAAAGCTGGTAGAACTAACAGTCCAGTCCTCAGAACTAACAGTCCAGCCTTTAGAACTAACAGTTCAGCCATTAGAACTAACATTTTAGCCTTTAGAACTAACATGACAGCCCTTAGAACTAACATTCATAGTTCTAATTTTCCTTGTCCTCCCTTTCAAATTCATAGGTTCTTAGATTCTTTAGTCGACTTTTAATCACATTGTCTTTAATTTTTAGCTAAATGTCGATATGCCTGAAGATTCAATGTGAGCTTTTGAAAATTTCTGCTGTTAATCTCTTATATAGAACTGTCAATTACCAAATCACACAAGAAAAAAACATTAAAGGAAAACCCAAACCGCTGTTCAAGAATCCAAGGAGATCCCATTTCAATTAAATGAAAGAGAAAAACTACAAAAACCCAATATCGATTCCCTTCATAAATTACAAGAAAACAAGAGCACTATCTTGATTAAGACATTGATTTGGGTAAAGATATTCCGTAACTTAGAAAGGGGAGAACAACGATGCATCAGACCAAAGTTCTGGGCTCCGTCAGCTCGCGGTCCCACTGGACCATGTTCCGTGTTTGTCGTTGAACCCGCGTTCACGAGCTGTTTCCAAGATGACTTCCCGACCTCCGACTCCATGACCACCGTCCTCGCCTTCGCCTTCCACGACCTCCCCAGGGTCTGATTATTTTCAGTGGCCATGACGGAAGTGAGAGAGAAGGAGAAGTTGAGAGAGAGAGAGAGAGAGAGAGAGAGAAGAGAGAGAGAGAGAGATGGGATGAGGTTAAAGGGATGGGCGCAGTTACCAAGCTCAATCAAATCAAAGGGTAAATTTATAACTTTTGTTGGGCTTTTCTCAGGGTCCGATATTTTGGGGGCCTTAACACAAATATAGTGTGTATTTGGGGCTTATACACATGTGTCAGAATACAAGGGGGCGGGTCACATGAACTTTCTACTTTTGGGGCCTGGACACATTTTTCCCTTATTTTAATATATTTAAGAGATTGTATCCGCAAATTTTATCTTCTCTAGCTTATGTTTCTCAGATTTTATTAGATTTCAAATGCTTTTGGAACATTATTATTGTTGTTTAGCATATGGAGACTTGATTCGAGTTTTTCTTGTGCCAGTTGATTTATTCTTCTTATAGCTGCACTCAAGGATGGTTCTGTACACCTTGCCCGAGGGTAGTCCCAGGTTTGAGTTAGTCGCCCCCTCCCGGATAAGCTGTTTATTGGCTTGCTAGAAGTTCAAAGTTTTCTCTCCTTATTCCATAATAAGGGCAGGTTTTTGATGGTTGTCATTAGGCACTGTATTTGCAATTTCTTGCGTTCTGTTTATACATGATTGCTAAAACAATGTCTTCAACG
Organism: Asparagus officinalis; assembly: GCF_001876935.1. Classification (NCBI taxonomy): domain Eukaryota; kingdom Viridiplantae; phylum Streptophyta; class Magnoliopsida; order Asparagales; family Asparagaceae; genus Asparagus; species Asparagus officinalis. Next base: position 104,772,831 of record NC_033798.1, on the reverse strand, counting down.
GTGTTAAAAGATGTTAGGTGGACCTACTATGGGACCTGCTGCTTAGGACCTATCCACTTAAGCATTATTCCTTTTGAAAACAACTAATAAGTGGAGAAAAGGGCCAACAATCAAAAGGAGAGAATTATGGAAATAATTGAAAATCAGGGAAAAAGTTAAACTAATGAATATCTGCTATAATTACTCTGGTATGCAATAAAAGAAGAAGAGAGCGGTAGAAGTACAAGCAGCAGCGGCGGTAGCTGGTAGAGCAATGGAAAAATCTCCAAATATAAGGATGTTGGTTCCCAAATTTTTCCTCCAGAAAGTTTCTCTTTCTTGTCAATGATAGACTTAATGTCCTATCTGTCATTAAGATTGGGAGAAAGTTGGGAATGGCTAAAGGTTTCACTCTTATACAACTAGATCCATGTATGTCAGCCAACTCAGGACATTCTGTGGAACGTGAAATGTCCAATGATTTGCTGTTTTCTTTTACAATTCTGGTAATTACAGGAGATACTCTGTTACATCTTCTAAAATGTATTTGTTTTCTGGTATTTTGTACTTGTTTTTATCTGTACTAGAACATCATTATCCTTTTTATTTTATCATATCTTCTGTTTCCTTTCCATGCCAGTCCTATTGCTTGTGAAAAGAAATTGTACTTCTGACTGCTAGCCGGTGCATTAGTTTGTTCAAATTTGATTTCTAGAACTTTGATGCAGGGGACTCAAAAATATTCTGCGACTTCATATCAAAAAGGTCAATTGTTCAGAATGGGAGCAAATCCCAATCCCTTCAGAGTATGTACAAAAATTCCTTAAATTTTTTTATGGTGGAATATTTTTCAATTTTATTTGCTTTTTGCCATGCCTTAGAGATGACACTACTAAAACTTATCACCTTTTCTTTCATCTACAAACTAATAGGTAGAAGAATTTGTAAGAATTCTTCCTTGATTGCATGATGAGCAAAAAGGATTTAGTATTAGTACCTACTAACAGCCATTCTGTGGTACTTCACCACCATTCTGAGGGTTGACACAAGGTTAAGAGTTGCCAATCATCCTTCTGCAAAACCCTCCAAATTTGGAGTTATGGGATTGAGTTTGATGATTATGGTGGTTTGATGATCGGTCTTGTGAAGATCACAAGTTATGTTTTTAATTGGGTTAGTATTTTACATCTTTCCGCCATCATTCTTAAAGACCCCATCGGCTGCACCAAAACTCCAAAGTTGTGCTGATGGTTGAGGGGTATAATTTTGTATTCTAAAATACCCTACGTGTTGAAGGCTCTTTCATGGTAAAAAAAAAGACTCATGCAGTAACATCATTTATTGAGTTATTTGTATATATACCCCTTAAATCATGGGTATTTGCAAAAATACCCTCCAAATCTTAGTATTTGCAAAAACTAACCCTCAAATCATCAGCTGTATGAAAAAATACTCCTAAAATTAACAAAGCATCAAATTGGTGCTAAAAAATTGACTATTTTGTTGATAATTTTTACATTGCGATTACAAATTAGCTTATCAAAGTTGATTAATTGTTTTGAGGGTAATTTTTTTTTCAAAATTGATGATTAAGGGTAGTTTTGCAAATAATGAGATTTGGAGGGTGTTTTTGCAAATACCCATGATTTAATGGGTAAATATATATATATGTAAATAAACCTTCTTTTTTTAAAAATCAGTATTAATTCCTTTGTCAATGGGACTCAGGTTGCTATGTTACCATGTTAAAGACCTTGCCCCTGCACCAAAAATCCGAAGTTGTGGTGAGGGTTTTGAAGGATATAATTTTGTATTCTAACATTTTAAAATTGCTAGCTATGTAAGGTGTTACTAACTTCTTCTCCTTCATTTTTTTTTTGTTTTTTTGTTTTTTTTGTTTTGGGATATCAGGTGTTCTAACTTCTGAGTAATGCATCATTCCTAGAGCTATTCTCTCTCTCTCATAACATGATTGTTAAAATGTTTCTTCATTATTTTTCTTTGCAGTGTTAGGTCAATAGTAGCATTAAATCTTCACAACTATGGTAGTGGGAGGAATCCATGGGGTCATCCCAAGCCTGAATATCTTGAAAAGGTGTGTACATATCTTTTTGTTCCTTCTCTTTTTAACTGATACCTGTTTATATGATTATTTCCTTAATGTTTCTTACCCACGTACCTTCAAAGTTTATTTGAATTTATGGTGGAAGATAATAAACAAAAAAGAAATCTAGCCAAACTATGACTAATATTAGAAGTATTGTTTTCTTTTCTTTGTCCCTTCTTTTTTATATTAATGACGTTTAGTGATGGCAGAGTTTCGGCCATCAATGCGCATTATATCTTAATGTGTGACCAGTTTCATCAATATCTGCTTTAGTTTTTGATATAATTATTTTCTTTTTACCTCTTTTGGGTTGTGTATAGTCACTTCTTCTTTCTTTTTTCTCAGAGAGGCTTTGTTGAGGCCCATGCCGATGATGGTCTGCTTGAAATTTTTGGTCTGAAGCATGGGTGGCATGCCTCATTTGTTATGGTTGAACTCATTGATGCCAAGCACATTGCTCAGGTAAGACAATTATCTTTATGTAGGTACATCAATTATCTTAGTGTCGGTCTGGATCCTAATACCTTCATGGATTTTAGACTGTGTTGTCAGGGATTCAGGAGTTTGATGGGATCAGCATATTCCTATTGATAGTTTGAACAGTCCCTAACAATAATAAAATGTTTTATTTTATACCGTCTTATCTAACAGGATATGTTTCTCAGTGTCTGCCATATCCTTTTCAATACTCTGTTGATTTTTTTTGCTGTAATTATGATGTGCATGACCCTTTTGTTTTATAAAATATTACTCTTCCTAGTAGTTTGTGATCTCAAGTAGATTGAATTATGGATGCTGCATGTGTGATTGACTTTAGGATCTAATGAATTGTACAAAGATTTTGGTTAGGCGGGTGAGGTTTTCAAGAGATAACTGAGCTTGTCTATGTCAATTCAAATTATGATTTAAGAAATAGTTGGGTTTAATTTGAGCTCAGACCTGATATGGAAACAGCCTGGATTACTAGAGTTCTAATATTTACTGTCCTATAACATAAAAACACTAATCCTTTTTAGTTGTCAGTTGTAAAAATCTAATAGCTTCCTTTTCTAACAAATAAACAACATTAATATGCATGTGAATATGTTTAGTATGTACATGTTGGCATAAGTTCTATGATGGTAGTAGTTTTTATCGGTTGGAAGTTGTTTTGGGCTATTAAGTTTCGCCTAACATTAGCCCTTGACATGATCTAACTTTACTCATGTTCCATATTTTGGCTTCTGATGTCTCTTTCTCAGGCGGCTGCAATTAGGTTGGAGATCAGAGGTGGGCGGTGGAAAAAGGCTTATATGCAAATGGATGGCGAGCCATGGAAACAGGCAATTAATGAGTACTCAACTATCATTGATATAAAGAGGGTACCTCATCAATCTCTCATGATAAGCGGAGAGTAATTCTTGCGTGAACTCATCATCAGATTGAATTACATATTTAAGCAAGGAAGTTCATGGTTCGTGTGAGCTCCTACTGAATTAGACACAACTACTGTGTCACTTGATGTTACTGTATTTTGCTAGCAAAAAGTAAGTTTATGAAGTTTAATTATTCTTTTTAGACGTAAGTTGATTAAGAGGGCTGAGGTCATGCTCCTGTATATTTTATATGGATGGTGAAAATTTATTGTATATATTATGCAGCTGGTTTTCTATGGAGCTTCATTCTTTTCCAAATAGTTATTGTATTAATATGTGGTTGTTTAGTCTATTTGGAACAAATTCTCCTTTCCTCATCTGATATTGGTGTCATCTGTTGTGCGACGTTCTTTTTTTTTTTTTTCATGTAAGATTAGCTAGTTCTTTTCAAATTGCTCAAATGGTTGCTCACGTTTTTTTTTCTCCTTCTCTCTGTACCAATTGTTCAAAGATTTGTTACACTTGTTGGTTTATTGATGGGACTCAATTGGTGATGGCTCTAGCATCTTGTGCGTTGTCTCAGCTTTGTTAGAAGTTAAAAGTATGTGGCCTAGTCATCGAAGTTTCTGCGCTCATAAATGAAGAAAAGTGTGCAACAGGCTTGAATTAATACGAAACCGTACAGAAAATTATCTGAAAATACAAAACCGCACAGTAGACTATCTGAAAATTATGCTTTTCATTATGCTTTTGCTGGATTCTTTTCGCCTAGATCTATTCATTGTTTTTTCAGGGGTTAATTGCAAATGGACCCTTTGTATTATAGGCCAATTGCGGATAGACGCCAAGTAGTTGTGCTATAGCTCAATTGTGGATAGTCTACAAGTAATTTTATTTGTGCTGATAGATGATCTGAGTGAGTATTTTTTTATTTTTTATTTATTTTATTACTTTCAAGAGTCAAGAAGAATTCACTCAGGCGTTCTATCCACACACCTGAGCAATAATACAAGGGAGCAATAATACAAGGGGTCTATCCAGACAAATCTGTTTGAGATAGAAGGAAGGTTGGATTACAGGAATTATTAAATTGTTAGTCTATACTACACAAGTTCAATAATTTAAAAATTCACTCAGGATGTAACAACGTTAGCGAGCAGTATATCAGTAGTCAACGGCTTCCAGAATCCATCCATTACTGTACTCGTTGGTTACTAGGTTGCACAGGTACATGCACTAGACATGACAAATTTGTAAAAAGTAGGATATTGTGACACAACTATATATATGCATATTGTATAAATTTATATGTACTAAAATTAATAATTTACATAAGATCAATATTGATTATTTATTATTTATCAAACAATATTGTTTTTTTATTTACATAAGATCAATATATAAGAAGTAGATGTGAAGTGTATAATATACATCTATCAACTGTACGATAAGTGTTTTAAATTATATATAATTGAGTATACACCTGAATAAACAAATGCATATATTCAAGAAGCGTCCAGAAGGTTTGGGTGCAGACACATATATGGATACCGCTTCCTAATAGAAGTATCCGGGTAATAGAAGTATCCGGGTAACATACATTGGCTAGGATTGTCGCATCTCTCATTACAGCATCAAAATTCTGTTCTTAAACACAATAGTATATAATGTTTGCCAACCGAATTAAGCAACTGAGACTCGCAATCTGCTGATGGTACACTTATGTTCTCTTAACTTTAGGTAACATGCTTCTTGAGCTAATTGTTGCAACTAAAGCCATTTCAGAGGTAAATGATTGGCTTCAAAAAAGATAAATGATTCAGATTGTTCCAACACAAGTCATTTGGAAAGGCAGATGAAGATGATAAGGATATCAAATTTATTTACCGCTAAAATCTAAATTTATCAGCAAAGTCTATAAAAATCTTAGAGCCTTTATATCCTTAAAAACTCATGTCTGTTAATTTAGGGTCTAGGTCATGGCCACAACATATAAAGCTAATCCAAATCATCAAGTCTGTTAGCAGTTATCAGCAAAAAAAATTAAAAAAAATTAAAAAATTAAAAAAATAAATAAAGATACACACACACACGCATAAGAGTTCACAAAACGGTCATGTTTGTTTAAGTTTTTTAAAATCAAACTTTAAAAAGCACATAGAGTTTAGCATAAAAACTGTTGATTTTTTTTGTTGATAAAATCAAATAATTGTGGATTCAGATGGTGAAAAATAGAAAACAAATACACCAGATTTATTTTACGAATTTAGGCAAGAATAGTTGCGTTGTAATTGTCGATAAAGGTCGATAGTTTAGAAATGAATTTAATTGACCGTTGGTGGTCATATTATGAAACTTGCAGTTGTGACAAATAAAGCAGAAAAACCATCTTTCATGTAATTACTGTTCACCTGAAGTTAGACCTGGTAAGGGAGATCATTGTACATCATGGCCAGTTGTCCTTGTAAATTCTCATGTGGAATGTACTCAGGAGAGATTCTGTGGAACTAGCAGCAGAGGTTGACAGGTTGAGATTCAGGCAAACTGGGTGGCGGTCGACCGGCCCGGTCGACCGCATTCGTGCACATTGTTCACTGAGCTTCAGCATTGGTGGCGGTCGAGGCCGCCGGCGCCGGTCGACCGCCGCTGCGGGTTTCAGTTAGGTTCTGTTTCCAGACCCGTTTCGTTTGTGAGTTGTATTTAAACCCTAAACTCGTTTCTAGGGTTAAGCTTGGGCGATTTTGAGCTGCTGAAAGGGGATTTTGAGGGCTTCTATTGTTGGAGTCTATTGGAGAGATCAAGTGGTCTTGTTTGAGGGTTTTGGGTAAGATTTGTAACCCTAATTTGTATTCCCCTTTGATTTCATTAGTAAAGCTTCCCCCTCCTTGCCCCGTGGACGTAGGCATATTGCCGAACCACGTATATATTGTGTACTTGCTGTGATTGGTTGGCTTGTGTTCACTTGTGGTCTACTATTATTCTTGTGTGTGCTTTTGATTTGGCTAATTGGGGCTTCCGCGGCGCACAACAAGTGGTATCAGAGATCCAGGTTGGATTTGAGAGTTTTTTTCGAAGGATTCACTGTTGGGTTCTCGTTTGAAGAGTAGATCTACAATATGGGTGATACAAGTAGGGCTAGTTCAAGTGCTACTAGTACATCGGGGTCGGCTTTGACAAAGGCGATCCAAAATTTGAGCATCAATAACACTAAAATTGATGTCCCAAAGTTCGAGGGCAAGATTAACTTCGGTTTATGGAGGTGTCAAGTAATGGACGCCTTAGATGCACAAAATTTAGAGGAGACTCTTGAGTTTCAAGAGAAACCCGAGGAGATTGATGATAGGGTTTGGAAGAAAATGCATAGTAGGGCTTGTGGGGTGATTCGGTCATGCTTGACGTCGGATCTCATTTATGATGTGATGAATGAGACATCGGCAAAGAGATTGTGGGAAACACTCAATGAAAAATATTTGACAAAGAGCATTGAGAATAGGCTTCATTTGAAGAAAAGGTTCTACCGATTCAAGATGAAGAGAGGAGTTTCCATTTGAGAGCATGTTAACAACTTCACAAAGCTGATTTCGGATATGACCAATGTTGATATCATGGTGGAGGATGAAGACAAGGCGATGTTATTATTGTGTTCGTTGCCAGATGATGAATTTAGTACTTTTGTTCTCTCTATGATAAATGGACGAACTACAGTTAGCTACAAGGAGGTGACCTCGGCATTGGTGAATTATGAGCTGAGGAAGAATGATTGTGAGCCCTCCGAGAAGGCATCGGGTGATGCACTTGCAGTTCGTGGCCGTAGTCCAAACCGCCAAAAGTTCAACCGCTCAAAATCAAAGAATAGAGGTGGCCATAAAAGTGTTGGTAGAAATCAATGTGCCTTTTGCAAAGAAGATGGACATTGGAAGAATGAGTGCCCAAAGTTGAAGGATAGAGTCGGGAAGCAAAGGGGGAAAGCTGTACAAGCTTCAGAGGTGAATGCTGCCAAGGTTGTTGGCGACATTTCAGATTCAGATTCTTCCGGTTATTCTTGTCCCGCACTGCCGTCAGTTTGTTATGCCGACTCTACGGAGTGGATGCTTGATTCGGGAGCTACATTTCACATTTTCCCTAAGAGGGATTGGTTTACCAACTTTGAGGAGTTGAAGAGAGGAGACGTGGTGCTCATGGGGAACGATCACGTTTGTCCTATTAGTTGGATTGGCTCAGTCAGAATCAGAATGCATGACGGGGTGACTAGGGAATTGAAAGATGTAAGGTTCGTGCCGCAGTTGACGAAGAACCTCATTTCTCTTGGGACTTTGGAGGCATCCGGTTATAGAGTGATCTTAGAAGATGCTAGTTTGAAGGTCATGAAGGGTTCGATGGTGGTGATGCGAGGTGTCAGGGAAAACAACCTATACTACTTGAAGGGCAAGATAGTTACAGGGGGTCTGGCAGCTTCTATTACTACAGAGGAGGACACTACCACACTATGACACATGAGGCTTGGACACACAGGTGAAAAGTCCCTACAGTCATTAGCAAAACAGGGGCTACTGAAAGGTGCAAAGACCTGCAAGATGGAGCTGTATGAGCATTGCATTCTTGGGAAGAAGACTAAGGTGAAGTTTGGCACCGCAATTCATAACACCCAAGGTATATTAGACTACATTCACACAGATGTTTGGGGCCCTTCCAAGCACACATCGCTTGGTGGGGCAAATTATTTTGTCACTTTCATTGATGATTATTCCAGGAGGAATTGGGTATATACCATGAAGCATAAACATGAGGTCCTGGATATATTTGTGGAGTGGAAGAAGAAAGTGGAGCTACAGGCAGGTAGAAAGGTGAAGACTCTTCGTTCAGACAATGGTGGAGAGTATAAGAGTGATCCATTTCTGCAGTTTTGCCGGGATCACGGCATTAGAAGACACTTCACAGTTAGAGAGACACCGTAACAAAATGGGGTGGCAAAGAGGCTAAACCGTACCTTGCTGGAGAAGGTGCGATGTATGATGACGCAGAGTGGATTGGCTAGATCTTTTTGGGCCGAGGCGTTAGTTTATGCGAGCCATCTCATTAACAGGTTGCCGTGTACTGCGATAGAGAGGAAGACTCCTATGGAGCGCTGGTCTAGTTCTGTGGCTAGTGATTATGATACTCTTCGGATATTTGGGTGTCCAGCTTATTTCCATGTTAGCGATGAGAAGTTGAATCCGAGAGCGAGGAAGGCTATCTTTGTGGGATTTAGAGAAGGTGTAAAAGACTTCAAATTATAGGATCCACAAGACAAGAAGATGATCATTAGCAGAGATGTCACATTCGATGAGGCATACATGATGAAGCCTCGAGTTTCTCAGCAGGTGGAGGAAGATTAGACAGGAGGGATATCACAGCAGGTGGAGGATGATGTGACTCCACCCACTCCAGTTGGCACTGTTCCCATAGAGACTCCTACAGAGGTGACACGGGAAGGAGTTGAGATGACAGTCGGGCATTTGAGGGATACAGTGGATGGTGAGGCTCAGGAGCAGGGTGAGGCTCAGGAGCAGGGTCATGCTTAGGGGTCCATTGCAGCAGATAGACTGAGGAGAGAGATTCGTCGGCCAGCTAGATATGATGATGTCATGGTGGTATATGCTTTATCGGTGGAGGTCGTTGATGATCTTGTTCCTGCCACATTCAGGGAGGCAGAGTCCAGCCCTGATTCCATTAGGAGGAGGAATGCTATGGAGGAGAAGATGCAATCTCTTCAGAAGAACGACACTTGGGAACTTGCAAAGCTACCGAAGGGTAAGAAAGCTATTGATTGTAAGTGGGTGTATGCTAAGAAGGAGGGATCTTCTATTAGGGACATTCGATTCAAGGCCAGATTGATTGTCAAGGGATATGCACAGTGTTTGTGGGAAATTTGCAAATAAGAAAATAATGAAAGAACTGTATTTGATTTTTATTCTTTCTAACTTGTTTAGAAAAAGAATGTTTACAACTCTCTCAACTCTCAATTACAATTGGATTTCCGATTACAAAAGAGAAGAGAATGATCGGGATTCTCTCCTTTGTTTAATTCTGGGTTCTTCTTGGTAGCGATGAGATGCCTCCCTCGAATGCTTGCGCCGAGTTTGCTTCTCGTTGACGATCCGAATATCTATACTCACTGGAACAACTGTCTTGTCTGGTTGATAACTCTTGACGAGTTTAGTGATTCAGAACAAGTAACAAACCCTAATGATAGAGTTGTTTGAACCGAAAATAATTCGGTTAATAAGCCAAATATCGACGGTTTAGAGTTCCTCCGTCTGTTGATTTCCCAGACTGTATAAGGAGTCAATCCTCCTTTTCTAATTCTGGAAGATCTGATCGAAAGATCTTCTCCAAAATCCAACCTCGCCTGAAAGATCCTCTCAACAAAAATCCACCCTTGATCTGATTATCAAAAATCTGATCCTTAACTCTGTTGAGTTTGTTGCTATTTATAGGGGGATTAGGGGTGTAACTGCCCCATAATCCGCGCCTAAATGGGGGTTTAGTTACCCCATTAGTCGGGTGTAACAACCCACTAAAGCCACTCCTCAAATCGTGGGTGAAGAACAGCTTCGAAGTTGTTACGATCACGTTTGAATGAGTCAGAACCTTGACCTGCGTTCTGGCGGTGATTGAGCTGCGTTTGGCAGCGACTGACGGGCTGCGTTGGGCAGTGATGGATGAGTTGCATCGGCAGCGGTTGATAAGCTGCGTTGGGCAGCGATTGATAAGCTGCGTTGGGCAGCGATGGAGCTACGTTTGAGCGGTTGATAAGCTGCGTTGGGCAGTGATGGACGAGCTGCGTTGGCAGCGGTTGATAAGCTGCGTTGGCAGCGGTTGATAAGCTGCGTTGGCTTCCACGTCTTGATTTGAAGAGACCGTCGATTTGTAGTCTCTTTCTATCGAAGTTTTGCAAAGATCGTCATTTTGTAATCTTTACTTTAGCTCTTTGATATGCAAGAGTCGTCAGATTGTAACTCCCGATGTTGATTGTGAAGGCTGTTGAATTGGGGCTTTCATCAGTTGTCGTGAAGGTCGTCAGATTATAACCTTCAGCGATCTATGTGAAAGTCTTCAAATTGTAGTCTTCTGGAAGTCGTCAGATTGTAACTTCCATCATCAGTGTTCGATGGAGACTCAGCTATCCATTGTGATTTTTAGACAGCCTACAGAACCCCCTCCAAAGTTTTCGAAAGTTCGCGGTTGACTGGGACGAATTTTCGGAATACTTTGGATCCCAAAACTTTGCTGATTAAATGTATTCCATCGTAGACTGAGTAGAGCATCTCAGGGTTTTAGGCAAATTTTGTCGACATCCTCCTTCTTGTTTGATTCGTCAACAGTGGCTTAGACTTCAGCTTGTATGAACAGACTTTCATCCCCAGCTTAGTCAGGGAGACAGCTTCGGAAGAATCTTCTTGATCAGCTCGTCTGAGGTAAAATGATCTCGGCCGTCTGATTATTACTTGGGATATTTACCCCTTTGAAGGAGTTATTTATGTGGTAGGCTGAGTTCGATCATCAGAACGCACGTCTACATCATGCGTTCGACTGTTTGATCATGAGGGTGCGTTTGGGAGTTGAAACCCCCTCCCCCTTCATTTGAAAACGCGAGAATCACGTTTCAGGTGAGATTTTACCTAAAATCTTGTTTCGATTTGACAGCTACAGCTGTTTATAAATGGACCACTGAGGTCAAATCAAAAAGTCATTCGACTTTTCCCTTTCTTACTTGATTTCTAAACAGGGCTACTGTTCATCTTCTCCAGCGCTTCAACGGAAGAAAGGGTCCGTTCCTGAATATTCCGCCCATCTTCGTCTTCCACTCCACGGTTGCCATGGGACCCAAGAAGAAAATGGCCTCCAAATCGAAGACCGCCCAAGCTCCGGATGTTCCTTTGGCTAGAGCCTCCGGGGATGATCAAGTTCTCACGCCTTCGTCGCTAGTTCCTTCAACCAATGGTAAGATTGACCCATTGGAAGTCGATTTGACAGATCTCTCATTTTCGACCCTTGATTGGCGATCCGTATTCCAATTAAACGTATGGCTAGTTCCATCGTTCCTAGATTGAGCCATTGGGGGTGGGTTCAGCAGATCTCCCATTTTCGACCCTTGATTGGCGATCCGTATTCCATCTTTAAACTCGAGAGATAATTCTCAGTGTTTACCAATTAAACGTATGGCTAGCTCCATCGTTCCTTGTGTTTAGAATTTTGGATGCAGGTTGAGACCCTGCGTTCGGGTTTCCGAACGCATGTCCGAACCTTGCGTTCAAAATTTTAGAGACCTTGCGTTCAATAATCCGAACGCAGGTCTAAAGCTTGCGTTCGAAACTTTAGATACGGGTTGAGACCCTGCGTTTAATGACCTGGACGCCAGTCTGAGCTTTATATTCTTGAGTTGGACTTCTTCTGACTAACTTTTCTATTTGCAGTATGCTACTCCAAAGAGCCTCTTTCTTTCAACCACTACTTCGGTCATGCGGGAGGTGCGGAGAAGAATACAATCTTCAGCTTCGCCTTTGAATATCCAGTGTTTCAGAACACCCACAAAGAACGGTCGAAGCTCATCACTCAAGCCTTTCCTGAGACTCTCAGGTCTTTGGTTACAAATGCCAAATTCGAAACCGCAGAGCGTGAGATTTTAAAGAAGCCGTCCTTCCTATTCGGGGATTCTGTAAAAATGGACCCCAAGCGGATGTCCGAGGGGAATTACAAATGGCTGAAGGTAGTCAACAACCGTCGTCTTTTCCTTCCCAATTTGGAGCGGATGTGGCCGATTTCTTATTATCAGTGCGCTTCTATCCCGCGGTCGATGAATTGGGAACTTGTTCAAGACCAAGGCGGTGTTGCTACGGGGCACATCACTCATCGGGGTACTCATCCCGCTGGTTTCAATAATTTCATGGCTTTGAAGCCAGGTTTATTCCAAAAAGAGCACCCTGTCGGAGAGTCTGCTAAGTTAGCGGAGGTGTTTATCAGAACATTTATTTCTGTCAAAGGAGAGTTCCCTGCTCGGGATTTCAGGGCCCCTACTTGGGTTCACTCCAGTGATGCGGACTGGTGGGCCCGGATGATAAATTTCGTCTTGGAGGAACTAGAAGAACCTTTGAGAATTTCGGATTTGAGAGTTCCTATACCAGCCACTCGATACGGTATTCCTCCGAATTACAGCGGACTCTTCGCTATGCTGGAATTCTACAACCCTCACACCGGCACCTTTTTCACTCCAGTTGGTGAGCTGGGCTTCGCTCTCCACGAAATGTTTGAGATTTCTGGACTGTCTTTTGGGGAATTGCCTTATGAGGAGTTTGTTCCCGGAAGCAGGGAATTAGAGATCCTGAAAAATGGTGCTCCCGAAATCTACGACACTTACTGGGAATTGATGTGCCATTTCCAGATATGTGCGCAAATTACTGGGAAAAGAGCAAGCGGCGTGAAACAAGGACAATGGGCGGAATATCTTTTCCACAATCTGTGGGACAAAGAAGCTGAGGTGACTCGCTTAGCGGCCAGTACCCTTGAGGAAATCACCGAACGTATCAATGACGCAACTTCTCATTATACTTGCGAGGTTGAGGAGGATGTCTTCCCGGCGTTTACCACGTTTGAAAGTTTCCACTATCAGGCAGAAGTTCCAATCTCCGACATGGCTTTGTTTGCTGGTTTTCTAACTCTTTGGTTGAAGCGTTGTGTGGTCCCCACAAGGCCAGTGGATGCTATTACAGTAGAAGTTTTATACCCTGCTGTTCTACTGGCTTATGGACGACCTTTGAACCTTCTTTCAGCCATGGTGTGCTGTTTACAAAGTGGCTTGCGGGAACTATCTTCTGAGTTCATTGCCGTCAAGAAAGTGGATTCTGACGGGACGACCGTCATTCAAACCCCAACCCCTCGGGTGCCGATGCCGTATATTTACTTGGTATCTTGGTTTGTGCTGCACTGCCCTCCAATAATGACGACTCCTGAATCAAATGACACCTCAACCCCTCTTGTTCAGCAATTAGAAACTTCTGACTGGGCTGGTTGGTACCAAGTTAAATTCCGTGAAATTTTGAGACGGGATTATAATTACAAGATTGCTGTCAAGTTTCCCGCCTTCGAGGGTGGCGCGTATGGAGAACTTCATCAAGACTCTCCGGGGCCGAATTCTTTCACCATGCTTAGCAAGGGCGCTTTTTGGTGGCTCATAAACATTCGTCCGGGCTATCTTATTTTTCGACAAGGGCGGAAATGCTTTATTGAACCATATCAGCCTTATCGCTTTTCTCGGCAATTTGGCTATGATCAGCTCTATGTTGGGAACCCAAACCCTACTCTTGCATTCATAGGTAATGTGTATGAAGGAGCGAGAGCTTGGTTTTACTCAGTGGCTGGTTGCACTGGAGCGAAATTCCGACTTCCTCACAAGATGCCCAATGCTCGCACCTCTCTGAGCTTCTGTACCTGGTACCAAGCCGCTTCTCAGCTTTCAGCCTATAACATGAATACTTCTTGTTTGAAGGACATCCGCAAATGGTATGCTTCGAAGAGGAGCGCTAAAAAGTTTCGCGCCCGAGGAGCTAATGAATACTTGTCCTATGAGAAGTTAATTCCAGAGGATGAACGGCAGCAATCACCGGAGCGAGTTCCGGAAGAGATCAGGATGCCGGATACTCGCGAAGTGGAACCTTCAAGAGTCTTGACTCGAAGTCAGAGTGCCAGTGGAAAAAGAAAGCTGGGGTCAGTCGATGAAGCAGAGTATGACAAGAGAGCCCGTCGGAAGTTAACGCTCGGACCCCCGGCTTCCAAACTTATGTCGGATGCTCAGAAAGCCTGGCGTGCCGAAGAAGACCAAGAATCGACTGCTATGGAACTCTCGCCTCGGCCTAGTCTCCCTACTGTTGGTCCTGCTTTAGGAAGCCATGATCCTTCTGCTCATTCATTGCATGAAGAAGAGCGTGGAGATGAATCTTTTGCAGGGGGTGCAGAGTTTGTCCCCGAAGATACACTTCATGATACTGCCTCCACTACCCCTCATGTTGCCGAAGACGTAGCTCCTGTCCAAGAACCTCTAGAGGCTGCCCAACAAAGCTCAGCAACGGGCAAGTCTCCTTCAACTTCTGTGTTATTGCCAATTATAGGAGATTCACAGTCTAGCCCTACTACTGGAATCGTAGCAAAGCCTATTGTCGTCGAAGATGCGCCAGCACTACCTCCCGTGGGCGGAGAGGAACTCATGGATCATGGTGATGATGCGGACGCCGCAAATGATGATGGTGACCAAAGCGGGAATGAAGGGGATAATGACAACCTGGGTGATGACATTGATGAACTTTATGACTGGGGTGTTCCACCACCCTCCTTTTCTGACAAGGCGTCACCTTACATTCCTCTACCTCTTGCTGGTAAGTGTCGTTTGTTTCGACTCGACTGATCTTCAATCTGTATTTACATAATTTTTCCATACAGATCCCATGGTACATGAAGCGAGTACTGTCACTCCTCCCTCGTCGCAACAGCTTATGCTATTACCGGCTCAGGTGTCAGAGCCACCTCGCTTGGAGACCTCAATGACGATTCTCCCGCCGACAACTTTGTTGACAATTTCTTTAGCTTCTACAGAAGTTGTAGACGTGCCAAGGTCATCTCAAATGGGGGAACTGATGGCTATGCAATCGAGCCCCTCTCAGCTGGATATTGGCACTCCTTCTCAAGCTACTACACCGAAATCACCTGCCGGCCTTTTACTTGGCTTTGCATCTTCGGAAGTTTCTGTACCATCTCCTATTGCTGTTTCGAGCCCCGCAGACGTACCAGATTTTGTCAAGATTTCCCTTGACTACTTGAGAGGGCTTACCAAGAAAATAATTGAGGTTGTGCTAGCCGGACGAGATACTTTTGATACCTTCAAACCCATGCTCACGAATAGTTTGAACAACCTCAAGCTTGTAGGTGACGTCGACGTCGTTCAGCGCTGCTCTGAAGCTATCTCACGTCTAGAAGGACAACTCAGATTCTTGGAAGCTTTAGGTCGCGCTGATATCCAAGCGCAGATTGCATCTACTTTTGAGGATATTCGAGCCGAAGAACTCAATAAGTATGAAGCCGCTCAACGTCATATAGCTGAGGAAGAGGTTGAGGTTGAACAACTGCAACAGCTACATGCTCAAAAACAAGTTGAGCTGACACTTTCGAATACTTCTCTGGAGAATTTGCGAGAGAAGATCGCTGCCGCTGAAGTGGAGTTGACTAGGATGAAGGCTCAATTCAAACGAGAAGAATCTATTGTCACTGAGCTCAACGTCAAAAGTGCTGCTTCCCTGGTGAATTACCGTGCCAAGGCTGGTGCTCTGGAAGAGGCTAAGAAGGAGGTATCTGCCATGCTGTCTAGTGAGGACGAGCTTCGGAAACGGGCCGAGATGCTGGTTCGGGCCGACCATGAAGAAAAACTTTCTGACATTAAGTCTCAGCTAACTTCATTTGATCTGATGAATTGATGAGCCTGTTTTCGTATCGTTCTTTTGGTAGGAACAACACTTATCTTAGGTCACCTTGTTTTCCTTTAAATAAAGGTGGTTCGAACTTCTCCCTCATCATTGGCATATTTCATGACCTGATGTAGGGTAGACGGGACAATGCGGTTTGCATGTATCCATGGTCGTCCTAGCAATAGATTGTAGGAAGTGTCCGCGTCTATGATGTAGCATGTCACCTCGGACTTGAGGTCTCCAATTTGGCATCTGAGTTTGATCTTCCCTAGGGGTCGAGTGCTGTTTGCATTGAACCCGAAGATGGTGGTCTGGGTAGTGTGCAATCTGTGCATAGGAATTCCTAAGACTTGCATGACTCTATAGGGCATGATGCTGAGTGCGGAGCCCGGGTCAACCTGGACACGACTGATTTCGGAAGATCCGATATACCCCGTATAGTACAAAGGCCTGTCGTGTTCATGTTTAACCTGCATGTCTTCTTGAGTAAACGATATACAGGGTAAACTTCTTGCAGTTTGTAGACATTGCCGACAAGTCTGATCTTCAGAAGTTTCAGGAATTGGAGTGACTTGGGTGATGAAGCTCTCGGTGTTCTTTAAGGCTTCGATCAGGGCTTCTTTGGTAGTTTTGGACAACCTCAGGAGCTCGTATAGAGTGATTCTGGCCGGTATGTTGGCCAACTGTGCCATAACATTGAATTGGAAGGGAGTGCTGGACTCCCCATATTCTGGGTGGAGATTTCTGTTGAAACGGAGTTCTTTTTGCTTCCCCTTATCAGCTGGTTTCTTCGGGACAGAACCCCCAGCGTCTTGGGGTTGTTCCTTAATTTCTTGAACATTCTGGCCGTAGTCTTTCAAGTAAGTCTTTCCAGACCGAGTGCCAGGGTTGTCCCCCGGGTATGCTGCCAGGGCAATCCTCTCTTCTTCTGAATCTGTGAGGGTCTTGAGGTGATCATCGTTCTCAATAATAGAGGGACTAATCATGTTGGGAGACTTAGCCTTGCCTCCTTTCTTCTTGGACGAGGTATTCGTCCACTGTTGGTCCTCCACTAGATCAGGGTGGACCCACATGATTTCCCCTTTGGAGGTTGTGAGGGGTACCAACCCCCTATCCTTCTGATTGTGTAAATCGGTGTTTTCAGGTACATCTCCCCTTTATGGACGGGAATGACCCCATCTGCATCAGCTACAGGGGGAAAGTCACCGAACTGGACCGCAATCAGGTTAGTGGATACAGTCTTCTGCTCCGGCTTCAGAGTAAGTATATTAGCATTCACCAAATTTTGCAAGATGTCCTTGAACACATAGCATTTTTTGGTAGGATGTCCCAAGAACCTATGATAGCGACAGTAATTGGGGTCATCTACCTTCCCTGCTTCATCTGGTTTTCTGATTTCAGGGAGCTGCAATTTATTGTTCTTCCGAAGTAGTTGGAACAGAGTGTCCACATGCTCTTCTTTGAACGAATACTGCTTGGGCGCTCTTTGCTGATTGGGTGTCTTGCCTTGCTTAGTAGGCGGTGGTACTTGCGTGTAGTCAGCTGCTAGAGTCTCTTTTCCCTTAGACCGCTGGGCATTGTTCTGATTGCGTTGTTGCTGCGGTTTGGGTTGTGGCTCTTCTTCAGCTTTTATCCGAGCGACAATCTCTTCAGCTTGCTCCCCTTGTGAAACTAGTTGTCTCCAAGAGCGACATTCTGCTACTCCCATCTGGGCGAGGAGCTGAGTCTGCAGGTTGTGCCTGCAAGTTTCAACTAGAGTTGATTGGGTCATACCTGATGGGCATCGCAATGCCATGCTACGGAACCTTTCCACATAGGCTTTAATAGATTCTCCCTTCTTTTGCTTTGTGGCAAGAAGGGTAGGGACCGAGACTTCTGTGTCATCTTCGAAGAATCTGGCCAAGAAAAGCCTTTCCAGATCTACCCATTTCTGGATAGATCCAGCAGGCAGTTTCATAAACCATTCAAAGGCCACTCCTTTGAGAGTACCGATGAACAAGCGCGTCAGGATGGCATCATTGGCTACCACATCTCCTGTTTGAGACTTGAAGTAGTAGATATGTTGATTTGGTGACCCTGTACCGTCGAAAGGTTGTAGCGCCGGAGCCTTAAACTTTGGCGGGTAGGGAGCCGTATCCCATTCTCAGGTTTTTGGCCTTTTTCTGCCAGCAATTGGGCCAACATGTCTTTCAATTGGAGAAGTGTCTCCTGTTGCGCCTGGAGCATGACATGATGTTCGTCCACTCTTTTGGCTATGTCCTCGGGGTTTCCCGTCATGTAAGCCGAAACCTTCTGTGCTCCGACAGAGCTTGAGGATTGAGATTCAGCAATTGCCGAATGTTCATCACTTGTCGTAATCCCTTGGGCTAACTTTTGGTAATTAACTGGGCGGATAGCTCCAGTCCGTGACCGAGTATGTCGATATACCCCTTCGAACTCATCGCAAATTTCTCGAACGGTCGGGGAATGGCTTCTTTCTGATTCATCTGAACTGGGACACGGGGCTTTTCCTCTGCTGGTCATGTTGATGGTAACCTGAGGGTATTCAGCTTCAGAAACTTTCTTCTTTTGACGTCGTCGTTTAGTAGGTCTTGCGATGTCAGACAGTCTATCGAATACAGACCTGCGAGGCTCAGGCATACAACAATGACATTCGGAGAGGACTGTTGAAATGAGCCGCTCACAATGACATGAATGAGCTGCTCATTGCATTGGTTTTTCTCTGGAGAGTAACTCTCGCAAATCAGAGACCCGAGGACAATTCTTCATCGAGGATGAAACCCCCTGTCCTTGGATGGGCAAAATTGGTTCTTGTTGAACTTGACGGACCCTATTGCATTCGGGCGTCGAAGCGTGAGGGTCGCGTTTTGATTTATAAACACTAGGCCTTGGCCTGCGTTTAGTTGACGGAACAGACCCCTTAGGGTCTTGTTTTGTTTGGACGCACTCGTGAGGTGCTTGTTTTCCCTTAACAGGGCTGTGCTTTGATTGGACAACGCACCACTGAGGGTCGCGTTTAAGTTGAATCACCCGAGGTTTGTAATTGGATTCATTACCTCGAAGTGTGCGTTCTGGAGTATGAACGCAATGCTTGTGCAGATCTTCGGAAACGCAATCCTTGCGTTGGACTTGGGATTGATTTTCTCGGAGGTGTGCTCGTCGGATGGACCTTCTTCGTCGTCGAGCAGCGTTTTTCTTGGCTTGTTTCAAAGCCTTAGCAGCAGCGTCATCGGCGTTGATTGTGCTTTTCTCTGTCATAGGCCTTTTACAAACGCAATGCTCGTGCAGATCTTTGGAAACGCAATCCTTGCGTTGGACTTGGGATTGATTTTCTCGGAGGTGTGCTCGTCGGATGGACCTTCTTCGTCGTCGAGCGGCGTTTTTCTTGGCTTGTTTCAAAGCCTTAGCAGCAACGTCATCGGCGTTGATTGTGCTTTTCTCTGTCATAGGCCTTTTACAACCAAGTACACGCTGTGTCGACATAGGCGTGGGATCTTCGGCTTGCAGAGCTAGCTTGAGGCTTTGGCCAAAGGAGAGGGCTTTCTTTGACGTCTCAACAATAGTTAAGACCTCTATAGAGCTCTTGCAAGCACCTCGCCTAGCTTTAGGGCTAAGCGATCCGGAAGAGAGGGCCTCCTCGTATTTGGCTTGGTCAAACTCCACAACCAAGGTTTCTACGGTTGTTCCAGTGAGGTGAACGTCGGATTGCGCCACCACTTCTTCGTCAGAGAAGCTCGTCCCCAGCAGAGTCGCCATCTTTTGTTTGTGGGAAATTTTGTAATAAAAAGAATATAAGGAAAGAATTGCGTTTGATTTTATTCTCTCTAACTGCTTAGAAAAAGAATGATTACAACTCTCTCAACTCTCGATTACAATTTGGATTCCTGGTTACAAAAGAGAAGAGAATGATCTGGATTCTCCCCTTTGTTTAATTCTGGGTTCTTCACGGTAGCGATGAGATGCCTCCCTCGAATGCTTGCGTCGAGTTTGCTTCTCGTTGACGATCCGAATATCTATACTCACTGGAACAACTGTCTTGGCCGGTTGATAACTCTTGTCGAGTTTTGTGATTCAGAACAAGTAACAAACTCTAATGATAGAGTTGTTGGAACCGAAAATAATTCGGTTGATAAGCCAAATATCGATGGTTTAGAGATCCTCCGTTTGTTGATTTCCCAGACTGTGTAAGGAGTCAATCCTCCTTTTTCTGATTCTGGAAGATTTGATCGAAAGATCCCCCTCCGATTAATGAAAAGAAATCTCTCTTGATCTGATTATCAAAAATCCGATCTCCCCCAATCCAAAAAGAGATCTTTTACTCTGTTGAGTTTGTTGCTATTTATAGGGGGATTAGGGGTGTAACTGCCCCCATAATCCGCGCCTAAATGGGGGTTTAGTTACCCCATTAGTCGGGTGTAACAACCCACTAAAGCCACTCCTCAAATCGTGGGTGAAGAACAGCTTCGAAGTTGTTACGATCGCGTTTGAATGAGTCAGAACCTTGACCTGCGTTCTGGCGGTGATTGAGCTGCGTTTGGCAGCGACTGACGGGCTGCGTTGGGCAATGATGGATGAGTTGCGTTGGGCAGCGATTGATAAGCTGCGTTGGGCAGCGATGGAGCTGCGTTGGGCAGCGATGGAGCTGCGTTCGAGCTGTGCTTGGCAGCGATTGGAGCTGCGTTCGAGCTGTTGATTGTTGTAGTATTTAGATTTCTCTGTCTTTATATATGGATGACACCAAAGACCAGTAAAGAAGGTCTTATTCAGGCCATTTGTGACAATTGAGGCATCTCAATAACGCTCTATCAACTGCAGGTCATGATCTCCACTGAGTGTGTCGAATATCATTACACTGCTCATCAGCACCTCTAATGGTTGCTAATATAATATTAGTCATGTTGTTGTCGCAGCCATCAAGATCAATCATCTCACATAAGAAGCTGCATTCGTGTTTATAGCTGTTGAAGCGGCGTAGGTGATTGAATCGGTGTAGTGTCTTGATGATGGTACGCGGGGAGGACTTCCACGTCTTGGTTTGAAGAGATCGTCGATTTTAATCCCTTTCTGTCAGAGTATTGCTAAAGACTGTCATTTTGTAATCTTTGCTTTAACTCTTTGACATGTGAAAATCTTCGAATTGTAGCCTTCTGGAAGTCGTCAGATTGTAACTTCCATCATCAGTGTTCGATGGAGACTCAGCTATCTATTGTGATTTTTAGACAGCCTACACACAGCTTGAGGGCGTTGACTACAATGAGGTGTTTTCACCCGTTGTGAAGCATTCGTCGATTTGGATACTATTGGCATTGGTGGCACAGCTGGACTTAGATTTGGTCCAAATGGACGTGAAGACGACCTTTCTACATGGAGACTTAGATGAGGAGATCTATATGACACAACCTATGGGGTTTAAAGCTGCAGGAAGAGAAGATTTGGTGTGCAAATTGAAGAAATCCCTTTATGGACTGAAGCAATCACCGCGACAGTGGTACAAGAGATTTGATAACTTTATGATTGGCCGAGGGTACACGAGGAGCCCTTATGACCCGTGTGTTTCTATGCGCAAGCTACAGGATGGTGAGCACATTTATTTGTTATTGTATGTTGATGATATGCTCATAGCTTCAGCTACAGGATGGTGAGCACATTTATTTGTTATTGTATGTTGATGATATGCTCATAGCTTCCAGGAATAATTCAGCTATTGGGAAATTGAAAAAGGTGCTGTCATCTGAATTTGAGATGAAGGATCTGGGAGAGGCTAAGAAGATATTGGGTATGGAGATTGAGCGAGACAGGGTGAAGGGGAGATTGAAGCTTACACAGAAGAGTTACTTGCAGAAGATGCTGAAGAAATTCAGTTTTGAGGGTAATACCAAGGTGGTGAGTACTCCATTAGCTCCCCACTTTAAGCTTTCAGCTTTGATGTCACCAGTTTCAGTGGAGGATAGGGACTACATGTCCAAGGTTCCATATGCCAGCGCAGTGGGTAGCTTGATGTATGCTATGGTGTGTACTAGGTCAGATTTGTCACAGGCCATGAGCATGGTATCTAGGTACATGCACAACCACGGGAAGGGGCATTGGGAGGCCGTGAAGTGGATTCTACGGTATATTAAGGGTACTGTGGATGTTGGGTTGATATTTGCGAAGAATGATGAGACATGGCAGGATTGTATTGGCTACGTGGATTCAGACTACGCCGGAGATCTTAACAAGCGTCAGTCCACTACAGGTTATGTTTTTACATTGGCTAGTGCACCGGTGTGTTGGAGATGTACTCTTCAGTCTATAGTGACGCTTTCTACTACGGAGGCGGAATATATGGCGGTGACTGAAGCAGTGAAGGAGGCTTTGTGGCTACATGGCTTGTTGGATGATTTGGGGATTGCATAGGAAACCATTCAGGTACATTGTGATAGTATGTCAGCTATCTATTTGGCGAAGAACCAAGTCTACCATGCACGCATGAAGCACATTGATGTCAGATTTCACTTTGTACGTGACGTATTGGATGATGGTGATGTCACATTGGTGAAGGTCCACACTAAGGATAACCCTGCTGATATGTTGACCAAAGTTGTATCAGGTGTGAAGTTTGGTCATTGTTTGAAATTGTTGAATATTCTTCATTGTTGAGGCCGTTGGCGGCCATTTGGATGAACTACGTTCGGCTTGATTCCTTGGGCAAAAGGATACGTAGGCAGTTTTGCAGATGCAGCCGGTTTTGGTGTTGGCTCAGTTTTGACAAACGTTCGCCGAGGTGGAGATTTGTAGAATTGGCAGCAGGTTGACAGATTCAGGCAGACTGGGTGGCGGTCGACCGGGGCGGTCGACCGCGTTCGTGCACGAGGCTTACTGGGCGTCAGTTTTGGTGGCGGTCGACCGCAGAAGTTGCTCGGTGGTCGGTTGACCGGGTCGGTCGACCGTCGAACTCTCTGGACTTTGGATCTGAGTTCTGGATGGAGGACGGTCGACCGGGCCGGTCGACCGCAGCTGCGGGTTTCAGTTGGGTTCTGTTTCCAGACCCGTTTCGTTTGTGAGTTGTATTTAAACCCTAAACTCGTTTTTAGGGTTAAGCTTGGGCGATTTTGAGCTGCTGAAAGGGGATTTTGAGGGCTTCTATTGTTGGAGTCTATTGGAGAGATCAAGTGGTCTTGTTTGAGGGTTTTGGGTAAGATTTGTAACCCTAATTTGTATTCCCCTTTGATTTCATTAGTAAAGCTTCCCCCTCCTTGCCCCGTGGACGTAGGCACATTGCCGAACCACGTATATCTTGTGTACTTGCTGTGATTGGTTAGCTTGTGTTCACTTGTGGTCTACTATTGTTCTTGTGTGTGCTTTTGATTTGGCTAATTGGGGCTTCCGCGGCGCACAACAGATTCCATAAGGAAAATTCATCCCCCGCAGCCTCATAAACATCGACTCAATATCCAGCGTGATGGCAGGCACAAGCAACAAAGTCCTCGACTGTTCGCCAGGGTATGGTACAACATTCTGATCATACTTGCCGCCTTCATAGATGGGGAGCTGAGATTTCTTAGCGAGAACAGAGGGTAGAAATATCACCTGTGCTGGTTTATTGAATCCCACTGTCTTTTACTCGTTCATATTCTACCAAGTTGGCAGCCGCAAACCGCATTTAGGATTCATCTTGATTTTCTGATCTAAATATTAACTTCTTGGTTGACAATACAAGATCACCTTTGCAGCTTTAGCAAAGTTATAGTAACTTTTAATTGCATTTAAGCTTATAACGACCCTCGACAGTTATTGATAATATCAGAATTGTGCCCTTTTCAGTCATTCTCCATTACCTTTAGTGGCTACACTCTGATAAGTAATGCAGGCATATATAATATTCAAAATACAGTGTGATGAAATTGGATCAAACACTGAGCCGATACTTTACCAGTCTTTTATTGGAGATTGTATCATACATTAAAGATCAGGAGGCAATTCTGAGGAGTACGTGTGAGATTATAAATTCTAGAATATATTTTGAATTTTTACATAGCATTAAACGTTTATAAATGAAAACTGAACCAACTTTATTAAAAGTTTAACCATCAGACAAGCAACGATCAAGTAATTATTGATGTTGGAAAGTAGGCAGACTAATATGCAGAAAAAACAAATTTTTTTTTAACCACCTACATCCTAAGATCCATACGTAGAAGAAGATCCAAGATAAAAAATTACCTGAAGCGTGCAGATAAACAACAAAAACTTGCGTACTCGTTGAGATGTTGCGCGGCAATTGAAGCGACGCCTCTACTAGTATCCACACAAACTTGTTGGAACTCCGCGCGTCAGTATACTAACACTTTGAAGACAACGACCATTGGAGTTTTTCTCTCTCCCTCACTATTTCAGAAGCACGGTTGGATGATAAAAAAAAAGGTCCATCTCATGCCCCTTTTTATAGGGCTGTGAGGTAGTTTCTCAAATCATAAAGAGATCGGGATTCCAATCAGACGGTTTCTCAAAATATAATTTGTTCAAATCAAATCATATCTTTAAACCGTGATTGATCATATCAATTTGATTGCTAGGAGATAGGTTCATTGAACTTGGTCAGTATTTCTTTTAAACGTGATTAATCAAATCAATCCTTATCTAATTACTCAATAGCCTCACAACTAATCATATCTCTATATGACTAAATTTATGCGGGCTTTTCTTAATAATGTTCCAACATGTTCTTGTGTGCGACCCAATAGGTTTACACGATGTTGGCAGTGAGCCAAAATACTTTTTCGGCCCACAAGTCATAAGCGGACCCTAGCAGGACATTATGACTACCCAAATCATGTAAATGTCATCTCAGACGAAACCTAGTCCACAATGGACATATGTCGATCTCTTCATCACTAGATATCTTGATTGAACTCAAGATAGGAAGCGTGTCAACCTTATACAGTTCAACCTTTAATTTCTCGCACCTGAAGTTAGATTGACTTCTCAATAGTTGATTCTCAACTAATTAGGCATGGCCATGCACTTTCTTAGTCTATCTTCTTTGAGGGGCCCATAGATATCATACTCTCATTTATATGAGAGGGACAAATTCCATCTTGACCATTCACATCCCTCTGCATGATTTATAGCATACCCGATTGATACCTTTATTATTATCCGTTTAGGGAAAACGTTTGGTAATATCAAAGTATATAATTCTCATGTAGGAAACCGTGATAATCTCAGGTCAAAAGACCGAACATAACCATTGTATGAAACCTACTGATGACACATATAATCCATGCAGTGTTTCATAGCGGGTCAGTCCAGTATCATGTTCACCAACATATACCCATGTGATTGACTTGATATCTCATATCCATGATCCGTGAAACATGATCATCAATCAATCCACATACTGCCTATAAAATCATTAGTGTCCCAACCAATGACAAAAGACAAGGACTATTTAGAATAACATCATAATCTAATTACAGAGTTTCACGTTCAAGTCACATACTTAATGATCCATAATAAGTGATTTATTCAAGGGACTGAATAACAGATTATTCATAGAAGTTGCATAAACATAAATTAAACACAATCATGAATAACAGATTATTCATAGAAGTTGCATAAACATAAATTAAACACAATCATCTCTATGATTGGTCTCTAAGGCATATCATACTAACAATTGAATCCCAAAATATTTTGTAAACTATTTTTTTTTATTGGGCATTTGTTAGGTTTCTTTTGGCTTTTCTCCATCATCAGGCTATCAGTAGTGTATGAACATGACTGGGGAAATATGTTGCAGTAGGGATTGTGTTGAGCTGCACTGTCGTGTTTCTTGAAATATTGGTATCAATAATAAACAATATAATTCTTTTTGGAGGAAAAAAAAAAAAATTAGCATCAGACATTTGTTCTTTTAAGAAATGTGCTAAATATTATTATGTAATGTCACCCTATGTGACCATATCCCTAGTATCTTGTATATGCACTTTGGATTATGCTGTAATAATATTGGAATAGTTTTACTAACTTTAACTTTTTCTCCACGGACTCTTTAACATTTGTTTTTACTAGTAAGTATTTAGGAATTCTGTTTGAGTCATTCAATTATCTCACATTCCGCACCCTTCTCATTTTTTGTCGCCATCAAACTTAACGGTTGTCATCTTACCTTGTCCAAATAAGAATTCTATTCACAAAGATTTATAGATATATTCTATCAGGAATAATCAGCTCCTGGAAGGAAGAAAGAAGTGTTACAATAGAAAAAATAAAAATAAAAATAAAAATAAAAATAAAAATAAAAATCAAATTGCTAGTACCTGAAACTGCATCTTGGATGATACCGTTTTTGAAATCTCTACAGTGAAGAACTAGCCTTGTAGTACTCCAATTGCTGTACTGAACACAGAAATCATTCATTACCGTTGAAATGCTCATACAGCCAATACTTTTTCATCAGAGTTCCCATGTTTTGATCCTCATCAACATCAAACTGACTGGTTTTGATCCCACAAACATTCTGCGATATAGCTAGGCAAAGGACAAGTAAGATGCAGGGCAAGAGTTTTGTTGTTTTCTCCATCTTAACCTGGCTTTAGAACAGTTACCTGTTTCATAAATGTTGCAGGTCCAAGAAAGGCTATGTTAGGTGAATATTAGTATGACGAGATCAGGAGGAGGTAGGGATAGACGTTTTGACAGTTCATTGTATCTGATTTTTCTGAGCTCCTTATACTAAAGAAATCTCCAATATAAGGGGAAAAAAAGCGTCTCTAACGAACTACTCATTTGACTGCAGCATAAATAAAATGCATCTCTTTCTGCAGTTGTTAAATATTAATGCTTCAGTTGTATTCTTTTTTCTTTCCTTGGATTGATTATAAGCTAGGTAAGCCCTCTGGATAAGTCAGCCTCATGCCTCCATTCCTGTGCTTTAAACTCCTCTTATTTAGTTATGCATGCACATTGTGGATAGCCAATTTTGGACATGATATTTTTAAGTATTTGATGCTATTTATTCCAGCTGACTAGATATAAGGCAACAACTTTGTTAACATGCTGCAGGACTTTATTATTCCTTGAAGATCTACCAAGGAGACTTGACCCTTCACAGGCTTTAATAATGTCAATTTCTTTCTTAAGTTAATAAGAGTGTAATACATCATCTGAAAGCAACTTAATTTGATAACCTTGAAAGCATGACTTTTCTTGAGGTGAAATTACATGGAAAGTTCCGTGAATCCAGATTCGCAGCAAACCTTCCATCAACCCAAACAGCTTAGAAGGGATTAGTTAAAATATAACGACTCAAGTAAAAATATTCTGCGCAATTGTCATATGACATGAGAATATGGAATAAGATAAATAGTATGATGCATCTTTATCAATGATTAAATACATTAGTGGATTTGTTATTTTCTTTCCACAGTGCATTTTCTATATTGACATCTTTTTAAATTCAGTTTCTTAAACACCTACCATGAATTTTTTTCCTATTCTTTCAGAAGAATTAGGATAAACTCCACAATTAGAAAACGAAGCCTTCTTACAAATTACTGTTAGAATTCATAGTGATTGCAGGGAACTACTCTTTTGTTTGTCTGGACTTAAATTTGACACACACTATAACCACAAGTTCACCTTTTCCCTGAAGTTATCATTATACAAGTAAAAGTACTATTCTATAGATAAGCAGATATAAAATCTTTAATTAAAAAATTTACCACGCACATCCGACAAGGAAAAATTGTCAATACTGTGAGATCGTACATACGCTCTTCTGTTCTTTCGTGATGTAGAGCAATGAAGTGCCCAACAACAGAAGATAACAACTAATTGGTGTAACATGTAGAAAAAGAACATACAAACATGTTATATAAATATATTTATTTTCAAACAATCTGGTGAAGCTTGGATTTTCCTTATCAGCTTAATTAACCAACTTGAATGAAAAGTTCCATTTTCATTAGTAATACTCCCCATCCCCAAGCCACAGCCTAGTTACATGACAACCACTTGCTTGTGATAACATGTTCTGTATAAGCCAAAAATTTCATTTATGGACTTGATTATCGAAGTCTTGACTCGATAAATTGAAATGACTAATCGTATCATCATAATTAAAGTGCTGAAACTCCTAGCGTCCGTCACCTGTGGGTAGGTATTTGCTGCCATGCAAATCATTTCCAAGATTTCAAATTTCATGAAGTAACATATTATGCTTTATATAAGACTTTGGATCTAATCATTGTGCGGGACGAAAAACATAAATATAACCAGAGCTCTAGTTATTCCTATTTGAATTTTGTACTCTTGCAAATGCAACAGACTATACTACCATGTTTGCTTTGTATCTTTAACGACTTTTAACTGCATCTGGTGAAGGAACTTTCTCATATTATAGGTTTTATTTGAAGGGCAAATAATGAGCAGGAATTAATTATTACTATACAACATTGTTAACTCCTAAAAGAAAAGAAAGAGAGAGAAGATGTACTGCATTTTGTAAATTCAGGCGACAGTTCAACAATGATCATGACATTTTAATTAACAGGTCGCACAACCAGGTCATCTAATTTATGTAGACATGGAGAGAATAAAAATGATTTAGAGCACACTGAAAAAAAAAACGTATGTAACAAATCATTACCTTTGTTGCGTCCTGTTGGGATCTCTCCTTAATTAGAAAGATTCTAGAAAATTTTAGAACTTTCTGGAGAACTCTAGATAAGTGTAGAATTCTCTAAAAGTGTATGGAGTCCTCTAGAATATTCTAGAGATCGATGTGTGGAGCCTTCTGGAACATTCTGGAAGAGTATGAAATAGAATGGAGGAGTATAGAGATTCCTTAGAAATCTTTAGAAAGTAAAGATATGTGTGGAGAATTCTAGAGAGCTAATCTCCACCATTGGATCAAATTAATCCCCACTACTCATTATGAAGGTGGAGTAGTATAAATAGGAGTGGAAGCCTTTATTCCAATCCATCCAAGACAAGAAAACAATCCACTTCCTAGAGTGAGAGAAAAGCTCTAACATAGAGAGTTAGAGAGCCTCTTTGAGAGAGAAGTGAGATAGCTTGAGAGTTCTAATCCTCAAGCTCGAGTGAGCCATCGAAGTGAGACAGTTTTGTAAAATATAAGTTCTTGTAATCATACTATTCTTTTGTGTAGTGGAAGAACCTCCATATTAGAGGACTATAAACTCTTATGCTCCCATTACTATCTTAATTTATAAGTACCTATCTTAACTTCACGAGGCGAGAAAGACCAAGTTTTCCCAACAATGGTATCAGAACCAGGTTCGTCCGAAGTCATCGTTAGCTCATGAAGTTCAATATGGAGGATAACGTCACTCACGATGGAGACATGTTCAAGCTCACGGCCAACAACTACTCATACTGGAAACCGATGATGGAGGACCATCTATACTATAAGGATTTACATGAGCCCATCATCCACAAAACCAAGGTAGAAGGAAAGAGCGATGCAGAGTGGGAGCTGCTAAATCGGAAGGCCGTTGCTATGATTCGTAAGTATATTGATAAAACTCTCTTTGAACATGTTTCTACTTATACAAATGCTTATGAATTATTACAAAGCTTGAGTCCATAATTCAAAAGAAATAAGGATTTACATGAGCCCATCATCCACAAAACCAAGGTAGAAGGAAAGAGCGATGCAGAGTGGGAGCTGCTAAATCGGAAGGCCGTTGCTATGATTCGTAAGTATATTGATAAAAATATCTTTGAACATGTTTCTACTTATACAAATGCTTATGAATTATGGACAAAGCTTGAGTCCATGATTCAAAAGAAAACGCCTCGTAATAAAGCCCATTTAGTTCGATGGTTGGTGAAGTTAAAGCCCATTTAGTTCGACGGTTGGTGAAGTTGGAGTATAAGGATAGTTAAAGTATGATTGAGTACTTGAATAATTTCAAGGGGCTCGTAAATCAACTAACGAAAATTAACATGAAGATTGATGATGAGTTGCAAGCCCTTCTACTCTTTAGTTCCCTGCCAGAAAGTTGGGACACTCTTGTGGTTACACTTAGTAACGCAGCTCCGAAAGGAAAGCTCATCATGGATACTGTCAGTGATAGCTTTCTCGGTGAAGAAGCAAGGAGAATGGAACGAGGCGAGTCAGTCCATCCTGAGGCAAATGTTATTGAGAACTTGGGTAGGAATGAAGGTCGTGGACGCAGCAAGAGTCGAGATCCGCACCAATCTCGAAGTCGGTCCAAATCACGCTTAAAGATTACATGCTACTAATGTGGAAGGATAGACCATAAGAAAGTAGAGTGTCGATCCTTCAAGAGAGATCAAAAGGCCGGTAATGTTAAGCCAGACCAAATCAACCCAACGAAGAAGCAAGAAGAGAAGAGCACTACTGTCGTGGGCCGGTAATGTTAAGCCAGACCAAATCAACCCAACGAAGAAGCAAGAAGAGAAGAGCACTACTGTCGTGACTGCAAAAGAAGAACTTCTTTATCTAGTTGGAGAAGGTAATATCCTAAACATTTCTTATGATGATAGTTGTTGGATTATCAATTCTGGGGCTTCCTTCCATGTCACTCCCCATGGAAGTTTCTTCTCATCCTACCAAAGTGGCAACTTTGGTACGGTGCAAATGGGAAATCAAGATAGGAGCAAAATTGTCGGGATATGAGACATCATCCTGACAACAAGCACTGGATGCAAGCTTGTCCTAAAAGATGGGAGGCACGTCCCAGCCATACGCCTCAATCTTATCTCTACTGGAAAGCTAGATGATGCTGGTCTAGTGAATTATTTTGACGAAGAAAAATGAAAGCTCACCAAAGGAAGTTTAATCATGGCTCAAGGAAAGAAGGAATGATCATTGTACGTGATGCAAGCTAAACTCTGTAAAGGGGAGGTAAATACCACCACCAGTGATATGGAGATATGGCATAAATGACTCAGGCACATTAGCGAGAAAAGCCTTCACATGCTCGCTCAAAAGAAACTCCTCCCTGACGTAAAAAGTAAATCACTTGACCCATGTGCTGATTGTTTGGCTGGAAAACAACATAGTTGCTTTCCAAAGATCCTCCCCACCCACAAGGAGAAGGAACATTCTAGACCTCATACACACCGACGTGTGTTCGATGTCCGAGAAATCCATTGGTGGGGCATTGCATTTTGTCACCTTCATCGATGACCATTCAAGAAAGGTGTGGTTACACCTGTTAAAATCAAAGGATCAAGTACTTGATATATTCAAGGAGTTCCATGCCCGAGTGGAACGTGAGATAGGACGAAAGATCAAGTGTGTGCGATCAGATAATGGAGGTGAGTATAGAGGTCCTTTTGAAGCCTATTGCAAGAAATATGTGATTAGGCTGAAGAAGACTCCACCCAAGACGCCACAGTTGAATGGACTAGCTGAGAGAATGAACCGAACTATTGAAGAAATAGTTCGATGTGTACTCTCTCATGTCAAGTTGCCCAAATCATTCTGGGGAGAAGCTGTGATGACCGTTGTTGACATAGTCAACCTCACACCATCAGTTCCTTCGGACGGAGACATCCCAGAGAAGGTTTGGTCAGGCAAATGGGCTTCTTACAACCATCTCAAGGTGTTCGGATGTAGGGTATTTGTTCACATCCCCAAAGACGAGTGAGCCAAGCTTGATGCAAAAACTAAGAAATGCATCTATCTTCGCTCTCCTAAGGATGAGTTCGGGTACCGACTTTGGGATCTAATCAACAAGAAGGTCGTCCGAAGCCGAGACGTTGTATTCTTTGAAGATCAAACAATTGAAGATATCCAGAAGTCGGAGAGGCCAAGATTGAGAAGCAGCAAGAGCATAGACCTTACACTGGTCCGACATGAGGATAATGCCACACCTGAAAACAACGATGCTAAAGATCATGAGCCTATCCTAGAGCAAAACAACCAGGAGACTCATGATGAATCAGTTCAGGAAGAACCTCAGTCTAGCTCTCCACTAGCGCCCCAGTGGAGACGATCTTCAAGGGACCAAAGGCCATCTTTCTGATATAGCGCAGAGGAGTTTGCGATGCTCACCGATGAGGGGGAGCCTCAAAGTTATAAGGAGGCCATGGCTGACAGTCATAAAGTGGAGTGGATAAGAGCCACGCAAGAGCATAGGCCAAGATTGAGAAGCAGCAAGAGCATAGACCTTACACTGGTCCGACATGAGGATAATGCCACACCTGAAAACAATGATGCTAAAGATCATGAGCCTATCCTAGAGCAAAACAACCAGGACACTCATGATGAATCAGTTCAGGAAGAACCTCAGTCTAGCTCTCCACTAGCGCCCCAGTGGAGACGATCTTCAAGGGACCAAAGGCCATCTTTCTGATATAGCGCAGAGGAGTTTGCGATGCTCACCGATGAGGGGGAGCCTCAAAGTTATAAGGAGGCCATGGCTGACAGTCATAAAGTGGAGTGGATAAGAGCCACGCAAGAGGAGATGCAATCCTTGTACGAGAATAACACTTATGAACTAGTGGAGCTACCAAAAGGGAGACGAGCCTTGAGGAATAAATGGGCGTATCGAATCAAGACCGAAGACAGTAGCTCAAAACCCCGCTACAAAGCTCGGTTGGTTGTAAAAGGATTCGGTCAAGATAAAGATATTGACTTTGAAGAAATATTCTCTCCAGTGGTAAAGATATCATCCATCCGAGTTGTTCTTGGCCTAGCAGCAGTGCAAGACTTGGAGATCGAGCAGCTCGATGTTAAGACAACATTCCTTCATAGTGATCTAGAGGAAGAGATCTACCAAAGTGCAATGGTACAAGAAGTTCGACTTTTTCATCACAGAACATGATTTCAAAAGGATGGAGAGCGATCATTGTGTCTTCATAAAGAGATATGCAGGTGGCGACTTTCTCATACTTCTACTCTATGTTGATGATATGTTGATTGTTGGAAAAGATCGCATAAAGATAGTTGTTTTGAAGAAAGATCTAAGCAAGAGCTTTGTCATGAAAGATTTGGGATCACCTAGACAAATCCTTGGGATGGGGATCACTCGTGATAGATCAAAGAAGTTGCTATGGCTATTCCAAGAGAGGTACATTGAGAAGGTGCTAGAAAGATTCAACATGCACAAAGCAAAGACGATCAACACACCACTTGCTGGACACTTCAAGATGAGCTCGAAGCAAAGTCCCACAAGTGAGAAGGAAATGGAGGAAATAAAGATGATTCCATATTCATCTGTAGTATACAGTCTCATGTAAGCAATGATATATACAAGACCCGATATCGCCTATGCAGTTTGTGTTGTTAGTCGCTTCTTGACTAATCTGGGGAAGGAACACTGGGCTGCAGTCAAATGGATCCTTCGGTATCTACGAGGTACTTTCAAGAATTGTTTATGCTTTGGAAATGAAAAACATGTGCTAGAGGGATACACAGATGCAGACTTCGTCGGTGACATTAATTCTAGGAAATCAACGTCATGATACCTAACTACTTTTACAGGGGGGCTGTTTCCTAGCAATCGAAGTTACAAAAGTGCGTTGCATTGTCCACTACTGAGGCAGAGTACATCGTAGCTACTGAAGCTTGCAAGGAGATGCTGTGGATGAAGAATTTGTTGCTTGAGCTGGGAGTAGATCAAAACAGGTATGTCTTGAAATGTGACAACCAAAGTGCAATTTACTTAGCAAAGAATTCAACTTTTCATTCCCGCACAAAGCACATTGATACACGGCATCACTGTATCCGAGGAGCTCTCGAAGAAAAGCGCATACATCTTGACAAGGTTCACACAGATGAAACTGGTCAGACATGATGGCCAAGGTAATACCATTCAAGAAGTTTGAAAATTATTGTCAAGGTGCAGGTTTGCTACTACCTTCCAATTAAGTCAGGAGGGGAAGATTTGTTAGGACCCCTCCTTAATTGTGAAGATTCTAGAAAAATCTAGAACTTTCTGGAGAACTCTAGATAAGTGTAGAATTCTCTAGAAACGTGTGGAATCCTCTAGAATATTCTAGAGATGTGTGGAGCCTTCTGGAACATTCTGAAAGAGTATGGAATAGAATGAAGGAGTGTAGAGATTCCTTAGAAATCTCTAGAAAGTAAAGATATGTGTGGAGAATTCTAGAGAGCTAATCTCCACCATTTGATCAAATTAATCCCCACCACTCATTATAAAGGTGGAATAGTATAAATAGGGGTGAAAGCCTTCATTCCTATCCATCCAAGACAAGAAAACAATCCACTTCCTAGAGTAAGAGAAAACCTCTAATATAGAGAGTTAGAGAGCCTCTTTGAGAGAGAAGTGAGATAGCTTGAGAGTCCTAATCCTCAAGCTCGAGTGAGCTACCGAAGTGAGATAGTTTTGTAAAATATAAATTCTTGTAATCCTACTATTTTTTGTGTAGTGGAAGAACCTCCATATTGGACGACTATAAACTCTTGTGCTCCCATTACTATCTTAATTTATAAGTGCCTATTTTAACTTCATGAGGCGGGAAAGATCGAGTTTTCCCAACACATCCCGAGGCTTGTGAATGTTGAATCATGACCCTGAATAATCAAACAAACTTATGACTACAAGAATTCATCCAGAAATGAAGTTTGAACACACTGAAAGGTCAAGTTATCATTATTCTTCCCTATTGCTTGAGCATAATGTTATGCTCTGATATCACTTGTTGTGCACGACGGCTAAACCGATGGGGTGCTGAGAACAAATACCAATGTTAAGAGAGAAAGCAAAACAATCCAAAATAACGACATAAACACAAACAAATAAATTTTACGTGGTTCAACAAGTTGCTTACGTTCACGGGGCAAGAAGGGGATGAGTTTTCACTAATAGAGAAGAATAGTACAAATAGAGATTACAAATCCACAAACTAATTTCTCACACTAAGCTCTCAAGCTCTCAAACAAAACCCTAACCAATAGCTCCAGAAAACTCTTTTTTCTGTGCTCCAAATAACCCTTTTTCAACCTCCCTAAGAAACCCTAAAACGTGGTTGCTATTTATATCAAACAGCAATCCTAAACAGAATAGGAAACCACAATCAGGCCCAAGCTCGATTGGCGGTCGACCGCTGAAATCGTCGCGATCGACAGGACAGAACGACAGAAAACACAAAATCTATTACAAGGTCTGCGGTCGACCGCACTTGACGTCGCGGTCGACCGCACTTGACGCCAAGAAAAACCACCTTGTAGCGTGCACGTTTCCGGTCGACCGCCAGAATAACGAGTGGATTTTGAGAGATATGAAGCTCGTTCCATCATTCCTTGAGATTATACTTTGTTTTGATCTCAAGAAGAGTAGTAATCTCACTTTGTTGAGATTATTTACTTCTGCGATTGTTTTCTTTGTGAAGCAAGAGCATTGATCTTTTATTCCGATCAATCGGATCTGATCCGCGTTGGTTCACGGATAAACCCCGACATAGACAAAGATCCTATGTAAGCAGCGAGTGAAGTGTATCTAGAGAGTTGTATTTTTATTTTTTTATTTATTCGTATAAGAAAAGTCTTATAAAAAGACTAACTCTTTTGAACTTGTTGTAAACGATTGAAGTTGTAATGAGTTTCATGAATAAACCAATTTTCGACGCAAACACGCTGACGACTACAGTGAGAGCTAACAGTCTCACTGTCGAGACTGTCGTGTCGTAACCGAAGATCAAGATCTCGGTTGATTCAGCGGTCGAGTACGAGTTCAATGAAGCCAAGTTCGAGGAATATTTCTCATCGTCTTCATCAAAATCCTCCTCCCTGCAAATGCGGAAAGATATTATCTTTGAAGGAGGCGTACTCACTCATGAAGGCTACAAGTGACTCCTCTCAAATCAAGAAGTTATCCAATCAAAGTACGCCAACTCTGACGAAGAGAGTTCGTCAGAGGCGACGCTAACGCCAAGCTCGTCAAATCGCCAAGGCATTGGAACAAGTCAACGGGGTTCGATATTACGTAAACTTGGAGTCCAAAAGGCGTCAAGCAACCGAATCACTTCAACAGCGTGTGGCTGATAAATCCTCCAAGCCATCGACGGAAGAATGGATTCTTTTCAAAAGGAATCGTTCAACCCGGAAGGAGCGTATCTAAAGGTGTCATGCATGTGCCACACATGCTCGCACCCTTTTGCAAAAGGCACAAGACATGAAGAAGGAAGAGGTGACGAAAAAACCACTAAGACCACGCCAAGTCTGGAGGCCAAAGTCCAAAACGACATAAAAAACAACTCGATCTTAGTCCCAACTATCTGCAGGTTTGACTAAGTGAGGTTGGAGACAATCCTAACTTTTATAGGTTTGATTGCTCAAATTAAAAGTGGACCTCTCGTTCATGGAAGGAATCGAGAGAGGAATCTGGCTTTGGCCCTAACTTTTATAGGTTTGACCTGAAAGCAAAGAGAGTGGAATACGGGTAGTAGTAGAAACTCCGGCTTGTACTAGCCACTCGATGGAGGATTTTTGATGTTAAATAATCAGGACTTAACATGTCAAGCTTTGAAAATTACCATGACTCGACGGATAGAAATTTTGGTGGGCCCACCGTCAATTGATTTGATTAGTGGGGGATTTTGCGAGGAAAGATTGATCTGTTAAAAGGGCGAATCTCGCCTCATCAAAAGAATTCATGAGAATTAGTGAATTCGATAACAATAAAAGGAAACATTCTGACATTCAGAGTTTAAATGTGTATCTCTTATTTATCACTTTTATAGTGATTGGGTTATCCCTAAGAATACCACATGTAATATTCTTCCAGGAACTTCCCGATACATTGGTTATCCTGAATATACTAAGGGTAGTATTTTTTCAGGAATTTGTCGTTTATCGACATCATAAGCCGGTCGCCATCCCTGGTAACAAGGCGATATGCGCCTCTTGAGTAAACTGTCTCTACTACGAATGGTCCTTCCCATTTGGGTTCACCAAAAACTTCAAGATATTCGACCCTAGCTCTTTGGCGAGACTGGTTCAATAAGCAATATCTTATTTCCAATCCCTCTTTGTTGATATCGGGTTATCCTTAAGAATATCCCGTATAATATTCTCCAGGAACTTCCCGTTGGATACAAAGGAAACAATTTATACTCATATACCTTTTGGAGTTTCAGAAAGCAGTTTAACCTCTTATACCGGTCGGAGGATTGAGAAGCAGTTTATACTCTTATACTTGTCGGAGTCTTACCGTTCTTATTTGGCTTATCCTAACGTTATGACGCCGGCTTCAACCAAAGTTTGAATGCTATTCTTTAAAGTAAAGCAAGCCTTGGTGGGATGAAGGATCCTCCTGTGGTACGCGCAGTACTTCGGATCCGCAGTATTGTCAGCTTCCTCCTGATTCGTGATCGGTGGTAATTTGATATTGTTGTTTTCAAGAAGGGTCTCGAAGATGGTTGGAACGTCTTCGTCCTTGAATGAGTATTCTTTTTGGAGCCTCGGATCCGAAGTCTTCTGCTGTCTTCGGGGTTGCTGTTGCGACGTCTGATTAACGTCAATAACTGTTATAGGTGCCTTCCCTTCCTCATGGGAAATGAGACTCGGATTCAGAGGGTTAGCCATCGGTTGGCTTCTTTCGACCTTCCTCCTTCTGAGGAAGCGTTCAGACTCGGATTCAGAGGGTTAGCCATCAGTTGCCTTCTTTCGACCTTCTTCCTTCTGAGGAAGCGTTCGGCCTGCTCTCCGCGCACCTTCAACTCCTTCCAGGTATTGAGCGGCTCTACTCCCATAACGCCCAAGATGTTAATGGATAAGTTGTTATGACAGGTTTGCAAGATGAATTCCTCCGTGACGGGATCCTTGCAGTTCATTGCTTGATTGCGGAAGCGTTTGATGAAGGTATCCACCGACTCTCTGTCTTTTTGTTTCTCATCGAAGAATGTCTTGATCGAAGAAATAAGCGAGGAACATGCTCTCCAGGTCCTCCCAGCTGTTAATGCTTCCGGGCTTGAGACGACGGTACCAATCGAAGGTAGACCCGCGAAGGGTGCCAACGAATGACCGCATCATCAAGGGCTCGTTGCCAGAAATTATTCCCAAATAAGACTTAAAATATATTAAGTGCTGAGTAGGGGAACCATTTTCGTCAAACGGCGTGAAGTTGATCAAGTTGATCTTTACCGGATATGGGATCGAATTCCACTTTCTTGGGTAGGGAGACGGAATACCGGTCCTTTTTATCCCCTGAACGGACATCAGCGCGTTGATTTTGCTCTCGAGATCTTTTATTTTATCGTCCTCGTCTGTATCAGATCTTGGACGATTCCTGAGAGGAATAACGAGGTCACCCCCAACATTGTCATCTTTGGTGGGACCACCCCCAGTATTGTTGTTCTTAGTGGGACCACCCCCAGCGTTCTGGTCAATGGGAGGGTCATCAGCCTTAAGATGTTCATCCGTATCTGAATCACTATCTGTTTGATTAGCATTGTTGCGATGGTTGGATTCACCGAATTGATTGGACATAGCCCGAATTTGTTGGTCATGCTCTTCCCTCATTCGTAGCATAGCCATTTTTATTTCGATCTTGAATGCCTCTTTCTGCTTGGCCAAGGCATCCTCAACCATTTTGGCTACTTCCTCTGTGTTAATCATAAACACTTCACGGGATTGTCCCGGACTGGATACCGTATTATCAGAAGCGATTGCCGAGTTAGCATCCGATGCTTCATCATCCGAGGATAACCCTCTCTGCATCCTCTGATAATCCCTTTGTCTAATAGGTCCTGATCGTAACCGGGATAGACGATGCGATACAAGCGGATCAGAGCTAGAAGGTCGAATCGATTTTCTCTTATCAACCATATTGATGGTAACCTCTGGGGGTTCGTCACCTTGAACGACCGATCATTTCTTACGGAGACGCTTTGGATTGGACTTAGCCTTTCCGTTGGAAATCCTCTCAAATACCGAGACCCTCTGCGGAGCGGTCTTGAGGCAGCTACACGCTGATAATACCATCCTGATAAATTTGGTACACGGACAGTGAGAGTCCGCTTCCCAGGTACTTCTCTTTCGAGATTTATTCGTACCCCCAGCCCGATAGTATAACTCATCGACGTTGCGGTCAGAGCAACCTATCGGTTGTTTACATGAATTCTTAGGTATAACGCATTCTTCTGTCTGACGCGTTTTCATTTGAGTAAACATCACATTGTTGGCGTCTACAG
This sequence comes from Asparagus officinalis, assembly GCF_001876935.1. Taxonomy (NCBI): domain Eukaryota; kingdom Viridiplantae; phylum Streptophyta; class Magnoliopsida; order Asparagales; family Asparagaceae; genus Asparagus; species Asparagus officinalis. The sequence goes on along the minus strand of NC_033798.1, from coordinate 104,733,763 downwards.
GAGTCACACGCTTGGAATCACACCTTTGTGAGGGTGAAACCTTAACGGGCTCCTGGTTTTCTGCACGCACCGCCAAGCGGGCCGTTGTAGAAATTAATTTGTTAGGAGGTCGCGTACGACCCCCAGTCCGGATGTTTGCTCGAAGCTCCATCAATGGTCTTAAGTTTTCCTTAACGGGGCGCTTTTCCTCGATCCTCGGTAGAGAACCGATGCGATCCTTCAATGGGACTCTAGATTTGGGAAGATTCACGCTGTCATAGGGCTTCACCGGAGGTGCGGGAGCAATAGGAGCGGGATCTGGAGTTGACAAAGGCCGGAGAGCAGCCTCGGATACTTTTGCCTTAGGCGCTGATTTGGCCTTTGACATCCAAACTTGTTTAGATCTTGGTGGCTTTTTTACTACCTTTCCTTTCTGTAACTCCTGTGCATTCCGTACAAGGATCCTCGTCTGCACTAACAGTGTGCGGTGCTTATGGATACGCTCCTCAAGAGTTGAACGAGTTTGTTTGACACGAACCCATTCGTTAGTAGGTGGTTGGGAGGAGGTTCCCAAAGATGGTTGCTGGAACACTTTACGCCTTCTGAGTTTCAGATCCGCATCATAGCAGAGCCCGTCAATAGGCTCCAAAGCCTTGGCAAATTAACGCGTGAGATGTTGACGGCGCCTTTGACGAGCCCTCTTCGTCAGCACTGGTGCACTTTTAACGGGCAACTCCTTGACTTTCGAGAAGTTGTCACGAACATTGGATCTGGTTTCTTTGGAGCCGGAGAGGAATCTTCCACTGCATTCGGGTTCAGATCATCAGCCTTGGTTTTTGGATCTGAAGTCACGTTCTTCGCGGCAGCGGTTTTCCTGCGTTTGCAAGAAGAAGATCTGGAGGAGGAGGAGGAAATATATTCCTCGAATTTCTGCTGGTCGAATTCGTATTCGACCTCTTTGAACACCGGGATCTTGATCGTCGGCTGCGTCACGACAGCCTCGGCAGCGAGGCTGTTGGCTCCCACTGTGGTCGCCAGTTTGTTTGCAGTAAAAGTTGATTTCTTCATTGATGAATCTATTACACGTTTATCGATTACAAATTCAAAATAAAATTAGTCTTTTTATAAGACTTTCTTACACAATGAAAAAAAATAAAAAAATACAACTCTCTTCAAATAAACGCAACGGGTGTTTATCGCCCGCTGCTTGCGTGGGATCTTGGCCTGTGACGTGGATGTTGATATCCGTGGACCACCGTCGATCAGATCTGATTGCTGAAAAATTGGGCAGATCTTCGTTGATTCGCGAAGGAATCAAGAAGCCGTAGCGCTTATCTCGGCAACGGCGAGATAATTGCTCTTCTTAAGATCACCACAACAGGGTAATCTTAAGGAACGAACACGAGAGCTGCAGATCTGACGAGCTCCTCTTCTTTATACCGATGAACTCGATCCAATCTCTCCTCCTCTCTGAAATTCGTGCACCTTCAGTCTTCAGTCCGGCAGGGCTTCGCCAACGCTCGAGAATTCCAGATCTGAAAAAATGAAGGCATTGGGGCTGTATTTATAGGCTCCAGGAAGTCCGGGCGGTTAAAACCGCATAACGGCTAATTTTTAAGGCTGGAGACACCCTTGGGTGTCTCAGCGAGGCCGAGACACCCTTGGCCGAGACACCTTGGGATGTCTCGGTTGGGCCGAGACACCTCGGGGTGTCTCAACTTAGGCTGAGACGCTTTGTTTTGCACACTTGTCTATTTCCGCCGAAACTTCTTCATCCGAACTCGGATTTGAGTGATTCAAAGTGCGTTGGAAAGCCGGCGAGGAGATCTATAAACTCCGATGGTTTAGGCCATTGTGGATTAAACTAGGATACGAGCGGCGTTTCGTCTTTTGTAAGCGACACTGGGCTCCCGATCAGTTCGTATCCTCGTTATTCTGAAACTTCGTTACTTCACGTAGTTCGTCGATTCACTTTAAGCGTTCGTCGACATCAATCAAGCTTCTGTAACTTGGATAGTGACGTTCATCGTCTTCTCTTAGCACCGAGCTGTTCGTGGAGACCTATAGGTAATTTTTGACGCCTACACTTTGCATTTAGCAAGAAATCCAGCTTTTCATTCAAAGACAAAACACATTCGAGTATAGTACCACTTCGTTCATGAGAAGTGGAAGAAGGAATAGTGTATATGCATAAAATTCACACCAAAGATAACTTAAACATATTTTTTGACAAAAACAGTAAATACTGATAAATTTATTTGGTGTCGATTCTCTTGTGGTCTGTCGGAGACGTGAGCAACATAAAGATGATAAGATAGAAAGAATGGTGTGACGATATGATTGATACTCAATCAAATCTTCAAGTGAGAGATTGTTTGCCAAAATTGTTGAAGGAGAAAAAATGAATGGGCCCCACCACTCAGATTATTCACCGAAAGTTAGGCACCGTTTTGAAAAATTATTAAAAATTTATGAATAGTGATTTCTCGGTTGCTATAAATAGGTCTAAGACTCTTTAGGAAAAATCTATCCCAGAAATAACTCTACATATAACAGAGTGAGAGAGAAAAATAGAGAGTTTTTCCTTGTTAAAAGAGATTGTAACTCCAAAATCAACCCCTTACAATAAAAGGAGAGTTCGTTGGGAGGAGAGGGAGAGGGACTAGGAGGGGGAGAGAGGAGTTCGTTGGGTTTTTGGGTTTTGGGAGAAATGCACGGGAACTAGTCCCATGCGGTCGATTTTGCTGAATAAAATTGTAAGGGGTCGATTTTGCTTATTAATATTAAAAAAGAGTCGTTTTTAAAAATTTGTCCAAACATTAATTGATCATAAAAGGGGAAAATTCAATGTATACATTACAAAATTTCACAAGATCTTTGACGGATCAGTACTAGATACCCAATACAGTACAGGAGTTTGAAGACCTGAGAAAATTATAAAAATTCTTGAGACAAAGTAATTCAATATTTATTTTTAAGATCTCACTACCAATTTTCATGATATCTTCTGTATACCAAACAAAACACTTCTGGGAAGTTTCAACTTTCAAATGCTAACCCATTGAAACAAACAATGATTTATGAAAATAGAAACATCCAAGAATATCCAAATTTGTCTACTGTAAATGATTTGGAAGAAAAAAGTCAATCAATGTGCTCCATGATTTCTCCAGTCTATGGTATCCATGTCAACAGGTCATCTCACTATAACATTTGAAAGTAAAGGGAGAACTTGACCTTTTATTTAAGTACAAAGCTCTGACATTAAGCATCCTTCTGTTTTCTCCACTTTATCAATAATTGGGGCTGACAGGTTTCATTATAGCTGATATACCAGGAATTACAGAATATATAACATCTTTCTTGCAGTTACCTCAGAAGACTGCAGGACTTCCTAACATGTTGTAAAATGATAAAGCACTTTGAAATTTTAGTAAAATACATAAACTTGCACGCATGAGGCATACTTGTTCAATGTTCACCTACTAAGTAGCAACCTACTCACCTACTAGTTTCAGTCTATATGGATTTGGAAATGAATTCATGTAGATGATTAGGTAAAAAGAATCTTGCAAAATTGTGCGATTTAAAATTGTCCAAGTTGTGATTCGTGATACAAAAAAAATCAACACCAAGGTTGAATAAACTCCCTCATCATGACCATTGACTTTGAACAAGTCAGTCAATGAAAATACTATGTCATCATCCTGGCATATTCTGAAAATGCAAATTCCTATTATACATATGCCCCTGTTGAGCATACTTTTAGAACAGTTCTGTTGAAATAAACCAGAAGCTTAGTCATAGAAGGTCAAGGGAAGGAGTTCCTTCTGATTGGTATTCTTCAAGTTTAATGAACAAGGCAGCAGCAATAAGAGGTATCCTACTTTTCGCTTTGATCCTCACAAGCAAGGAAAAGATTCCTTATTGGCAGACAATGCAGAAGCTCTGAGAGCTTAAGATGGAGAGATCAGAGCACCATCTCATGTCCAACCTTTTCCTAGTCCTTGTAGCCACAGCAGTATGTATTCATGGTGACAATCAAACAGCTCCCTTCCATGTAGGTGTGCTCCTTGACTTGGACACACTGGTAGGGAAGATGGGCTGGATAAGTATCTTGATGGCAATTGATGACTTCTATGACTTACACAGAAACTATACTACGAGGGTGGTTCTCCATGCCAGGGATACCAACAATGACATCGTGCAAGCTGCAGCCTCAGGTAATTACAGTTTGTGATCAATCATAGTGCAAGAGTTTATTTATTTATTTATTTTCCTCATTGCTTTGTATCCAACTTCCAAGAAAATGTGTTCATGCTCCATCGATCTCCTTGCTACTCAGTTTAACAATTAAACAAATATCCACTTATTGAATGAATTAAAAAATTTGATCCACAGCTAAAAGGGCAAAGAGGTAAGGATATTTGCAGATACATCCCCATGCCAATGGAAACTTCTAAGCATAATGTAGATGGCCTGATTCCATGTATTTGACAAAGTAATATTTGGTCAACACTTGAATAAGATGCGGTTTAACCACCAATTTCCCATATATTCCTGAATCCTCTATGGACCCAATTGATCTGGTATCATATCTGAGTTCAGGTCCATAGGAGTATCTACAGGCCTACATCCTACAACCCCAGACACGTCAACACATAATTCATATGGTTCATACCAATCCAAGGAGATGGAGATAGTTAGTGAAGCATCCAGGAAATATAAAGATCATTTATAAACTTATATATGAATTTCTACAGCCACATTTTCAATTAAGCAATATGGAGATGTACATCAAGGAATTGTTGCAAAATATCAACCATGGCAATCCATAGAACTATTTAAAATATAAAAGATACATGAACATTCAGAAGTGACCTGCATGTTCCTAAGAAGTGTTCAAGAAGAACTGCGTATATTACATGCCAGACAAGGACGCATGTTCATGACAGTGTTTGTGCTGCATAGAAACTATGGTTCATGTTAAGGTCCAAGTCGAAATTCAACTATAAATTAGGAACTTTCATTTGGAATGGTAAATGGAGATATTTAAAAATATACCTAGCTATATCGTAGGAATGCAGACAAGGCAAAGCGAAGGCAATAAAGACTACAAAGACAATGGACGAATACAAATTCATACAGTTGATATAAATGATAGCCTAAACGGATGTACAGAACATCCACATAATTATGCAAAATTGCTAATTACAGACATACTATTACTAACTATATTCTATAGGAATATTGTTAAAATAACTAACGTAAAATATCAATTATCTAGTCATAATATTTATAACCAATATTGTATCCATGAATTATGGCAGCATAAACTGTTATCATGGCTCCCAGTCTCCTTTGTAAAGTTTGATTTCTTGGTACATTCTTGACATGCAGCTATCGACTTGTTGGAGAACTCAAAAGTGAAAGCCATTATAGGTCCCCAGAAATCATCACAGGCCATCTTCCTATCTGAGCTTGCTGACAAGTCTCAGGTCCCCCTCCTCTCCTTCTCAGCAACAAGCCCCTCCCTCTCGTACATACATACGCCTTACCTGATATGCACAATGCTTAATGACTCCTCCCAGGTGAATGGGCCTCTTTCGTCCATCATTGAGGCCTTCGGGTGGAAGGAAGTGGTCCCTATTTATGAAGACACCGAATATGGGAGGGGAATTCTGCCTTACCTTATTGACACATTTCAAGGGATGGGCACGTCTATAGCATACCGCAGTCTGATCTCTCTTTTGCTCACCGACGATCAGATCATGAAAGAGCTCTACAAATTGATGACAATGGAGGCACGAGTATTTATCGTGCACATGACACCCCCAATAGGGGCTCGTTTCTTCGCAAAGGCAGAAGAGGTTGGAATGATGAGCAAAGGGTATGCATGGATAATGACCAGCGGGCTCTCAAATATTGTGGACTCACTTGATCAATCAGTCATCCAATCAATGCAAGGTTCTCTGGGTATGAAGCTATATGTTCCAAAATCAAAGGAAATTAATGAATTTTCTGCCCGGTGGAAGAGAAGATTCCAACAGGAGAACCCACTGGATCAACCTGCTGTGCCAAGCATCTTCGAATTCCGTGCATATGATACGGCTTGGGCATTAGCAATTGCAGCAGAGAAGGTTGGAGTTGAAAAGACTCACCTTCAAAAGTCACTGAGTAATAGTAGCTCCACGAGCCTGGACACATTAAGTTCGTCGACAAATGGTCCAAAACTTCTTGAAGCAATCTTGAATTGCAGATTTGGAGGACTCAGTGGCCAATTCCATCTCTTAGGCAGGGAATTACAATCTTCTACATTCAAAATAATCAATATCGTTGGGAAAGGAGAGAGACAACTTGGATTCTGGACCCCAAAATACGGGATATCAAGAAAGCTGAACCCAAGTATAAAGGAGACTTACTCAACTGCAATCGACAATCTGAATCCCATAATCTGGCCGGGGGAGACCAGTATAGTGCCAAAGGGTTGGCAAACTCCAGTTAGTGGGAAGAAGCTAAGGATCGGTGTTCCTATAAAAGATGATTTCCAGGAATTCGTGAAGGTGGAAAAGGATCCTATCACCAATGCAATAACAGTGACTGGATTCAGCATAGATGTCTTTGAGGCTGTAGTACAATCTTTGCCTTATGCCATCTCTTATGATTATATTCCATTTGCAGATGTACAAGGGAAGAGTGCTGGAAGTTATGATGATCTTGTGTACCAAGTTCATCTACAGGTGAATAAATGAAGGAATGAAAAAGTTTTATCCCCTATCTACTATATGTTTTAACTTGCATATAAAAAAGTCGAAATGTTTTATTGGCTTAGTCAATTCTTAGGAAAGTACCGACAAACCTTGAAGACGATCATATTCATAGATACCAATTTATCGTACATCTCTAGATCAGTTAGATATTTTTGACAATAGAAAATGAATTGTCTTAAACATCCTCAACATTTCTCATCTTTAATTTTTCATTTTACGATCCTTGACACATAAGCTATTAGAATAGTATCTTTCAAATCTCTTAAAGCAGTTGCAGAATATTCCATCAATTTTAATCATGTTTTAAGGTATTTTGATAGTTTTAAAGATTTATTGCCTAGGTTTTGGAGAAGCATGTCTCATAATTTATGACATAAAGTGATATTTCCTTCCCATTTTCTTGGATTAGTTGATGACACATATTGAGTTTGTACTAAACAAGTTATGGTTTCGCAGAATTATGATGCTGTGGTAGGTGATGTGGCCATCATCGCGAACAGATCTATGTATGTGGATTTCACACTACCCTACACTGAGACAGGAGTAGCAATGCTTGTCCCGGTCAAAGAAAATATAAACAAGTGCTCTTGGATATTTTTGAAGCCATTGACTTGGGACCTTTGGTTGGCTAGCTTCGCCTTCTTTCTTTTCACAGGGTTTGTTGTATGGGTGATGGAACATCGAATCAACAATGAATTCAGGGGTCCATTTTCTCAACAGATTGGAACTGTTCTGTATTTCGCCTTCTCAATGCTTGTCTTTGCCCACAGTTGAGTAGAAATATGCTTTATTAATGAATTTACAGTAAGATACAAATTAATTTCACAAGAATATAAAGTGTCACTTGAGTTCTTTTGCCAAAACAATACAACAAACTAATAAGAGGAACAGCTACTATACATATTAGTTACTGCTTGTTTTAGTTGCCAATAACATTTAGTAGCAATATATGGACAAACAATAAACTGAAAAAACTTAATGTTGTTATTATATCATCTTCACTTTCATGCAACTGGTTTATCTCCCAAGAAAACATTACGTAGAAAAAACTTTATGTGGCATTAGCTCTTGTCCATAAATTATGTATTCATAGCTCACTATTTTTCCTTATTGCTATAAGTTACTACCACCGTAAATGCAGCAGCAAGAAAGCCTTTATACTTGGGATTCAGATTGTTGATTGTTGATTGCAGTTGATTAAATCTCCTTTATCTCCCAAGTATTTCATATTTAAAAATATGCATACAGTGAAAATACTTATCCACATCAAACAACAATGCTAGTTAATAACAAATTCTAGTATTTGATTTATATTTAGAATTTCTATGTTTTGAAGCTTAAACAGCAGATTCAAACCTTAGCTCAATCCAATTTAAAACAATCTAAAATCAGGGGGGAAACTGCTTGGGTTTAAGCTATAGCCAACAATCAACTAAGTGCAGATCCAAAGGAGAGCAGCATAAGAAGTCCACATAATACCAGAAGAGAGTTTGTGATATAGAACCTCGCAAACAAGTAGTAACAAAGTATGACTTATTCAATTGGGATATCAATTACAGATTAGATTTCACTTTATTCATTTGAGGAGAGCGACAGTATGTTGATGGCATAAAAAGGTACGAACTCTGACTTCTTGTCAAATTCTAACCAATCTACAATCATGCTTGCAGGGGAAAAGATCAAGAATGTTTTGTCAAGGCTAGTAGTGATCATATGGTTATTTGCAGTGCTTATACTGACATCAAGTTATACTGCTAACTTAAGCTCAATGCTGACAGTTGAACAACAGCAGCCAATAGTAAGTGATGTGAACCAACTCAAAATGAGTGGAGACTATATTGGATACCAAAAGGGAACCTTTGAGGAAGGATTGCTTAAGCAACACCAATTTGACGAGAGGAAAATGAGGTCTTATAATAATCCTGATGAATACGCTGAGGCACTCTCTAAAGGAAGCAAAAACGGAGGGGTTGCTGCAATTTTCCATGGAATCCCATATATCAAGCTGTTCCTTGCAAAACATTGTACCGGCTACACAATGGTTGGGCCAGTTTACAAGGCAGGAGGAATGGGATTTGTAAGTTTCATTCTCCATCTTTCTTCATGACTAAGGCATGATTAATATTTCACAAAGAAAAACATCCTTTATCTTCAAACCGATGGCATGCTTAATTTTTCACAAAGCTTAAAACAATAACACACTGATAAATTTCTTATAGTTCAGTCATTCACTTGCTAGAACTTAGGACATTTATAAAAATATGATTATTTCTGGGCACTTCCTATATAACAATAAGATACTTATTATTCATAGTTTCTGTAGAGTAATAAAAAATTATGACAGCAGATATCTTTGTTTTCTTCTTCTTCTTATTATTATTATTTTGCTACCAAAACTAACTGACCCATGACAGGGGAGTTTCTATTCTGTGTAAACTTCCTATATATGTGACGTGTCCCTGACCCCTCCCCTAAATGTTATTACCTTCATTCATTTTCAATAAAGGAGAATGCTCTCGAGATATAAACTTTCTAAGGTTACAGAAAGCGGTAGGCGGCCCAGGGACTGGGTCTGGAGCCTAGAACTGATGCGCCTAGGCAAGGCCTATGCAGTTTTCCTACATATTTACCTGTTAGTCACAATAATTGATATAAATGCCACTATCATAGAAAGCGCTAGGTACCGATAGGGGCCGGATAGGTGCCTAGTGCCTAGGCGCTTAGGTAGATTTCTTTCTTTTGTTTAAGTGGTGGTGGTGGAGGTTTTCTAAAAGTCGGAGGGGGTGGAGGTTTAAGTGGAGAAGGTGTTTATAGTTAGTGGAGGAGTTTGGAGGAGGTGTTTATAGTTAGTGGAGGAGTTTGGAGGAGGTTGGAGGACATGAAGGCTACAGGAGGAAATTACAATTTCATGCCCAGGACCTAAGCAGTGTAGTCCGTGTAAGCAGTCCATGCTCCCCTAGGAGCTCCCAAGACATAGGCGGACGGCCTAGGGGGGCTAGGCATCTGCATTTAAAACATTGAAAGTTTCTCAAATTTAAAATGTTTCCCTCTCAATATCATCACTATCACCATCATCATCCTCACCACCACCAACATTATCATCTAAGCCTTTTCCTATCAAACTGCAGTTAGCTACAAGAAAGAAGGCTTTTATGGAAGCTTTGAGTACTGGTGGTTGACCTGACACCAGCCCTTTGAATATGCTAAATTCTTTGCCAAGAAAATTATGGAAAGCTAGTGGCTTTGTCATAAAATCCTGGAAGCCTGCTAGGTGCCAACTTTACTAGTCATACATATTAACTTGGTGCACTAGGTGAGAAGATGGTATATTGGTATATTTTTTTTTTTCATAGGATACTTATATCAAATAAGAAATAAAGTAAACCACAACATGCATAAGCTTTTCTTTAAGAATGAAGTTCATAAGCACATGTAACTCATGGCACACTCTAGACAAGTTTCAATGCCATGCAAGGTAAGGCTCTAGCTTTGCCAACTTTCATTTCTTACAAAATATATGTGCAAATTAGTAAACATCTCTTAATCCCACAGGTATTTCCTAAAGGATCTCCTCTACTCCCTGACATCTCAAGAGGGATCCTAAATGTCACAGAGGGAGATATCATGGTTGAAATTGAGAAAAAGTGGTTTGGCGAGCAAGTGTGTCTAAATGAAGGAAACACTGTCAGCTCTAATAACCTCACGTTTCATAGCTTCTCAGGAGTATTTCTTATCACTGGGACAGCTTCAGCCAGTATCCTCTTTATATTCTTGACACAGTTTTTCTACAAGAACTGGAACGAACTGAAAATAGTTGGTCAGAACAAGTCTATTTGGCAGACACTGAATGCATCTTTCAAATTCTACAACAAGAAAGACGCAAGTTTTTATATATTCAATACAGACAAAATTGTAGATGAGGACAGCACAGTCAGAGTAAATGGCAAGCAAGGTTCCAGCATTACATTCTCAGAAAGCGTTGATAACATAGATGACACATCAAGCTTTTCCTACTCGCCAGATGTAAACTCTTCCTTCCAAAGAAGAAATACCCCCTACAGAATTGGTAATTTCACCAACACAAGAACAGTCAGTGGAGGCGATCGCCTAGGTAATGTAGAGACCAGTCCACATTTGTAACCTCACAAATAGCTAAGTTTTTATATTACTCATCTCAAACACCTCAGCTACTAATTCTTCTCTTAAATGAAAGTCTAAAAAATAGTTTTAAGTATTGTAACTGTTGACATGCACGTGAATATTCATGAACTGTAACTATGATAGCAACTGTTGGATTGCTATGGTTGGATATTTCTATGTCAGTCTAACTGGTTGTCGTCTTAGCTTCTCTTATGTATATCAAATTGATTTAACACTTCCCTCCCTAGCTAAAATTTACAAAAAAGTTTCAAGCTATCTTAGTTTCTTTCAGTTTCAAATTTCAGTATGGACTTTCTTTGAAGTACTTATATCCTTGAAGTCTTTCGTAAGTGATAAGATTAGTCTGCCAAGCTTATACAAAAGGGAGTCACTTTATTTTCTTGATCATCAATTTCTTCAATTAAATTTATTATCTTTTTTATTTAAAGAAAAAGAATCCAGGAAATTTGTTAAGATTTCTAAGTTAATTATGAATTTTACATTCTAAATCACAATGACAATAATCAAACAAGCTGTACAAGCAATGCTCACTCATCCCATGGGTTGTGAGCATTAAGAATTGAATAGGTTGATCAAACATCGAAATCCTAAACATTCATAATGGTGTGGAAGATGACATGGTAAACATCTGGGCCCATAAATCTGGAGACATAGTTGGTTTAGGAAGTTGCATTGACAATTACTTGGACATAAGTTTAGGGAACAGAAGGGAACTTCTCTTGCACAATAGAAGCTCGTCAAACACAGAGAACCAAAATAAATCTCTTCCATTTTTCATATGGTTCCACCACTCCCTTTGGCATCGACTACTTATTTGAGAATTTGATTTGCAAACCATATTCTCGACCTGCGCATTATGGTGTCCGTAATTTGAAAGCCACGTACTAATTGAACAGCTCAAATTTAGGTCTTCCCGTCTATCACACATACTATATATGTGACAATGCACGTTGATAATACTTGAGAGCACAAGTTTAGTGCTTAATTTCAAGACAGAACTCCACATAATTATCAGGTGAAATATTGCTAAAAAATATCGATCCGTGTGTAAATACAAAAATATATTTATGCATACCAACACAAAAATTGCAATTACAGCAACAAACAAAGCCCATTCAGATAACAGACGATTTCATTACAAATATCCTATGGAACCCTCTATAGATGAAAATAGATATCTCAATAACCTATCAATAATTGGGTAATGACTATCAACCCTTAAAAAACGTTGGATTATTATCCATAAACACAACCAGCAAACTGAACAAAGCTTTAGTTTATGAAATCAAAACAGAAGATTCTAACCCTTGATAGCTATCAACATAATACTTTCATAATTTTGAGGCAATCCAGTTTGTCTTCAAGTAGCATGTGGTCGACTAATTTCTGATAAACTCCTGAAACCGTTTTTTTATCGCGAAAGAGACCCTAAAACGAAGAACAAAGGTAAATGTGAGCACAATCACATACCATTATATAAATTAATCTTTTTAATGATTATGGATAACAAAGAAGCTACATATAGAAAATACTCACCAAGAGAGGGCAATTTTAATTTGGGCATCACAAAAATTGGATCGCAACAGAATTTGTGGGGGCACGGCTGGATTTCTAATCTGACTCCCATCAAGCAGGGAGCTTCAATTGAAAGAAAAATATGGCCAAATTGAAGCAAAAACGCAAACCCTAAAAAGATAATTAAGAGGGGTTAGTCGCTTTTAGAACCTAAAATTGGAACTGGATAATACATGCCATAAATTTTTAAGTTGTTAGACATAGAATTAGGGAGTGAGATATATTTTTTAGTGGTAGTCAAGTAGAATTTTTTTAGAACTAGAACCGCGATATTTTTTTTATGTGTTAGTTAAGTAGAAGTTTTCTAAAACTAGAATTGGGATAATTTGTCATAATTATCCTACTAATTATGCTACCTATATATATGTAGCCATCAGTTCATCTCTGTCAAATTATGCTACAGATTGATAAAGAATCAATTGAGAAAAAAGTGGAACTGCGACCTTTTGGAGAACATCACTTCTCCTCGGATCACATGTATTTCTGATCTCTCTCTCTCTCTCTTTTATTAGAACTTAAAAAGCCGATACTTCTTTAATTATTAGATCAAAAAATTGATTTCTTCTTTAATTAGGACATGATACGCAACCTTTTATGATTAGGGTTTATATGAAATTAGGGTTTATGTTACCGTGACTGTTAAATATTTGAATACATGCTATCGTAACTTTTGTGCATAGGAAAATGGGTGATGAATGATGTGTTTTCTGTGATTTTACATTATTTTAGGAATTTTAAAAATGAATATTTAATGCATGTAATTAGTTTGTTAGTATACGTTTAACCTATCCTAATTAAGTGGCTCTTATTATTTATACATTATATGTTCTTATTATTTATACATTATATGTTCATGCATGACGTTATATGATGAATTTTGGATTGTGATAATTATTTTAATTACAGTCTTTAAATATTTTTTATACTTATCTTTATAGCAGGCTGTTTATTTGGTATACTATGCTCATGCTATATGATGCACTCTACTGTAGGAATGCCAAAATGATTACTACTACCTTATGCAATAAGTTTTTCACTTTTTTGGCTAATACATACTATTTGTGCATGCTCTGTGATTATCATATGTTAGTAAATTATAAATTCTTATATGTAATTATGGTTGAACTCTTGCTAGTGAATTTTGAACATGAACTCTGTTTTAAGTGGTCCCAATGTTATGTATCTTTTTTATGCACTTTGATAATGCTAATATATACTCTACTCCATGTCATTGATTCCTACTCTCATTTGATGTCAAGCTGGGCATTCTGCTCACTAAGCCTTTAGATTTTTTCTAACAAGTTTGTCAAACTCTGGTATTGCTCATGCTCCATTTATGCAACTTGGCAGTAATTGTGATCCATGACTATTGATTTGTTATCATTTCATATCACAGTTATTTAGTCATGTATATTTAGGCTGATTAGCTAATTATATGTAAAGTAAATAATTGACTAATAATATTACTAATGCATGTGTATTTTCATTTTATTATTATTATTATTATTATTATTATTATTATTATTATTATTATTATATACATGTATGTTCTTTTTATATCAGATGCATGTATATTTTAATCCAATTCCATATTTGAGATTTTGAAAAGGTTATTTTTGAATTTTCTATAGGATGGACATAAGATCACAGAGTCAGGATCAAGAAGAAATATGTCAATGTCTAGGAAGTGAGGGACAACAAAGAGCAAGGATGGATTATAGACATGGACGAAAACAGAGGTTAAGGAATTGCTTAGACTATTAGTGAAGGAAGTTAAGAACGGGAATAAGCAAGCAAATGGTAGTTTTAAAAAGCATGTGATTATGAGGAATGTGATACCCCCTCTAGTTGAAAATTTTAGAAAAGATTTTAGATATAAATTTTTGATAATCAGGACTTCGATGATAATCTTTTGATTTGCATAATCGGATTAGTTGATGAGGTTGCATATATGATCACAAAGATATCAGGACTTCTATCATAGAAGTTCATAGCAAATACGTTTAGTTTCCGATGTCCTCGACGTGGTATTACAGATCTTAATCTCACATACTTACAGTCCAAGATGGATAATCATCAACAAGATTTTCATAGAATTTACCGCATGTACCCAGATTGCTTATAGTATTTCAGGCTCATCTATAAAAGAAACGAGACTAAAATACTTTGGAGGGGGTATCTGTAGGCGTCAAAAATTACCTATAGGTCCCCGTACATGGCTTGAGACAGAGAGAAGATGATGAACATCGCTATCCGAGTCACAAAAGCTTATTTAACATCGACAAGCGCATGAAGTGAGTCGATGAACTATGTGAAGCAACGGAACTGCAGAACAACGAGGAAACGAACTGATCGGGAGCTTCACGTTACTTACAAAAGACGAAATGCCTTCCATGTCCCATCCACTCCATAGATGATTCAATCATGGGAGCTTGTAGATCTTTTCGATGGCTTTCCGATGCATCTTGAATCGCATGATTCCGAGTTCGGACGACGAAGATACGACGAAAACGGACGGAACGCGCAGGACTACGTCCCGGGCCTCGACGAGACACCCATAGGTGTCATGGCCAACCCGAGACACCCAAAGTTGTCTCGGCTTGGACAAGACACTCAAAGGTGTCTCAGCCAAGCTGAGACACCCAGAGGTGTCTCAGATTGGCCGAGACACCCATTGGTGTCTCGGCCAAGTCGAGACACCCAAAGGTGTCTCGGACCTTGTAGCGTAATTTTGGTCATGATTCGATTCGAATATGAAGAAACTAAAAACATAAAAGTTGTAAATATCCTTGTTAGAATTCCAATTTATCTTGGATCAGGTCATTTGGAGATCATATGAGAAAGATAAAGCCAAAATACCAAAGATAGTACAAACTGCCTCAGAATTCCGAGCCAGTGTTGGTGTCTCGGATAAGAATGACAATTTTGGCCATGATCTGATTCGAATCTAAAGAAACTCAAAACATGAAAGTTGTAGATATCTTTGTCATATTTATTATACATCTAGAATTAGATAATTTAGAGGTCATATGAGAAAGTTAAGACCAAAATACCCGAGACACTCACTGGTGTCTCGGCCAGGCCGAGACACCCACGAGTGTCTCGATCAAGCCAAGACACCTACGGGTGTCCGCAACCCCCCAGAATGCTATTTTTGACTGTTTTGAGCCGTTTTTTAACATTAACCACCTGGATTTGTTCCAACTGATCTGAATCTATCCAAGAACGTGGTTAAGTGGTTACAACTAAGGATAAGAGGGAATTGGACATTCTTATCCGAAAACAGGGGTCCCTAAGCCTATAAATATAGCCCCAGGGTCTTTCATTTTTTTAGGAGATCTGGAATTCTCGAGCGTTGGCGAAGCCCTGCCGAATTGAGGACTGAAGAGCCAAGAATTTCAGAGAGGATGAGAGATCTGATCGAGTTCATCAGTATAAAGAAGAGGAACTCGTCAGATCTATACTTTTCGGTTCCTTCCTTAAGATCGCCCCGTTGCGGTGATCTCGAGAAGAGTGGTTATCTCGCCGTTGCCGAGATAACTGCTTTGGTTTCTTGATTCCTTCGCGAATCAACGAAGCTTCGGATCTGATCTGATCGTTTGGTGGTCTATGGATATCAACATCCCCGTCACAGGCCAAGATCCCACGCAAGCAGCGGACGATAAACACCTGTTGCGTTTGTTTGAAGAGAGTTGTATTTTTCTTATTTTCATTGTGTAAGAAAGTCTTATAAAAAGACTAATTTTACTTTGAATCTGTAATTGATAAACGTGTAATGGATTCGGCAATGAAGATATCAACTTTTACCGCAAACACGCGGGTGACCACAGTGGGAGCCTACAGCCTTGCTGCCGAGGCTGTCGTGCCACAGCCGACGATCAAGATCCCGGTGTTCGAAGAGGTCGAATACGAATTCGACCAGCAAAAATTTGAGGAATATATTTCCTCCTCCTCCTCCAGATCTTCTTCTTGCAAACGTAGGAAAACCACTGCCGCGAAGAACGTGCCTTCAGATCCGAAGACCAGGGCTAATGATCTGAACCCGAATGCAATGGAAGACCCCTCTCCGGCCTCCAAAGAAACCAGATCCAATGTTCGTGACAACTCCTCGAAAGTCAAAGAGTTAACCGTTGAAAGTGCACCAGTGCTGACGAAGAGGGCTCGTCAAAGGCACCGTCAACATCTCGCGCGCCAATTTGCCAAGGCTTTGAAGCCTATTGATGGGATCTGCTATAATGCAGATTTGAAACTCAGAAGGCGCCAAGTGTTCCAACAGCAAGCTTCGGGAACCTCCTCCCAACAACCTACTAACGAATGAGTTCGTGTCAAATGGAACCGTTCCACTCTTGAGGAGCGCATTCAGAAGCGTCACGCGCTTCTTACGCATGCCCAGATCCTGGTGCAAAAAGCACAAGAAATGCAAAAGGAAGAGGCAGTTAAGAGATTTTCGAGATCAAAACAATTTTGGATGCCAAAGGCTAAATCAACGCCTAAGGCAAAAGCAGGCAACGTTGCTCCCCAGCCTTCGTCAACTTCGGATCTCGCTCCTTCTGCTCCCATGCCTCCGGTAGAACCCTACAGCGGTATGGACCTCTCTAAATTTAGAATTCCGTTGAAGGGTCGCCTGGATCCTTTACACAAAGATCAAGGAAAAGCTCTTGTTAAGGAATGCTTAGGACCGTTGAAGGAACCCCGAGCAACCATCCAGACTGGGGGTCGTACGCGACATCCTAACAAGTTGATTCCTGTAATTACCCGCATGGAGATGCCTGCACAAAACCAGGAGCCCGTTAAAATTTCATCCTCACACGGGTGTGATTCCAAACGTGTGACTCCTGCTAAAGCCAATAAAGTGCTACATATTTAGAAGAAGACGCGTTGAACAGATGACAATGTTCCATCTGAGGAATCAAACCAACAGCTGATATGTTGCTCTGACTGTAATGTCGATGAGTTGTACTATCGGGCTGGGGGTACGAATAAATCTCGAAAAAGAAGTACTCGGGAGATGGATTATCACTGTTGTTCGCGGGAAAAACCGTTGCTTTCTTCATTAATGATTCCATTGTACACAATTGTAATAGTCTATCGATTACAAAGATCCGGTCTTTTTATAAGATCCGGTTACAACGAAAATCAAATTGAAAAGAAATGAAAATTACAACTTTGTTTCCTTGTTTGTCGAACGAATCGCGAGTTTTGCGGTCGCTCGCTTTTGTGGGTTCTTTGCCTGCGCCGGGGTTGTTTGCCGTGGACCACCGCGCGATCTAGATCCGGTCGGATCTACGCAGTACAACGGGTATTATTTCACCAAGGAAATAATAGCCGGGGAGGATTGTTTCACCAAGGAAACAATCGTCCAAGTCTCGGGATCTAAGACCAAGCTTAGATCCGGAGTGTAGCAACGTAGATCTGAGATCCGGTCCTCTCGAACTCCTGCCTTATTTGGCGTTGATGATCGTCGAGCACCAGATCTGGATGTGCAAGTCCTCGAAGTCCCAAAGCTTGAATCTTGTTAAGTTCTGAGTCTCCAATTCAGCAGGGCTTCGCCTCTCCAAAATTTCCAACCCTTGAACAAATGAACCAAGGGGGCCTATTTATAGGCTCCCTTTACTGTGCCCGCGAAATGACAACTGTCGGCCACCTCTGGGTGTTGTGGTTTTTGCCGTTTTTTCCGGTCTCGTGATTCGGTTGATTTAGATCCCGATTTGGCAGTAAATCTGATTCCTGATTTGGCAGTAAATCTGGATCCTGATTAGGCAGTAAATCTGATTCCTGATTTGGCAGTAAATCTGGATCCTGATTAGGAAGTAAATCTGATTCCTGTTTTGGCAGTAAATCTGGATCCTGATTAGGCAGTAAATCTGATTCCTGATTTGGCAGTAAATCTGGATCCTGATTAGGCAGTAAATCTGATTCCTGATTTGGCAGTAAATCTGGATCCTGATTAGGCAGTAAATCTGATTCCTGATTTGGCAGTAAATCTGGATCCTGATTAGGCAGTAAATCTGATTCCTGATTTGGCAGTAAATCTGGATCCTGATTAGGCAGTAAATCTGATTCCTGAGGTGGCTCGGTGGTGGCCGAGCCACCTTGGTGGCCGCCGAGCCACCAAGGAGGTGGCTCGGCCTCCGAGCCACCATTTGGTGGCTCGGAGGTGGCCGAGCCACCCCAAGGTGGCTCGGCCACCGAGCCACTTAGGTGGCTCGGCCGAGCCACCACTTGGTGGCTCGGCCACCGAGCCACCTTGGTGGCTCGGTGAGCCGCCTCGGTGACTTGGTTTCCGAGCCCCTCCGGGTGTTTGGTTTTCTGCTGTTTTCCACCTTTGGGTTCTGTCCGTGATTCGGTTGATCCAGACTCTGATTTGATTCCTGATTTGGCAGTAAGTCGGATTCCTGATTTGGCAGTAAATCCACTTCTGAGTTCGAGTCCGAAACCGATCTTGATTCGATCGTGATTCGTCCGAGTATGCCCTTGGTTGGATGACTCGTTGACTCTTCGAACACTTGGCTTGATCCCGCACGCGAATGGACGTATTCCGTTGCTTGCGTGCGATTAGTCAATCTCGTTGCCTCGTTGGTTTGTCGGTTTGTGCCGAGCTGAGCTAAGGGACCTATAAGCAATTTTATATGCCTACAGATACCCCCTCCAAAGTATTTCAGTCTCGTTCTTTTATAGAAGAGTCTGGAATACTTTGGATATGCTTGTCCCAACCTTCAGTCGGTGTAATGGGACCTTGGAATGACTTCCGTTCTTGATTCCTTCAATTCTCCAGGCTATTCGGTGCTTTGTCGAATGTCTGAAAGAGTTTCGGTGCTGCATTTATTGTCTGACCGTTGTCGGAATTTTGAACTTTGAAGTCGGTTCCTGATTTAGCTGACCATCGATTGTTGGCGTCGAGTCTTTATCTGCAACGCGTTGTCCGGCGTCTTATTGTTTGAGTTATCCTTAAGAATATTTATAGAAAACATTCTCCAGGAACTTCTCAAAAATTAGGGAACAGTTTATACTCATATACCTTATTGGAGTATTTAAGAAGCAGTTTAACCTCATGCACTGTTGGAGGATTGAGGAGCAGTTTATACTCATATACTCTTCGGAGTGTTAGTTCTTTCATTGCAACGCATTGATAGGCGTTGACCTAGGGTCACGCGTTGTCCGGCGTTGACCTTAGGGTTTTGAACGTCGTACGTTGAATTTTTGCTCGCAACGCGTTGACTGGCGTTGACCTAGGGTTATGCGTTGACCGGCGTTGACCCTAGGGTTTCGAACGTCGTACGTTGAATTTTTGCTCGCAACGCGTTGACTGGCGTTGACCTAGGGTTACGCGTTGTCCGGCGTTGACCTTAGGGTTTCGAACGTCGTTGGATGCTCAAGTCACGAGACCAACTAATGGAGCTGATGCGTCAGTGACTCTCGTATTTATAGGATTTTTGGCAAACCCTCAGCCATTAACGGGTTTGATGAGCCTTTACCGACTACCGTTTGAGTCGGGCTAGCATGCGGATTGTTCAAGTCCGTTCCGCATGTGACGTTAAGCTAAAAGAGTTAACCCTTTTAGTGCTACGATATTGAATACGTAGACTTCGTCTTTCTCACGGGAATAGACTACCCGGCGACGCGTGTTAGGCGTTGACTTTAGGGTTTTTGGCTAACCCCCAGCCTTCAACGGATTTGATTAGCCTTTACCGACTACCGTTTGAGTCGGGCTAGCATGCGGATTGTCTAAATCCGTTCCGCATGTAACGTTGTGCTAAGAGAGTGAATTCTCTGAGACTTTGTGCTATGATGTTGAATACATAGGCTTCGCCATTGTTACGGGAATAGGCTACCCGGCAACGTGTATTAGACGTTGACTTATCCCTACTTAGGCTTCGGGATAGTATACCCCAGAATCGAACTCTGGTGTCTTTTTCAATCGGTAAAAGACTAAACCGGCGACGCGTGTTAGGCGTCGGCATATCCTTTCTTAGGATTCAGGATGAAATTCCCCATGCGTGTAAGGCATGGATTTTGGTGTTATTAATAACAACCTGCCACAATGTTGAATATGTGGACGGATGTTCTTTTCAACGGTTAAGAACTAACCGGCAACGCGGGTTAGGCACAGACTTATCCTTGCTTAGGTTTCAGGATAGAATACCCCAGAATCGAACTCTGGTGTCTTTTTGTGCGGAAAAAGACTAAACCGGCAACGCGTGTTAGGCGTTGACTTATCCCTACTTAGGATTCGGGATAAAATTCCCTGTACCTGTGAGGCACAGATTTTGGGATTTGAAAAAGGTGGTGTCTTCTCTTGGGGCAAAGACGAACCCGAAATGGGAGAGGAAGAATTTTATATTCTATCTCCCGACAATGAAGAAGAAGAATTTTATATTCTATCTTCAACTGGAAAGGAGACTCGAGGTGGGATCTCCACCCCCAGAATCCGGAAAGGTGAAACTGAGAGTGGGATCTCCACTCCGAGAATCGAAAAGATTCGGATAACCCTAACTGTCGGAAGGTTTGATTACCGAACTAAAGATGAATTTCTCGTTTATCGAGAGTGAATCATGGTTTTGACCCTAACTGTAGGAAGGTTTGGCCAAACAGGAGTTTGAGGTGACCCTAACTGTAGGAAGGTTTGATCACTCGATTTGAAAGTGGACCTCTCGTTCATTGGAGGAATAGAGAGGGGTTTTTGACTGTGGTCCTAACTGTAAGAAGGTTTGACCAATGGAAGGTTTAAGACGATCTTAACTGTAGGAAGGTTTGATCGTTCGATTTGAGGACCTCTCGTTCATTGGGGGAATCGAGAGGGGATTTTGATTGTGGTCCTAACTGTAAGAAGATTTGACCAATTGGGAATTTTATGTCCAGACTCTAACAGAGAGAGTGTTGAGTGCACAGACATGGTGAGAATTTGAATGGGAGTTTTTATTCATTACATTGTTGTGGTTTTGGGAACTTCCCGTTACATAAATCGTCCACCCCCAGTTTCCTCTGCGGAACTGGTTTGGACATTATTATCAGTTACCTAACCGGGTTATCCTTAAGAATATTAGCTTAATATTCTTCAGGAACTTCCCGTCAAAAGTGGGGAAACAGTTTAGACTCATATACCTATTGGAGTATCAGGGAGTAGTTTAACCTCTTATACCGGTCGGAGGATTGAGAAACAGTTTATACTCGTATACTCTTTGGAGTGTTGAGGAGCAGTTTATACTCTTATACTTATCAGAGTTTTGAGAAGCAGTTTATACTCTTATACTCTTTGGAGTATTGAGAAGCAGTTTATACTCTTATACTTATCGGAGTTGTGCTATTCTCAATTGGCTTACCTCAGCGTTATGACGCCGGCTTCAACCAAGGTCTGAATGCTATTCTTGAGAGCAAAGCAATCCTTGGTGGGATGAACGACCCTCCTTCAAGGAGGGATTCGAAGATGGCTGGAACGTCTTCGTCCTTGAAGGAATACTCTCTTTGGAGTCTCGGACCCGAAGTCTTTTGCTGCCTTCGGGATTGCTGTTGTGACGCTTGATTAGCACCACCAGTAGTTGCAGGTGTTTTGCCCTTACCACGAGAGGTTAAGTTTGAGTCCAGAGGATTAGCCGGCGGTAGGTTCCTCTCGGCCTTCTTCCTGCGGAGGAAACGTTCAGCTTGCTCTCCTCGGACTTTCAGATCCTGCCACGTTTTGGACGGTGCTGTGCCCATTGCTTCCAACACGTCCAGCGAAAGATTGTTGTGGCATGTCTGGAGGATGAACTCCTCAGTGATCGGGTCCCGACAATTCATCGCCTTGTGTTTGGAGGATGAATTCCTCTGTGATCGGGTCCCGGCAATTCATCGCCTTGTTCCGGAACCTTTTGACGAAGGTATCGACTAACTCTCCGTCCTTCTGCTTCTCATCGAGCAACGATCCGATAGATATCTCAGTGTCGTCGTCGAAGAAGTTGGCCAGGAACTTGGTCTCCATGTCATCCCAGCTGTTCACGTTTCCTGGCTTGAGGCGGCGGTACCAATCGAAGGCGGCTCCGCGAAGAGTGCCAACGAATGACCGCACCATCAGAGGCTCATTGCCGGAGATAATACCCAAGTGCGATTTGAAATAAATCAAATGCTGAGTGGGGGAACCCTTCCCATCGAACGGCGTGAAGTTGATTAAACTGAACTTCGCCGGATAGGGGATCGATTCCCACTCTCTTGGGTATGGACAGGGAATGCCTGTTTTCTTCGTCTCTTGAGCGGAGATCAATGTGTTGATTTTGCTCTCGAGATCTTTGATCTTCAAGTCTTCACTTGTATCCTCGTTGGCATCCTCGTTACCACCCCCTGCATTGACGGGAGGGTTATTGGCATTGTGAGCTCCATCCCTATCCGTGTGCTCCTCTTCCTGAACAACCTGGTTACGGTGACTTGGTTCACCTTGTTGGTTCCTGAATGCCTGGATTTGTTGCTCATGCATCTCTCTCATAGTCTGCATGGCCATCTCCATCTCGAATTTGAAACTTTCTTTCTGCTTAGCCAAAGCGTCTTCAAGCATCTTGGCCATTTCTTCCGCGCTTATCATAAATGACTCGCGGGGTTGTCCTTCGCTGGACACTGTATTGTCCGATGCGACAGCAGAGCAGGAATCCGATTCTTCATCTTCCGAAGGCAATCTTGTCCGAACCCTACCATAAGTTCCTCGTGCGATGGCTCCGGACTGCAGACGGGTTACACGCCGGGACGCTTCCAGAAACGATTTGAGATCAATCTGTGTCGATGTCTCTTTGCTGGTCATGTTGGCGGTGACCCTCGGAAATTCTCCGTCTTTAACCACCGTTCTTCTTTGCCGGAAACGCCTATACCTTGGTTTTGGCGTTTCGGTGCCGAGCCTTTCGAACACTGAAATTCTCTCGGGGACTACCTTGATGCAGTTGCATTGAGACAGTACCGCCCGAATGAGCTTTGAACAAGGGCACTGAGTTTCCTGTTCTCGGGGACTCCTCTTTCTGGTTCTGTTCGTACCCCCAGCACGATAGTACAACTCGTCATTTTGACAGTCGGAGTAACCTATCGTGTGTGGGCACGACTTCTCAGGTATAACATTATCACTATCAGATGATAATGTTTCCATCTGAGGGCGAATTGCCTTCCTTGGACTTTCAAGAGTCACGCGCCTTGAGACATGCCTTTTTGGGCGTGAATTCTCAGCGGGCTCTTGGACCTCAATGCGCAAATTAGCGCGCGCAGTTGCCTTGAGCTCCTTGTCATGTTGGAGGTAGCGGTGACCCCCAGCGTGTTGATTCGTTCGGGGTTTTCTTAGTGGGCCCAAACGTTCTTGGATCGGAGCTTTGCTTCGCTCATCGGGAATTGGACCGAGGCGCTCCAAGACTGGCTTTCTTCTTCGGGAGGATTCTGCATGATCTCCCGGAGTAGCTATGGGAATTCTCGGCGACTTAGCTGGGTTCGCCGGAGGTTGAATTTTGGTTGGAGGCTGCAAAGGTTGCTCCTTAGCCTGAATTGCCGCTTCAGACTTTGGCCTCCAAACTTTGCGAGTTGGTGGCGGCTTCTTGGCCACTTCTTTCTGCAACTTTCTACGGGCTTCTTCGGCTTGAGCCCGTGCCTGCGCTGATAGTGCGCGGCGTTTTTAAAAATCTCGAGAGCAAAATCAATACATTGATTTCCGCTCAAGAGATGAAGAAAACGAGCATTCCCTGTCCATACCCAAGAGAGTGGGAATCGATCCCATATCCGGCGAAGTTCAATCTAATTAACTTCACGCCGTTTAATAGGATGGGTTCACCTACTCAGCATTTGATTTTGTTCGCTGGAAAATTCGTGTCTTTCTTTGTTATTGATTCCATTGTCATCTTGAGTTACAACTTTTTGAGTTACAAAAGATCCGGTCTTTTTATAAGATCCGGTTACAACGAAAATCAAATTGAAAAGAAATGAAAATTACAACTTTGTTTCCTTGTTTGTCGAACGAATCACGAGCTCCTGTTTTGCGGTCGCTCGCTTTGTGGGTTCTTTGCCTGCGCCGGGGTTGTTTGCCGTGGACCACCGCGAGATCTAGATCCGGTCGGATCTACGCAGTACGACGGGTATTATTTCACCAAGGAAATAATAGCCGGGGAGGATTGTTTCACCAAGGAAACAATCGTCCAAGTCTCGGGATCTAAGACCAAGCTTAGATCCGGAGTATGCCTGCGTAGATCTGAGATCTGATCCTCTCGAACACCTGCCTTATTTGACGTTGATGATCGCCGAGCACCAGATCTGAAGGAGTGAGTCCCCGAAGTCCCAAAGTTTCAATCTTTTTTAAGTTCCGAGTCTCCAATCCAGCAGGGCTTCGCCTCTCCAAATTTTCCAACCCTTGAACAAATGAACCAAGGGGGCCTATTTATAGGCTCCCTTTACTGTGCCTGCGAAATGACAACTGTCGGCCACCTCTGGGTGGCCGCGAAATGACAACTGTCGGCCACCTCTGGGTGGCCGCGAAATGACAACTGTCGGCCACCTCTGGGTGGCCGCGAAATGACAACTGTCGGCCACCTCTGGGTGGCCGCGAAATGACAACTGTCGGCCACCTCTGGGTGGCCGCGAAATGACAACTGTCGGCCACCTCTGGGTGGCCGCGAAATGACAACTGTCGGCCACCTCTGGGTGGCCGCGAAATGACAACTGTCGGCCACCTCTGGGTGGCCGCGAAATGACAACTGTCGGCCACCTCTGGGTGGCCGCGAAATGACAACTGTCGGCCACCTCTGGGTGGCCGCGAAATGACAACTGTCGACCACCTCTGGGTGGCCGCGAAATGACAACTGTCGGCCACCTCTGGGTGGCCGCGAAATGACAACTGTCGGCCACCTCTGGGTGTTGTGGTTTTTGCCGTTTTTTTCGGTCTCGTGATTCGGTTGATTTAGATCCCGATTTGGCAGTAAATCTGATTCCTGATTTGGCAGTAAATCTGGATCCTGATTAGGCAGTAAATCTGATTCCTGATTTGGCAGTAAATCTGGATCCTGATTAGGCAGTAAATCTGATTCCTGTTTTAGCAGTAAATCTGGATCCTGATTAGGCAGTAAATCTGGATCCTGATTAGGCAGTAAATCTGATTCCTGATTTGGCAGTAAATCTGGATCCTGATTAGGCAGTAAATCCGCTTCTGAGTTCGAGTCCGAAACTGATCTTGATTCGATCGTGATTCGTCCGAGTTTGTCCTTGGTTGGATCACTCGTTGACTCTTTAACACTTGGCTTGATTCCAAATGCGAACGGATGTATTCCGTTGCTTGCGTGCGATTCGTCGATCTCGTCGCCTCGTTGGTTCGTCGGTTTGTGCCGAGCTGTGCTAAGGGACCTATAAGCAATTTTATATGCCTACAACTGTCTTTGTGCCAGACTTATCAGGATAGTATTATCAGCGTGTAGCTACCCCAAGACGGCTCCACAGAGGGTCTCGGTGTTCCAAAGGCTTTCCTCTGAAGCGTCGAAACCCAAATTAAGGCGTTTTCATAAAAGAAGATCGGTCGTTCGAGATGATGAATTCCCAGAAGTTACCATTAACATGGTCAACAAGGAAAAGTCTCCGATGGCTTCAAACGGGTCTAGCCCTAACTTTTCTCCAGGAAGAAGAATCAATTCAGGAATAGCTCAAGTAATGTCTCGGCTCCAGCTA
Source organism: Asparagus officinalis (assembly GCF_001876935.1). Taxonomy (NCBI): domain Eukaryota; kingdom Viridiplantae; phylum Streptophyta; class Magnoliopsida; order Asparagales; family Asparagaceae; genus Asparagus; species Asparagus officinalis. The sequence continues at coordinate 104,707,634 of NC_033798.1, read as the reverse complement.
GAAGCTGTAGGACCTAAACAATCTGCGATCACCATCAACATGGTTGATAAGGGAAAGTTGATTCGACCTTCTAATTCTGATCCCCTCATATCACATCGTCTGACCCGTTTGCGATCGGGAACCACTAAACGTAGGGACTATCAGAGAATGCAGAGGGGATTATCCTCGGATGATGAAGCATCAGATACTAACTCTGCAGTCGCTTCTGACAAAATAGTATCCAGCCCAGGACAATCCCACGAAGTGTTTATGATTAACACCGAAGAAGTAGCCAAAATGGTTGAGGATGCTCTAGCCAAGCAGAAGTAAGCATTCAAGTTCAAAATGGAAATGATTATGCTGCGGATGAGGGAAGAGCATGACCAACAAATCCGAGTTTTGTCAAATCAGATAGGTGAATCCAGTCGTCGCAACGATGCTAGCCAAGCAGCTAACGATTCAGATAGGGATGAACACCTTAATATTGATAACTCTCTCGTTGATCAAAACGCTGGGGGTGGCCCCACTAAGAATAACAATGCCGGGGGTGGTCCCACCGAAGATGATAATGTCGGGGGTGGCCGCATGGTTCCTCTCATAAATCATCCAAAGCATGATACAGATGAGGACGAAAAGATGAAAGACCTCGAGAGTAAAATCAACACTCTAATGTCTTCTCGAGAGGTGAAGAGGACCGACATTCCATGTCCCTACCTAAGAGAGTGGGAGTCGATCCCGTATCCGGCCAGATTCAACCTGATCAACTTCACGCCGTTCGACAGGAAGGGCTCGCCCACTTAACATTTGATCTACTTCAAGTCCCACTTGGGCATGGTATCCGACAATGAAGCACTGATGGTTCGGTCATTCGTTGGCACCCTTCGTGGGCCTACCTTCGATTGGTATCTTCGTCTTAAGCCGGGGAGCATCAACAGCTGGGATGATATAGAGAGCTCATTCCTCGGTAACTTCTTTGATGACGACGCCGAAGTATCCATCAGGACACTCTTCGATGAGAAGCAAAAAGACGGAGAAATAATCGCCGACTTTGTTAAACGCTTCCGGAACAAGGCGATAAATTGCCGAGATCCGATCACGGAGGAATTCATCCTACAAACTTGCCACAACAACCTCTTTTTGGACGTGTTGGGAGTTATGGGATTAAACACATCCAAGACTTGGAAAGATTTGAAAATACGCGGTGAACAAGCCGAACGCTTCCTCAGAAGGAAGAAGATCAAAAGAAACCAACAGTCAATACCTGCGGTTGCTAGTGATAATAATCAGACGTCACAACAACAACCTCAAAAGCAGCAAAGGGCTCCAGATTCGGGACTCCAAAAAGAGTATTCTTTCAAGGATGAGGAAGTTTTGAGATTGAGCTACCACCTATTAAAGATCAGGAGGGAGCTAAGAGGATTACGGACCCAAACTATTGTGCGTACCACAGGAGAGTTCTCCATCCTACTGAGGGTTTTTTTGGTCTAAAGAACAAGATTCAAGCTCTAATCGACTCTGGCGCCATAAAGCTAGAATAAGCCGAATGACGGTGCACCACTCCGAAGAGTATACGAGTATAAACTGCTCCTTGATACTCTAACAGGTATATGAGTCTAAGCTATTTCCTTTCTTTCACGGGAAGTTCCTGGAGGGTGTCATACATGGTACTCTTAAGGATAACCCGATCATGTAGCTGAATATAATGATAAACCTAATTTCGCAAGAAAAGCTGGGGGTGGATGGTTCATGTAACAGGAAGTTCCCAGAAGAATGCTATATGTAATTTTCTTAGGGATAACCCGATCATTACAAACAAAGTGATAAACACTAAACCCCCACTGGTGTTTGACAATTCATAATCTTTCACCACAAAGTCCCTCACTGATCAAGCTAATTGACGGTGAGTCCACCAAAATTCCTTTCGGTTGAATCCACTCAAACTTTCAATGCGTCTGTGTACTTAACATTCCCATTGTTAAATTCCAGACATAATACTTAGAATTTTAATCTCATGATCATTGACGATTATCAAACTCCTCCGTGTTAAGTATTTGTCACTTAACACCAGGAACCCCTTCCGAGCGAATTGTACAAGTCAACACTCCCACTATGATTTGTACTCCCACTGTCATCTTGGTCAAACCTTTAAACAGTTAGGACCATAACCAAAATCCCCTCTCGATTTCTTCCATGAACGAGAGGTCCACAAATTGAACGATCAAACCTTTAAACAGTTAGAGTCGGCTCAAATTCCTATCTTGGTCAAACCTTTAAACAGTTAGGACCACAACCAAAATCTCCTCTCGATTCCTTCCATGAACGAGAGGTCCACAAATTGAACGATCAAACTTTTAAACAATTAGGGTCGTCTCAAATTCCCATCTTGGTCAAACCTTTAAACAGTTAGGACCAAGATCGGAATGCTCCTTTTGATAAACGAAAGACTTCCACCTTTTCCTATTCGGCCAAACCTATAAAAGTTAGGGCCGAAATCGGAATTTTACCTCAATAAATAAGGAATTATTTTCTTGGATTAAGCAACCAATCCTATAAAAGTTAGGGTTACTTGAATCTTTTTGATTCTCGGAGTGGAGATCCCACTCCTAGTTTCACTTTTCCAGATTCTTAGGGTGGAGATCCCACTTCGAGTTTCCTTGGCAACTGGAGATAGAATATAAAATTCTTCCTCTTTAGTTTTGAGAGATAGAATATAAAATTCTTCCTCTCCTATTTTTCGACACCATCCTTCAACTCTGTAATCCGTGCCTTATATACGCGGGGAATTTTATCCCGAATCCTAAGTAGAGATAAGTCAACGCCTAACACGTGTTACCGGTTTAGTCTTTCACCGATTGAAGAAGACACCAGAATCCAAGTCTGAGGACTTTTATCCCGAATCCTAAGAAGGGATAAGTCAATGCCTAACACGCGTTACCGGGTAGTCTATTCCCGTAAGAAAGACGAAGTCTACGTATTCAATATCGTAGCACTAAAAGAGTTAACTCTTTTAGCACAACGTCACATGCGGAGGGGATTTAAACAATTCGCATGCTAGCCCGACTCAAACGGTAGTCGGTAAAAGGCTAATCAAACCCGTTGATGGCTAAGAATTTACCAAAAATTCTATAAATGCGAGTCATTGACGCATCAGCTTCATTAGTTAGTCTCGTGACTTGAGCATCCAACGACTTCGGGATAAGATCCATATCTGCAGACGAATCAGCTTTAACAGTTGGTCCTGTAGCCCCAACTGTTAGGACAGCCATACTCCAATACCTTAAGAGCGTAAACTGTGTATACTCCAGCAAACGTACGAATATAAACTGTATCAACGTCGGGCGATCCGAAACCCTAGGTCAACGCTGGTCAATACGTAACCCTAGGTCAACGCCAGTCAACGCGTTGTGATGAAAAAGTCAACATCAGGCAATCTGAAACCCTAGGTCAACGCTGGTCGAAGCGTAACCCTAGGTCAACGCCAGTCAACGTGTTATGATGAAAGTCAACGCAAGCCAATATATCGTGATGAAGATAGTCAGTTCAAAATCAACTCGATGATACGAGCCAAAATTAACTCACCGATTTTGATTCAAGATTTCGACGACGGCCAGACAATAAACGCAGTGTCGGGAGAACTTCAGCTATTCGTCAAAATATAGAATAGATCGAAAATCAAAGGAGTCTAGAATCAAAGCTAATTACAGGTCTTTTTATACCGACTGAAGGTTAGTGTTTGGTTCAAAAATCGCTGTTTTCATTATGATTGAGTCTATTACAACTTTAATAGTTTACAATAAACTCAAATAAAAGAATTGACCTTTTTATAAGATCTCCTTATACAATAAAAATACAAAAGATACGACTCTTGTCAAATAGCACAACAGACGTTTATCATCTGCTGCTTGCGTGGGAACTTTGCCTATGCCGGGGACGTTAATATCCGTGGACCGTCGCGGATCAGATCCGGTTGACAGATAAATGATCAAAGCTCTCACTTCACAAAGGAAGTAATCGCTGCAGCGATGATCTCGACCAAGCGAGACCACGGCTCTTCTCGAGATTTAAGACCAAGCTTAAATCCGGAGGAATAGGGGACGAGTCTCGGATCTCTCGAACTCCACTCTTTATGCATAGGAGATCGCCAAGATCTGCTAACCCTTACTGTAAATTCATGGCTCCACTCTCCAATTCGGCAGCGTTTCGCCCTCTTTGATGTCCAGCCCCGGAGAAATGGGCACCCGAGCTCGTATTTATAAGCTTCGAAAGCGTGTATTTGGATAAGAACCAGAGATTCCTCCTTATCTTCAATTAAGAACTGATTAACCATAGTATCAGATCAGTTGGGATATTTAGGAACCAATAAATCCTGAGAGAATCCGTGAAAATCGAAAAATCACACTTTTAGATCAAATCTGGCCGAAGCGTCACTCGGTGGCTCGGCCTTGGCTTAGCCACCAAATGGTGGTTCGGCCTTGGTCGAGCCACCAAATGATGGCTCGGCCTTGGCCTAGCCACCAAATGGTGGCTCCGCCTGGCCGGGCCACCAAATGGTGGATCGGCCTTGGCCT
>NC_033798.1:104690497-104702994 GCF_001876935.1 Asparagus officinalis | reverse complement strand
GGCCGAGCCGTTTAGATGTGACTCGATCGCCAGTGGCTTTCTTAGTCTTACGGACTTTGATTTGTTACGCCGTTACGCGTATTTCGTTGTTTTGTTGACTTGTACGCTGTTTTGGTGGCCAATGAGTACGCGGGTCACTTGGTTCGCTGATTTGGTGGCTGATGAGCGTGCGGGCTATTTGGTGATGGCCGGTGAGCATGCGGGCTACTTGGTTCGCCGATTTGGTGGCTGATGAGCGTGCGGGTCACCTGGTGGTGACCGGTGAGTACGCGGGCCACTTGGAGCTGGCTGACAAGTGCACGGGCCACTTGGAGGTGGCCGGTGAGCGCACAGGCCATTCGGTTTGCTGTTTCGTTTCATGTGTTCATCAGCGTCGGATAATCCTCTTAGACTTAGATAATGGCGTTTATCACCTTCTCTCTGTCTTGAGCTGTGTGTGGATACCTATAGGCATTTTTAGACGCCTACAGATACCCCCTCCAAAGTATTTCAGACTCATTCTTTTATAGAGGAGTATGGGATGCTTTGGATATGATAGGCCTCCACCTTCAGTCGGTGTCAAAGGACCTATGAACTGCTTTAATTCTTGACTTCTTCAGCCTTTAGTCTATTCAGTGTTTTATCGAATAGATAAAGTTCTTTCGGCACTGTGTTTATCATCTGACCGTTATCAAAATCTTAAATCGAAATTAGTGAGTTAGTTTTGGCTCGTGTCATTAAGTTGACTTTGAACTGATTATCTTTGTTGTAACGCATTGACCGGCATTGACCTAGGGCTACGCGTTGATCGGCGTTGGCCTTAGGGTTTTGTATCGATTGGCGTTGACTTTCATCGTAACACGTTGACCGGCGTTAATACAGTTTATACTCATACGTTTGCTGGAGTCTACACAGTTTAAGCTCTTAAGGTGTTGGAGCATGGCGGTCCTAAATTTGGGGCTGCAGGACCAACTATTAAAGTTGTTTCGTCTGCAGGTATGGATCTTATCCCAAAGTCATTAGATGCTTAAGTCATGAGACCAACTAATGAAGCCGATGCGTCAATGACTCGCACTTACAGAATTTTTTTGGAAAATTCTCAGCTATCAACGGGTTTGATTAGACTTTACCGACTACCGTTTGAGTCAGGCTAGCATGCAGATTGTTTAAATCCGTTCTGCACGTAACATTGTGCTAAAAGAGTTAACTCTTTTAGTGCTACGATATTGAATACGTAGACTTCGTCTTTCTCCTGTGAAAAGACTAAACAGCGACGTTTGTCAGACGTAGACTTAGGATTTTTGGCAAATCCTCAGCCTTCAACGGATTTGACGTGCCTTTACCGATTACCATTTGAATCGGACTCGCATGCGGATTGTTTTAAGTCCGTTCCGCATGTGACGTTGTGCTAAAAGAGTTAACTCTTTTAGTGCTGCGATATTGAATACGTAGACTTCGTCTTTCTCACGGGAATAGACTACCCGGCAACGCGTGTTAGGCGCTGACTTATCCCTACTTAGGTTTCGGGATAAAGTCCCCAGACTTGAATTCTGGTGTCTTCTTCAATCGGTGAAAGACTAAACCAGCAACGCTTGTTAGGCGTTGACTTATCCCTTTTTAGGATTCGGGATAAAATTCCCCATGCGTGTAAGGCGCAGATTTTGGCGTTATTAATAACGGCCTGCCACAATGTCGAATATGTGGGTTTTTGCTCTTTTACGGTCAAGAACTAACCGACAACGCGTGTTAGACGCTGACTTATCCCTATTTAAGATTCGGGATAAAATTCCCTGTGCGTGTGACACACGGATTTTGGAGTTGAAGGATGGTGTCTTCTCTTGGGGCAAAGACGAACCCAAAATGGGAGAGGAAGAATTTTATATTCTATCTTCTAAAATCAAAGAGGAAGAATTTTATATTCTATCTCCAGTTACCAAGGAAACTCGAAGTGGGATCTCCACCCTAAGAATCCAAAAAAGTGAAACTAGGAGTGGGATCTCCACTCCGAGAATCAGAAAGATTTAAGCAACCCTAATATTTATAGGTTTGGTTGCTTAATCCAAGATAAGAATTTCTCATTTATTGAGGTAAAATTCCGATTTTGGCCCTAACTTTTATAGGTTTGGCCGAAAAGGAATAGGTGGTAGTCTTTCGTTTATCGAAATGATATTTCGGTCTTGGTTCTAACTGTTTAAAGGTTTGACCAAAATAGAAATTCGAGACGACCCTAACTGTTTAAAGATTTGATCGTTCAATTTGTGGACCTCTCGTTCATGGAAAGAATCGAGAGGGGATTTTGGTTGTGGTCCTAACTGTTTAAATGTTTGACCAAGATGAATATTTGAGACGATCCTAACTGTTTAAAGGTTTGATCGTTCAATTTGTGGACTTCTCGTTCATAGAAGGAATCGAGAGAGGATTTTGGTTGTGGTCCTAACTGTTTAAAGGTTTGACCAAGATAGAGTGGGAGTGCAAATCACAATGGGAGTGTTGATTCGTGCAAATCACTCAAAGGGGGTTCCTGGTGTTAAGTAACAAATACTTAACATAGAGGGATTTAACAATTATCAATGATCATGAGATTAAAATTCCGAGTACTCTGTCCGGACTCAAACAATGGGAGGGTTGAGTATACAGACGTAGCAAGAGTTTGAGTGGATTCAACCGAAAGAAATTTTGATGGTCCCACCGTCAATTAGTCTAATCGGTGGGGATTTTTGTGGTGGAAGACTGTAAATCGTCAACAAAAGAGTGTTCAGAAATCACAATGGGGGTTTAGTGTTTATCACTTTGTTTGTAACGATCAGGTTATCCCTAAGAAAATTATATGTAGCATTCTTCCGGGAACTTCCCGTTACATGAATCATCCACCCCCAGCTTCCTTTGTGGAACTGGGTCTGACTTTGTACTCAGTTACATGACCGGGTTATCCTTAAGAATATTACGTATAAAAATTCTCCAGGAACTTCCCGTCAACGGTAGGAAACAATTTAGACTCATATACCTATTGGAGTATCAGAAGGAGCAGTTTATACTCTTATACTTGTCGGAGTATTACGCCGTCATTCGGCTTATTCTAGCTTTACGGCGCCAGAGTCGATTAAAGCTTGAATCTTGTTCTTTAGACCGAAACAAACCTCAGTAGGATGGAGAACCCTCATGTGATACGCACAGTGATTTGGGTCCGTAATCCTCTTAGCTCCCTCCTGATCTTTAATAGGTGGTAACTCAATCTCCCCGTTATTCAGGAGGTACTCGAAAATATCTGGAACTTCCTCATCTTTGAAAGAGTACTCTTTTTGGAATCTCGGATCTGGAGTCCTTTGCTGCTTTTGAGGTTGTTATTGTGACGTCTGATTATTATCACCAGCAACCACAGGCATTGACTGCTGGCTTCTTTCGGTCTTCTTCCTTCTGAGGAAGCGTTCGGTCCGCTCTCCGCGCACCTTCAACTCTTTCTAGTTGTTGGACGGTGCTACTCCCATAACTTCTAACATGTCCAAAGAGAGGTTGTTGTGACAGGTTTGGAGGATGAAGTCCTCCATGATCGGATCTCGGTAGTTCATCGTCTTATTCCGAAAGTGCTTGACGAAGTTGTCGACCGTCTCATCGTCTTTTTGCTTTTCATCGAAGAGTGTCCTGATTGACACCTCGACATCATCATCAAAGAAGTGAACGAGGAATAGGTTCTCCAGGTCGTCCCAACTGTTGATGCTTTCAGACTTAAGACGGCGGTACCAATCGAAGGTGGGCCCGCGAAGGGTGCCAACAAATGACCGAACCATCAAGACTTTATTGCCGGAGATCATACCCAAGTGGGACTTAAAGTAGATTAGATGTTGAGTGGGCGAACCCTTCCCATCAAACGGCATGAAGTTAATCAGGTTGAACTTCGCCGGGTATGCTATTGAATCTCACTCTCTTGGATAGGGACATGGAATGCCAGTCTTTTTCACCTCTCGAGCAGACATTAGAGCATTGATTTTGCCCTCGAGATTTTTCATTTTCTCATCCTCGCTCGTATCGGGCCTTGGATGATTTTTAAGAGGAATAACGGGGCCACCCCCAGTGTTATCATCATTGGTAGGACCACCCGCCAGCATTTTGGTCAACAATAGGGTTATTATCATTGACGTATTCATCCACGTCTGAATCGCTTTCTGCTTGGTTGACATTGTTATGACGACTGGATTCACCTATCTGGTTCGATAAGGCTCGGATCTGTTGGTCGTGCTCTTCCTTCATCCGCATCATGGTCATTTCCAATTCGAACTTGAAGTTCTCTTTTTGCTTAGTCAAAACATCCTCGATGATTTTGGCTATTTGTCCAGTATTGATCATGAATGCTTCACGGGATTGACCAGAGCTGGATACCGTATTATCAGAAGCGACTGCAGAGTTGGCATCTGATGCTTCGTCCTCCGAGGATAATCCTCGATTCATCCTCTGATAGTCTCTTTGTCTAATGGTTTCCGACCGTAAATGGGTTAGACAATGCGATATGAGAGGGTCAGAACTAGAGGATTGAATTGACTTTCCTCTATCAACCATATTAACTGTGACTGCAGATTGTTTAGGTCCGACCGCTTCTAGCTGGAGTCGAGACATCAGTTGGGTTATTCCCGAATTAACTCTTCTTCTTAGAGAAAATTCGAGATTAGAACCACTTGAAACAATTGGGGGCTTTCCTTTATTGACCATATTGATGGTAACTTCTGAGAGTTCGTCATCTCGAACAGCCGATCGTTTCTTGCGAAAACGCCTCGGTTTGGACTCGGTCGTTCCGTTAGAGATCCTCTCGCATACTGAAACCCTCTGCGGAGCGGTCCTACGGTAGCTACACGCTGATAATACTGCCCTGATAATATTGGTACACGGATAGTGACAATCCATATCCCGGGTACTTCTTTTTCGAGACTTGTTCGTACCCCCAGCCCGATAGTACAACTCGTCGGTCAGATGACCGGAGCAATCTATCGTGTGTTGGCATGACTCCCTGGGTATAACGTTGCCATCGTCAGGGGATTTGCCGTCTTATAAACGTTCTCAAGAGTCATGCATTTGGAACCACGCTTTTGGGAGTGCGAGATCTTAACGGGCTCCTGGTCTTGGATACACACCCCAGGTGGGTGGAAACTAGAGTTTTCCCTTTATGAGAAAGCTTGAAATTGTCGCGAGGGCGTGTGCAACCCCCAGCTCGACACGTCGCTCGAGGTTCATTCACCGGACCCAAGCGTCCTTTGATCGGAACTTTGCCTCAATCCTCACGCAAAGGACCTAGGCGATCCGCTATCCTCATCTCGAAACGGGACAAGTCCAAACTGCCACGGGGCTCCACTGGAAGTGCGGGATCCATTAGGATAGGAATAGGGGCCGTCGGAAACTCAAAATAGTCCACGAGAGGTGAACCGAACGCAAGGCGAACCGAACCGGAGCGGTTCCGATGCAAACCCACCAATGGTGGCTCGGTTTTGGCCGAGCCACCATTTGGTGGCTCGGTTTTAGCCGAGCCACCATTTGGTGGCTCGGTTTTGGCCGAGCCAGCAAGGGCTGGTTCGCGATTTCCGGACGGTATTCGATTTTTTGTTGACACCGTTTTGGATTTTGGCTTCCATACTTGGCATGGTTTTGGTGGCTTCTTGGTCACCTCTTCCTGCTTTAACTTTTGCGCTGCCTGCACGAGGATTCGTTCGTGCGCAATCAAGGCACGATGCTTCTGAATGTGCTACTCGAGGGTTGAGCGGGTCCGTTTGACTTGGATCCATTCATTCGCTATAGGTTTGGAGGAGAGGGCATCTGTTTACCGCTGGGGCACTCGGTTCTTTCTGAGTTTCAGATCTGCCTTATAGTAGATCCCGTCAACAGGCTCCAAAGCCCTAGCAAGTTGGCGCGTAAGTCGTCTTGTTCGCAATTTTTCGGGGCCTGTTTGACTTTTTCGGTGCCGTTTCAGACTTTGGTCTCCATACTTGGCGTGGTTTTGGTGGCTTCTTGATCACCTTTTCTTGCTTCTGCTTCTGTGCTTCTTGCACGAGAATCCGTACATACGTAATCAAGGCGCGGCGCTTCTGAATGTGCTCCTCAAGCATTGAGCGGGTCCGTTTGACTTGGATCCATTCATCTGCTGTTGGTTTGGAGAAAAGGCCATTTGTTTGCTGTTGAGGGGGTTAGCACATTCTGGACTTCAGATCCGCTTCGTAGCGAATCCCGTCAACTGGCTCCAAAGCCTTAGTAAGTCGGCGCGCAAGTCGTTGACGTTGTCTTTGGCGTGCCCTTTTTGACAGGGTTGGCGTGCCTTTTGCAATTAACTTCTTGATGGAGGAAGAGTCCAGATCTGTAGATCTGGGCTCGTTGAAGGTCGGAGGGGCGTCGCAAGGCGAGATTGTAACAGCAACGGAGGCCTTAATCTTCCTACGCTTATGAGGGGCGGAGGATCTGGAGGAGGAGGACGACAGATACTCCTAGAACTTTAGTTGGTCAAACTCGTATTCAACCACTTCTTCAACCAGGATGCAGATCCGAGGTTGCGACACGACGGCCTTTGCAGAGAGACCGTTGGCTCCCACTGTGGTCGCCAGCTTGTTTGGTTAAAAAATAGTTGTTTTCATTATGATTGAGTCTATTACAACTTTAATCGTTTACAATAAACTCAAATAAAAGAGTTGACCTTTTTATAAGATCTCCTTATATAATAAAAGTACAAAAGATACGACTCTTGTCAAACAGCGCAACAGACATTTATCATCTGCTGCTTGCGTGGGAACTTTGCTTGTACCGGGGACGTTAATATCCGTGGACCGTCACGGATCAGATCTGGTTGACAGATAAATGATCAAAGCTCTCACTTCACGAAGGAAGTAATCGTTGTAGCGATGATCTCGACCAAGCGAGATCACGGCTCTTCTCGAGATTTAAGACTAAGCTTAAATCCGGAGGAATAGGGGACGGGTCTCGGATCTCTCGAACTCCACTCTTTATGCATAGGAGATCGCCAAGATCTGCTAACCCTTGCTGTAAATTCGTAGCTCCACTCCCCAATTCGGCAGCGTTTCGGCCTCTTCGATGTCCAGCCCCGGAGAAATGGGCACCCGAGCTCGTATTTATAAGCTTCGGAAGCGTGTATTTGGATAAGAACGAGGGATTCCTCCTTATCTTTAGTTAAGAACCGATTAACCATAGTATCAGATCAGTTGGGATGTTCAGGAACCAACAAATCCCGAGAGAATCTGTGAAAACCGAAAAATCACACTTTTAGATCAAATCTGGCCGGAGCGTCACCCGGTGGCTCGGCCTTGGCCTAGCCACCAAATGGTGGCTCGGCCTTGGTTGAGCCACCAAATGGTGGCTCGGCCTGGGCCTAGCCACCAAATGGTGGCTCGCGTCGAGCCACCCTTGGTGACCTGGCTATGGGTCGAACCACTAGTTCGGCGGAGCCGTTTCGATGCGACTCGACCGCCATCGGCTTTCTTAGTTTTTTGGATTTTGATTTGTTATGCTGTTATGCGTATTTCGTCGTTTTGTTGACTTGTACGCTATTTTAGTGGCCAATGAGTACGCGGGTCACTTGGTTCGTCGATTTGGTGGCTGATGAGCGTGCGGGCCACTTGGTGGTAGCCGATGAGCACGCGGGCCATTTGGTGGTAGCCGGTGAGCACGCGCCACTTGGTCGATGAGTGTACAGGCCACCTGGTGGTGACCGGTGAGTATGCGGGCCACTTGGAGCTGGCTGACGAGTGCACGGGCCACTTGGAGGTGGCCGGTGAGCACACAGGCTATTCGGTTTGCCGTTTCGCTTCATGTGTTCGTCGACATCAGATAATCCTCTTAGACTTAGATAATAGCGTTCATTACCTTCTCTCTGTCTTGAGCTGTGTATGGATACCTATAGGTATTTTTAGACGCCTACAGTTAGACCAATCATATCCAAAGTATTTCAGGCTCATCTATAAAAGAAACGAGACTGAAACACTTTGGAGGGGGTATCTGTAGGCGTCAAAAATTGCCTATAGGTCCCCGTACGTAGCTTGAGACAGAGAGAAGATGATGAACATTACTATTCGAGTCACAGAAGCTCATTTGATGTCGACAAGCGCATGAAGTGAGTCGACGAACTATGTGAAGCAACGGAACTGCAGAACAACGAGGAAACAAACTGATCGGGAGCTCTGCGTTACTTACAAAAGATGAAATACCTTCCATGTCCCATCCACTCCATAGATGATTCAATTATGGGAGCTTGTATATCTTCTCGACATCTTTTCAATGCATCTTGAATCGCATGATTCTGAGTTTGGACGACGAAGATACGACGAAAACGGACGGAACGCGCAAGGCTACATCCCGGACCTCGGCGAGACACCCATAGGTGTCACGGCCAACCCGAGACACCCAAAGGTGTCTCGGCTTGGCCAAGACACTCTAAGGTGTCTCAGCCAAGCTGAGACACCCAGAGGTGTCTCGGCTTGGCCGAGACACCCATTGGTGTCTCGGATTAGTCGAGACACCCATTGGTGTCTCGGCCAAGCTGAGACACCCAAAGGTATCTTAGACCTTGTAGAGTAATTTTGGCCATGATTCGATTCGAATCTGAAGAAACTCAAAACATAAAAGTTGTAGATATCCTCGTTAGAATTCCAATTCATCTTGGATCAGGTTATTTGGTGATCATATGAGAAGATAAAGTCAAAATACCAAAGATAGTACAAACTGCCTCAGAATTCCAAGATAGTGTTGGTGTCTCGGAGAAGAATGACAATTTTGGCCATGATCTGATTCAAATCTGAAGAAACTCAAAACATGAAAGTTGTAGATATCTTTGTCAGATTTCCAATGTATTTAGAATAAGGTCATTTAGAGGTCATATGAGGAAGTTAAGACCAAAATACCCGAGATACTCACTGGTGTCTCGGCCTAACCAAGACACTCACTGGACGAGACACCCACGAGTATCTCGGCCAAGCCAAGACACCTATGGGTGTCCGCAACCCCCAAAATGTTATTTTTGGCTGTTTTGAGCCGTTTTTCGACGTTAACCACCTGGATTTGTTCCAACTAATCTGAATCTATCCAAGAACGTGGTTAAGTGGTTACAACTGAGGATAAGAGGGAATTGGTTGTTCTTATCCCAAAACAGGGGTCCCTAAGCCTATAAATACAGCCCCAGGGCCTTTTATTTTTTTGGGAGATCTGGAATTCTCGAGCGTTGGCGAAGCCCTGCCGAATTGAGGATTGAAGAGCCACGAATTTCAGAGAGGAGGAGGAGAGATCGGATCGAGTTCGTTAGCATAAAGAAGAGGAGCTCGTCAGATCTACACTTCCCGGTTCCTTCCTTGAGATCGCCCCGTTACGGTGATCTCGAGAAGAGTGGTTATCTCGCCGTTGCCGAGATAACTGCTTTAGTTTCTTGATTCCTTCGCGAATCAACGAAGCTCCGGATCTGATCTGATTGTTTGGTGGTCCACGGATATCAACATCTCTGTCATAGGCCAAGATCTCACGCAAGCAGCGGGCGATAAATACCCGTTGCATTTGTTTGAAGAGAATTGTATTTTTCTTATTTTCATTGTGTAAGAAAGTCTTATAAAAAGACTAATTTTACTTTGAATCTGTAATCGATAAACGTGTAATGGATTTAGCAATGAAGATATCAACTTTGACCACAAACAGCCACCGCCACTGTCGCTGACCTCCTTTAAGGTTGAAAAGCGCCAGAGTTCGCCGGATTTCAAATTTAGGGTTCCACAATTTTTTGGTAAAATCTTTAAACTTTTTTGTTTTTTCTCCTAAATTTTTACATGTTTTCACTATTTCCATCATAATAACTTGTTTAAGTTTAGATTTTAGAATATTTTTTGAAATATTTATAAATTTTGTGAAGAAAAATAAAGAAATTTGTATATGAAGTTAGATGGGAAATTAGGGGATATTATAAAAAATACTGTATTATTTTTTTTAATTTTAAAAGTGAACATTATTTAAATTAATGAATCGTAAAAATATTAAGGTTTGACTTATGATAAATATTATGGATGTGTAAAAGTTGATATTAAGGGATTTAATTGTAAATAATATTTTTCTTATTTTTCGAGTAATACTAGATGATATTGAAATTTTTTATCCTCAGAGGTAATGATGAATGATTGAATCGTAATCCTTTATTTGTATGATGGGAAGAATAACTATCTCGAGAATAATATGTCTGTATATGAAGGAGGTGACGAAATAATTGTTTGTATCCAAATCATGTACTTTCAACGGATTGGTTAATGACTTACACTAATTTACCTTAACCAATTCATGTGAGTATTATCTTAAGGGAACAGAACAAGCGACATTCGAATCTCAAGTGACTACGATATGGGTCTTATTAGAATATTGAATGATGAGCAGCGTTCAGTGGAATTATTTATTGAAAAGTATCACAGAAATTTAACAAAGCAATGAATCACGATGGAGTCTACTCTCGCATGTTGGAGGATCTTGAAGTTGACTCGACCAATTTTTTGTCTCCGCAATGGGATATGGGATTGACATAGTCACGATACTTGAGCGGTCCTCCGCTTGTGGGGACTTCAAGTGCCTTCGATGAGAATGCTCCCCATCAAGATATAATGTCTTCCACAAGAGTGATGATAGAAGATGAGAATGCAAGTACCGAATCCAAGGATGATTACGAAGAGGATGACTCACAAATTAATAGCATGACGTGTTTGATAGATCATGATGAAGGGGACAACCAATTAATTGACCGATATTATTCTAACAATTAGTATGTCATATTAGAGGATCCGCCACCCGATAAACTTTATGGAGATGGATGGATTGATGACTCCACAATGGAAAACATTCCTATTTGCACTAATTTAGATGACGATACACAAGGCGTTGACTTCTCATTTGGAAAGGGCGATCTATTTGAAAGCAATGAGAAATTGATTCATGCACTTTGTTCGTGGTCCATAAAAAAGTACCAAGTTTAGGCAGACGAAAAGTAATGCAACAAGCTATAATGCAGTTTGTTTTTACCACAAAGATGATGAGCAAGAAGAGTCGGTGGTGACCACAATGAAAATACAAAGTGTCCTTGGAAGCTTAATTCACGCAGGGGAGTAAAAGTAGATGAGCAATTTAAAATAACACACTACAACGGACTTCACACATATAACAATCCTCGATTAGAGATAAATCATAAACATGTGTCCGCCTCTACCATATATCAATTAATTATGTCTAAACTAAGGGAGGATCTCAATCTAAGGCCGAACGATATTCATATTTTAGTGCATGAAGCGATCACTTTGGATATATCATATAATAAGTGTTAGAATGCTCGGAGGAATGTGATGATAAAAATATTCACAGATTAGAAGAAATCTTATGAGATCTTACCACATTATCTTGAAGCACTCAAAAAAGAATATCTGGAGATAATGTACGAAGTATCATCGGATCCCGTTGACGGCGGAGATAGATAATTCATTGGGGTATTTTGGGCATTTGAGCCTTGTATCAACATCCTATTCTTAGCATTGACGATGCCCACTTGTGTGGTAAATATAGAGTTTTGCAGAAATGAGCTTGATGGCCTCCAACAACAATAGGTATAAAACTCAATTCATTATTTATATTTTACTTTTTCTGTAGATACTGATACAAGTTTTTTTTTTAGCTCAAATGGAGGCCATATTCTCCTCCAGATCTCAATATCTATACCCTTGCACCTATTTGTAGAGATAACATTGATTTGTGGAGAACTAAAGTCCCGATGATATGTTGGGAGATTGTGGAGATGCATGTTCTAGATTGTGTGCTACAGTAATTTTATTTTTCTCAGCATGTGTCAGATCTTATTGGACAAATCGATCGTAGGCGACGGATGATATCACATCAAACGGATTGGGGCTAATTCCGTCTGGCCTACATAAATAGGTGGAATAATAGGTAGAATCTCATACAGAATGAGAGAAATTCAATAACTTATAACGCGTATATGCACTAATATTAGAATATCACACACAGATGGATAGGACGCGACCCATAACTAGCAGTTGGATGCGTACTACGCCCACCGATAGATAGTTACATCCCTAATGCCATGATCGAGAGGGATTATGTAAGTTTTTAAACTCAATTAAAACGGCAATTCTTTTTTTGTAATTATATTATTTGCTAAGCTGCGTATATATTGATTAAATTGCATATCCATGTTTTTGATGAGATTGAGGCTGATATAAATGAGCATATTGCTGAGATTCAGGATCCAACAATGTTAGGGATCTTCAGTAGAATCAGATAGAGAATAGCAAATGTGATCCATGAGATTCACATCGACGAGTTTGAAGGATGTGAGGACAGGTCATGCCAATTTGGTAGAGTGTACGCGCAAAGACCTAGGATAGGTAAAAGAGCTGTGCGTGATGATGGAGTTGGCACTTCTCATAGTGCAGTGTATGATGATGGTAGAGCCGGTACTTCTCAGCCTCATACATAACCAGATATCCAAATCATTGAGGCTCATGAGC
>NC_033798.1:104666168-104690487 GCF_001876935.1 Asparagus officinalis | reverse complement strand
GGGGAAGAGAGGGGAGGAAGGAGGGGAGGACTTTTAGGATGTATGTGATATTTATATTGTGAACTTTGTTGTTTATGCAGATCGATTTTTGTTTATATATGTGATTTTCGTGTGTATTGTTGTGATTTATGGTTTAATTTTCGTGTAAATTATTATAATTCAGTATATACGCAGCAAATTTGGTGTTTATGGTTGAATCTTTGTGTATATTATTGTGAATGAGCCAGAAAATTTATTATATAGAACAGGTTTTGAATTAGGCGGAAAACGCACTGTGCGTGCATGTATGGGCATGACCTGCAACTACATGAGATTTGGAATTTCGTGAAGCTGCAAGCCCATTTCACAGAGAGTTCAATTGGAGCTCTCTGTCAACTGCAGCCTGCAATTACACATGATTTCAAATCCTGTGAAGTTGCAGGGCAATTTCACAGAGCTAAATTTGGGCTCTCTGTCTGCAAGTTCACGGGATATGAAATTCCATGGATTTGCCAACAAAATTCACGGGATTTCATATCATATGGAGTTCAGTGGCTATTAGGCTTAGGCTTGTTGTATTTTGATTAGGTTGGGTAATTAAGCATTAAACTTCACGGGATTTAAAATCCCGTGAAGTTTTATTTACCATTTTCGACCCAATTTCAGCCAGTTGGCTGAAACCAAGTCGAAAAGGGTGATTAAATTACAAATGGATCGATTTTTACAAATATTGTCTATTTTAAAAATCTGTCTTCACTATTAGTGGAGGTTAATATCAGGGTTAATTTCATAGAACCCCTTAACCTTTGGGGGGTGTTGCACATAACCTCCCCTAAACTTTGTTTCTCATATAACACCCTTAACTTTAGGTGTCTCGTAAAACCCCCTTAAACTTTTGAACAATTCTCACCAAACCCCACTACATGTAGTTTGGAAATAACTAAAATTTTCTTGAGAGAAAAGTTCCAAATTTTGGCATTTGTCATTTACTAGCATCATACTTCTTCCCTTATATAAATTTTGAATTTTTTCTCAATAAAATTCAAGTTATTCGCAAATTACATGCAAGGGGTTCCAGTAAGAAAAGTTCAAAGTTCACGAGGGTTTTGTGAGGCACCCTAGGGGGGTTATGTGAGCTAAACTTCAGGGTTTATGTGCAACACCTCCCAAAGTTTTTTTTATTTTTCTTTTTTTTGGGGGATGTTTTTGTTTGGGGGCCCGGGGGCCAGGGGGGTGTAATGTCTTTTTGTGGTGAACCTTAATATCATGTCTTGACATAACTAGCAAGCCAGTAGGTATGTTCATGATGATCCCATAATATGTTCACTAAGGTGGGGTTATTGTTGGGCATATTTTGGAGGATAATGGGATAATTTTGGGGATTCTATTTCATAGTGTTATTCATTGAGACAATGGAACAAGGATAATACCTTTTTGTGTTATTGGTTTTTTGGAACACGTAGTGAGACAATTACACCACTTGGCATAAATAACCCGACTCATATACAAAAATTTTATCGCCAATAGTAAAAATTTACCCCATCCCCATATTGGAACAATGTTGTTCCACTTCGAAGGCAATTGAGATAATTTTTAAAATATTTTGTATTACTGTAACTAATACATGCATTATAATTATAATAATATATTGACATGATATATAAAATATAACATATATAAATATTTAATGACATAATTTAATAACATATATAATATAATTATATAATAGTAATTATAGTATAACATATTCATTATAATATTATATAAATTGTATATAGACATACTCATTAATAATATATTGTAATATATTATTATATAATATTAAATTAGTAATTATAGTATAACATATTTATTATAATATTATATAGTATTTTAGTAACATATTATAATATTTTTAATAACATAATTTAATGCATATATTGATAATATTATATAATAACATATATTAATATTTTAATAACATATATTAATAGTATTATAGTAATATGTTATTAAATATAATATTAATTTAATAATTATATTAACATATATTATATAATATAGATATATAAAGTGAATTAGTATGGACATATATTATAATATAATAATATTAAATAACATATTAATAAAATATTGTAATTATTATTATATAATATTAATTAGTAATTATATATAACATATTATATAAAAAAAAAAATTATATAGTATTTTAGTAACATATCATTAATATTTTAATATGACATAATTTAAATTACATAATAATAATATTAGTATAATCATATATAATATTTTAATAACATGATATATTAATAGTAGTAGTAATATAATACTAATATTAAATTAATAATAATAATACGTATTTATTATATGATATTATATAATATAATAACATATATTATATATAATTAATTATAAAATATTATGATATGTTATTAAGTATCATGACATACTATTTAATATAATATAATAATTACTCATATTTCGTAAAATATATGATAATTAAATATAGATACAATAGTGTTGAAATAATATAGATAAATTGAACTATTAACATGATACCTTTTAATATTATTAATTGTAATCTCATGGTAAGATAATATCTTCGTATAATAGTATATATATATATATATATATATATATATATATATACTTATATATTATATATGGTGTGTGTGTGTGTGTTGGTGTGTGGTGTGTGTGTGTGTGGTTAATATTAATTTTAATTTTAATATAAATTTAAAAAATATTAGCATTGGAATAAAGTAAAATATTATAATATTATATAAAGTAATACATTATATCCTATGATACTAATTATAATATATTAAATAAGTAATATATTTTAAAGTATAATATTATATATATTATTCAGATATTTATATTAATTATTATACAATAATGAGCATACTAAATAGATAGTAATTAGTAATTATTGTATAACTAATTATATTGATATAATAATAATATATATATTATTAAAATATTATATTAAATATATTGATATTATATTATATTAATTATTATATATAGTATATCATGCTAATATAATATAATATAATACAATATAATAATTAATAATAGTAATTTGTAAGTATAGTACAATATATTATATTTTAATATAAAGTAAAATAATATTTATATTATAATAATATACTAAATAATATACTAAACCAATTGGATAAGTTAATTTAGAAGTAATTAATAGATAAAATTATATTTTAATAAGGTACCACATCATCAATTATCCCACATGAATTGTCAAATCAAATGCTCAAATTATCCCATTATCCCACTTTATCCCACTTTACCCCACTTAAAATATCCCAAAGGGGTAAAATTGTTCCATTGGAACAATTTTCCCACTTGACCCCAATTTGTCCCAACCAATAACCCCCATAATGGAAGCGCTTGTGCTCCCTCATCTCTATTATTATTATTATTATTATTATTATTATTATTATTATTATTATTATTATTTGTTATTTCTGTTTGGAAATATTATAATTTTGCAAACCTTGATTTGGTGCAGTAAATATGACTAGCATACATAATTCATTTTGAGATGTCATCTCTTTCAAATTATCAACAATAAATTCCTAACTTTTTTTAGATAGAACTGGAATTTTTGTTATCATTATCTATAATTTTGCTCTAGTACATGCCATGAAAGCCTGAGTATACCGAATATAAACATCAAATTCTGATTAGTAATATAGTATCTACATGAACAAATAACAAATAACGATCATCAAGCTCTAATCCTAATAAATAAATAGTAGATACATGCAATGGCTACATTCCATACAATACGTCTAAAAGTCCAAGGTTGAAGAAGATAAAAGAATTTAAAAGATTTGGAAAACTACAAATATACATTTCTTAATCTTCAATAATTCGTATTATGTGAAATTTGGGCAATGCCTACTCATACATAGATAGGTATACATGATATATACAATGAGTCTACGACTGAGTGCCAAATAAGTAATCCGATCATCAAATGATAATCTCTCTCCCCCATGACTCTCTCCCCCATGATTCATTACTATCATTTCTATACATTTAAAAGCAAAAAAGAGATCCTAGTAATTACTATGGTGATCCTGAATTTCTCTCAGGTAACATCTCAGCAAACGAAGGCGGATCAGGATTCTGACTATTTATCTCTCTACCAGGAGTCCCCGGAGCATCACCATCATCATCATCATCCATAACCATTCCTTCTCCTTCATCAGTCTCAAAGCCCTCTTGATCTCCAGGATTTAAGATGCTTAATGGGCTCTGAGGCGCGCTCATAGTACAGGGTGTAAGCATAATATCACCCACTGAAGCAGGCCTGTCCACAGCTTCATCCTTCTTTCTCACACTCGAAGGATCCCTTTGATCATAGACTTTCGCCAATGATGTGATCTTTCTGCGTACAGAGCTCTCAGTTAACAAGTCTTTGTTCTCGTAGAGAAAAAAGGCTAAGTACAGAATAAGTGCAGAGAGAGAAGCAATTCCAGTAATGAGGAATAAGCCCCAGAAACTACTGAACCTCAGGCTGTTTGAAGTTGTTGTGCTGTCTTCTTGGTCAGAGCAGTTTCCATCAACGTAGGGTTCTTTCTCGAATTTAGTCATGATTTCTCCTTCCATTACTTTTAGGACCGCCCTTGAAATATCGGGAACCAAGGGTGAACCTTTGGGGAAAGCCTGGGGAAAGAGAGGGCGATGTTAGAAGAATGTCTAAAGCTTCTTGAAGCCAAATGAACTGGGCTTATGCGCTTTAAATGAAAACAACAACAACAAAAAAAAGATTTAACACTAGATATAGTGATTTGAAAAGGAAAGCCTAAGCAGCGCCAACATCTTAGCCCCCCCCCCCCCCCCACCCCCTTCCCTTTTCACTCTATCTCTTCTAATTACTCACATAAGGTTAAACTCACAAGTTCGACTAAAAAAATCCAAGTTTCTTTGGGGAAATTGTACCTAGATATCTAAACACAGTTAGAATAGCAATTCCAAGGATTTCTAACCAAGAAAAACAAGCTCAGTCCTATAGAATTGAGCCAAAAATAAATCCAACTTGACTATTTTGAAGAAAGCCTTGAAACCTTATTCGATGTATTTCCAGAAAAAAGATGGACGTACATGAAGTGCCACAGGCCAAAACATAACATAGACATAATCAATTCAGCTTTAACCAGCATTTCAAATGTAATGATTTTAGAGTTTTCCTGAACTGTTTCAAACATTTACACAAGCAATAATCAGTTTTCTTCCCAAAATCCAACACCCAACCCAAACTACTATAATTATTCACACATTTTAACATCCACCACGAAAAACTGCTTGATCCTTATATGTAAAAAACTTGTTAACGTACACATGTTAGATTATATATATGCACAAAAGAATCAGGAGAGGACTTACAAAGCCAAATCCATCAGTCTTGTACGTAGGGCCAGTCATGGTATACTTGCCACAATACTTAGAGAGGAACACTCTGAGATAAGGTATTTCATCAAAAATAGCCGCAACTGTTCCATTCGACATGGCCTCATTATAATCCTCAGGTGATTTGTAGGGTATAATCTTAGACTCATGGAAATTTAACTGCTTCAAGAGGCCGGGCATGAAAGAATCATCCAGGTAGCCAACAGAGTCCCCATTTTTTAAAAGCTCATTTATGTCGGCGACAGTTGGCTGAAGTTGTTCCACAGTAAGCTTTGAGGTTAAGCTAGCAGTGTAGCTAGACTGCAACACAAGCACGACGAACACCCATATTATCACCACAATCCTAGCCAGGTTTCCCAATACCTTCTCCCTATGAGCAAAGACAAGAGTAGAGAAAGCGAAGTAGAAGATTGTGCCGAGTTGATTAGAGATTGTGCCTCTGAATTCCTCATTGATACGATGTTCAAGAAACCACACCACGAACCCTGTGAAGATAAAGAAGGCTGCACTTGCCAACCAAAGATCAGTGGATAATGGCTCCAAGAAGGTCCATGCACCCTTGTGGCGCTTGTCTTTGATTGGGACCAGCATGGATACCCCAGACTCTGTATACGGCAAGGTAAAATCCACATATAGAGAACGATTGGCTATAATTGTTATGTCGCCAACCACGGCATCATATTTCTGCAAAAAGAAAATCAAATAAAATGAAATTCTCCAAAGTAACAACATATAATATATGCAATAAATTCAACCATACAAGAAGAAGTTAGAGAATCGAAAATCACAGGTAGCACTATCAGTACATATGGATGAAGAGCTTTGCTACAGGGACCCAAAATATGGGACCAATAAAAGGGACAAGTGAGGTGTCCCCCTCCTATTGGATAATGAGTTGGCCATCATTAATGATGATCAACTCATTATCCAATAGGAGGGGAACACCTCACTTGTCCCCTTTATTGGTCCCATATTTTGGGTCCTTAAAGAATTTTTCATGGATGAATAGGCATTTCATCTTCATCTGCTTTTGTTCAACAGCAGGGATGTAGTTAGTTATCTCTTTTTATGGAGGGCGTGGAAAAGGTGTCAGTTCATGTGCTCTATAGTCAACAGTCGGATTATGTACCAAGACAGCAAATAGAATGTTTAAAATAGTCATCTATCTTCAATTTGAAGAGAATATATAGCATAAACTCCAAGCATTTTCCATATAAAAAAAATCCACTTGGTTTCTAAAAATTGCCCGAAGAAAAACTGCTCGGCAATGAGTTTGCAAAATTATCACTTAAAGTTTTGCAGGACTTCTCACAAAGTACTATTCTGAAGAAAAAAATTGAATAGGTAGTTTTGAAATGTTAAAGGAGCCCTTGAGAAAATACGCAGCTTTAATGCTAACCTCTAGACATACAGATTGACTTAAGCGGCATAGTACAACTGGACGCCACCAATATCGTGTCAATAAATCTGTAATCCCAGAGTTTGTTTGTGGGAGGCTCAGCTTCTTCAGTATGCAAATGTTAAAACATTTTCCAATAGAAAGGGATTTTATTTTACTTGAAAGAATACAAGAGATATATAATATTCAGATTATTGTCTAAAGAATTAAATAGAATTTGTCAATTGTCAAGGTATAAGACACAAAAGAATCATCCGATCTCCGGACCAACCTTCCATTTTGGTCTAGGTTACCCGGACACTTCATCTAGGCGCCCGTTTCTACGTTCGACACTTCCTGCACCCGTGTCTATGTCAGACACTCCTTGGACACTTCTTGAACATCAACATACATTAACTCAAACGTGTACTCAATTATATAACACAGGTTTTAGTTTAAAAACTCATGATACAAAAACACTTATTGAACATATATCATACACTTCCACCTTAAATTTATGCAACTTGTTGGGCTTGCAAAAGGTTTGTTTTAGGCTTTTAGCACATACATAGTTCATAAGTATGGTTTTAAAGGGTCTTTTCGATACCCACTTAAAATGAGTAGTTTTCAATTTATAATCTACTCAATAAAGAAACATAAAAGTGGTATTAAGGATTTTAGATCTCACAATATGTGGATGAAAAACAATATCGATCTCATATAGATTATTAATTTTGATATATATGTATAAAATCGTGTCCTCATATCCTAACTTTTACAATTTGGTTGTGGGCAATGTCCACACCCGTGTCCTAGCCATGCCGCACCTGCACCTATATCCGTGCAACATAGATTTAGTTAATTTATTGATAATGAAAAAATAACATAGGATCTTTGCTAACTACAACTATTATCATTCAAAGATTCAGCTGCTAAACAAAAAAGATTACTGACATACGAAAGGGTCACGTTGGTCCTTTCTATATAATTAAGCTTAATAAAAAATACAATTTATCTGTATACCCTTCCACGAGAAGCTTTGCTTTTCCTTTTCTTTTCTTTTCCCTTTTTCTTTTCTTTTCTTTTTTTTTTCTTTTCGTCTTTTTCTTTCTTTGGGGTGACAAAGAGAGGACAGCCTCCGATCTCCACCACAACAGTGAACAAATAAATTAAGACTGAACTACTTACTTCTTGCACGTAACTGAGGTCTTGACATCATCTCATAATGACATTGCTCTTTTCTTAACCAATTTGGGAAAGACTTAAAAGCTTTTTTTAGCAATTTTGTTTATGTTATAGCGGCGACAAATTAAGCTGACCAATGAGATGTTGACGGTAAGCTAGGGCAATTTTGCTCACAAACTTTTACCTATTTGGCCTTGGGCCCCACCCACATACTTTATGTCTACTTTAAGGGGCTATTTGGTTTGTTTTCCATAAATTTAAGGAAAAGAAAAAGGGGGTAAAAATTAATTTCCATGTGTTTCTATAAATTTTTATGGAAATGTTTATGCTAATCTCAAGTGGTTTTTTCTTGCTTTTAACTCTTAGTTTGGTTCAACATATGAAAATAGGGAATCTAACTTAATAGAAAAGGGTGATTTCCTATTCTTTAGTTTGGTTTGAAATTTTTATGGAAAATTGAATCACAACACCACATGTGAAGTTATCATTCACTTGTGGACAAATGAGAAAAAGAAAAGAAGAAAGGGAAGTGGGGTTAGTAGACAAGGGTGAATTCCTGAAAGTTCTATAAGCTGCAAAAACTTTTAGAAACATTAAACACATAATGTTTTCTGCTTCAAAGAAATTACATCAAAAAGCAAGCAAATTTAACTAACCTGACGAAAAACCTCGTAGACAAGATCATCGTATGTCCCATTCATGTTTCCATGTGCATCTTCATACGGGATATACTTGTAAGATACCTTATAAGGCATTTGAGTCATAACAGCATTAAATACTTCAATGCAATACCCTTTAGCAGACCCATCTTCGATTCGTACAAACCCACCAAAGCCTGGTTTAACTGGAATCCCAATTCGAAGCTCCCTCCCCATTGTAGGCCACTCCCATCCTTTTGGTACAACCTTTTTCCCACCAGGCCACATGATGTCCACTGGATCATCCTTGAAATGAACGATCCAAGAGGTGTTATTTTCTAGAGTGCAGAATCCAATAGTTTTCTTTCCGTTATCTACTACATTAATTATTTCAAATCTTTTCGACTCCAGCTGCCCATTAATTAATTCAAACTCTCCACTTATGCCATCAAATTTGGTGCCTAACATTTGATTCAGAATGAGAGGGCCAGATGACGATAATCCAAGTCTTGCAAAATCAGTTGCATTATCGGTGGTATTTAGCCCTTGAAATGTGGAATTTGTCACATAAACATTCTGTGCAGAGAGTGCAAGCGACCAAACTGTATCATATGCCCATAACCCAAAAACAGTGGGTTCAGATATTTTCGCACCGAAATTTACCTGCTTGAATTTCTTTTTCCATCTCAATTTGAATTCACTAAGCTTATTGCTTTCTCTAACGTAGGGCTTTACACCCAAAACACCTTGCATCTCATGAGACACTGATGAACCCATCAAATCCACGATGTCAGTCAAGCCATATGTTGCAATCCATACGTAACCTTCGCCCATCATACCGGCCTCTTTTGCATGTTTAAAAAGCTGCAAGCCTAAAGAATATGTCATGTGCACCACAAAGACCCTTGTCCTCATGCTTTTCAACTTATCTAGTTCTTCCATGATTTGAACCTTGGTAGCTGAAAGAGGTAGTGAACTCCTATATGTGACATGAGCTTCAACCTCTTGTAAGGCATCAATAAGATAAGGTATAATTCCGTTACCATACTCTGTGTCTTCAAATAAAGGAACAACTTCCTTCCATTTGAAGAATTGGACAATGGATGCAATAACTTTTGATTGAATGTAGTCACTAAGTCCCGTGCGGATGAAATAGGGATTTTTCTGGTGTGAAAGAGAAGGGCTTTTGGCTGAGAAAGAAATGATGGGGACATGAGCTTTGTCTCCAAGTTCAATGACAAATTTAGCCTCTGTGGATGTTTGTGGTCCGATGATTGCTTGCACTTGAACATTTTGTAGCAGATCAAGAGCTGCAATGCAAAAGGATGGCACCAGTATGAGCTTTATTAGAGATACTCCAATAAGATAATAGATGCATCTAAAGTTGTAATAAAGGGGTATTGCAGAAGAATACTTCAACAAACACACATTGCAATAATTCAATTTGGATAATGTAAAAATGCAAATTAAGTACTATAGCACACCACATCATGAAGAAACAATTTATTTCTAGAGGCCAGTAAAACTTTAGCACATTGCAACTTCCAACCGATCTATATTAGCTGATATGCAATTCCTAAATTTCATCAATTGGTCAGATTGTTGGCCCTTTTGTTTTGATGATGTTTTAACAAACAATTTACGACTAATATTGTTTGCCTAGTGTTTGTGTTTTCTTATTTATTCTAGACAAACAATGAGTTGGGGGTTGGATGAAATTGTGTCATAACGATCATATCAAATGAATGTTGACGGAATATCGGTATGAAGCCATTGCACATCAAGCCATATTCAAGATCAAGCTTCATCCGATCCAATACAAGCATATATGAAGATCAATGAAGCTTGGGTTATTTTAGTTTAGGTTTTATATTATGTGTGTTTAATACTCTAAGCTTAATTTCATATACACACATTTAAATTTTATTGGTTTCTATGTATATATATATATATATATATATATATATATATATATATATATATATATATATATAAGAATATGGGTATGCTTGTACCAAGCACAAATTTTGTGCTTGGTAGTGAGGTGGCAACAATCTCCTTCACTCATTCAGATGGGGACCAATTCACATGGGTTGAGGAGTGCATGGGGATATGCAACCATTTGAATGAGTGGAGAAAGAGTATGTCACCTCACTACCAAGCATAACTTTTTGTGCTTGGTACCAAACATACCATTTCTCTCTCTCTCTCTCTCATCTCTCTCTCTCTCTCTCTCTCTCTCTATATATATATATATATATATATATATATATATATATATATATATATATATATATACACACACACACACACACACACACACACACATTTTAGTTTTTGGTTTTCATGTTTATGTGAAATTGCATATTTTATATTTATTATTTTGTTTTGGTTTAGCTTTATAGATATGAAAAATTAATTATATTCATATACACTTTCACATGTTTCATATTCTATTGCTTTTGGAAAAATAAATGTGTTTTGTATAATATATACATTTTTGAGAAAATAATGTATTCTTGTTTATGGACTTAACAATCACTATTTACATATTTTATTAAGTCTATAAAATTATTTTTACAAAAACATGTAAGTCTATAAAAGTTTGTTTAAATCAATATGTCAAAAACATGTATGTTTAGTTTTCATGTTTTTGGACATTTTTACAAAATAATGATATTTTACAATTGGAAAGTGCAAATCTAAAAGTTTTTCTTGTAACATGTTTATTATCATGTTTATAAATATTTCCCAAGGTTTTATATTTTTTAAAACCTTAATCTGTATAAATACCCATATTGGTATTTTAATTCAATTCAATTTGCCAAGAAGGTATTTTAAATAAAAAATCGGCGTTAAGACATTTTAATTGATTAAAATTACCAATTAGGTCTTTTTGCTTGTCGGCGACCACTTTTCCGGCGAGAACTGATCACGTGCATTTTAATTCAACCGGTTTTCTGACGTGGCAGTGGCAGGAAGAATAAGAGTCGATGCATTTTAAAATCCCCCATTTCTAAAATTGGTAAAAAAATTAGCGAAAAATTTGTGGAGAAACTACCGTATAAATAGAACCTCTTTCTCTTGCATCGATCCATGGCCGCGCCGGCGGCAATCTAGTCTGCAGTGATCTTCGTCTTCTCACTTTCTTCTCTCCGAATTCCCATGGCGTTTTCTTCTAGAAGTTCCTGGAATCGGGGGTTTTTGCTGCTTCTGTTAGCGGTAAAGGTAAGATAATTGAGTTGGATCTGAGATCTGGAGTGAATGCGTGGAAGTTTGATCTTTGTTTTGAAATTTTTAGGGTTCAGGTTGGTTCGTTTTGGACTTAAATTGTGATTAAGCCACATCAGCAGCTAAAACCGAGCCACATCAGCAAACCGAGCCACATCATCAGCTAAAACACAGATTAAGTCATCACATGCCACACACGTGACGAGTTCTCACCGGAAAAGTGGTCGCCGACGAGAAAAAAGAGCTAATTGGTAATTTTAATCAATTAAAATGCTTTAATGCCGATTTTTTATTTAAAATACCTTCTTGGCAAATGGGGTTGAATTAAAATACCAATATGGGTATTTATACAGATTAAGTCATCACGTGCCACGCACGTGACGAGTTCTCGCCGGAAAAGTGATCGCCGACGAGAAAAAAGGACCTAATTGGTAATTTTAATCAATTAAATGCCTTAACGCCAATTTTTTTTATTTAAAATACCTTCTTGGCAAATGGGGTTGAATTAAAATACCAATATGGGTATTTAGCCCTTTTTATCAAGGTTTAAAAATTAATTTTTTGATATGCACAGTCTATGTGCATGTTCATAAGTCGACTTATCAGGTTGGATAAGTCGACTTATGAGCTGCTCTAGAATGTGCGATTTTTCTCTGCCAAGTTGACTTATACAACATGTCAAGTCGACTTATAGCAAGTTGACTTATGCTTTCTTCCAAGTCGACTTATATGCTAATTGTTTGACTATAACGACTAGTTATAAGTCGACTTATAAAAAGGCATAAGTCGACTTATAACACCATAACAGTTATATTTTCAGACTCCTTGTTTTTCGGGTTTTTTATCTTTTTGTAGGGTTTTTGTTGTGTTTTGGGGTCTCCTATATATACCCCCTTATACCCAGCTCTATTACCAACCAAGAAGTGTTTAAAAACAAGTTTACAAGAGTTTAAGATTTGTTATAGTTTGTTTTAGTGTTTGTTTGGTTTGTGAAGAAGTTTTCACAAGTGGAGGAGATCATCTTCATTATTTGAGTTTCAATCTCCATCTCTCCATCTTGCTTTTCAGAGAAGGATTTTTTAACTCAATACTAGCTTTGTATTAATTATTTGTTGTTTGTCATCTTCATTAAGCTAGTGTTTACATTGAGTTTATATTTGATTTTCTCTTTGTTCACACACATCCTATTGAGCTTATAGTATTTCATACATAGTATAATTTGGGGTTGTGGGTTTGTGACATTGAATGTAAGCTTTTATTGTGTTCTCATCCATATTAAAAAACAAATTATTGTATAGAGCTTTCATTATGAGAATACACTTTATAATACATTTGTATACTGAGAGGAGTGTGTGGTGAGAGACGGGGTCATCCCAAAAGGAGTGGCATCGGTAGTAAAGCCTAGGGAGAGGTTCTAAATCCGAGTACTTAAGGGAGACACGGGCTAGAGACTAACACTTATATATACACATTTTAGTTTTTGGTTTTCATGTTTATATGAAATTACATATTTCATATTTATTATTTTGTTTTGTTTTAGCTTTATAGATATGAAACAATAATTATATTCATGTACACTTTCACATGTTTTAATTCTATTTCTTTTGGAAAAACAAATGTGCTTTGTATAATATATACATTTTTGAGAAAATAATGTATTCTTGTTTATGGACTTAACAATCACTGTTTACATATTTTATTAAGTCTATAAAATCATTTTATAAAGTTTCAGAAGTTTGTTTAAATCAATATGTCAAAAACATGTATGTTTAGTTTTCATGTTTTTAGACATTTTTGCAAAATAATAATATTTTACAATTAGGAAGTGCAAATCCAAAAATTCTTCTTGTAACATGTTTATTATCATGTTTATAAATATTTCCTAAAATTTTATATTTTTTTAGAATTTATTTGATATTTTTATCAATGTTTAAAAGTCAATTTTTGGACATACATAGTCTTTGTGCATGTTCATAAGTCAACTTATCAGGTTGGATAAGTCGACTTATGAACTGCTCTGGAATGTGCGATTTTTCTCTGCCAAGTTGACTTATACAACTTGTCAAGTCGACTTATAGTAAGTCGACTTATGTTTTCTTCCAAATCGACTTATATGTTGATTTTTTGACTATAACGGCTATTTATAAGTCGACTTATAAAAAGGTACAAGTCGACTTATAACACCATAACGACTATATTTCCATACTCCTTGTTTTTCTGGTTTTTTTATCTTTTTGTTGGGTTTTTGTTGTGTTTTGAGGTCTTCTATATATACCCCCTTATACCCAGCTCTATTACCAACCAAGAAGTGTTTAAAAACAAGTTTACAATAGTTTAAGATTTGTTTTAGTTTGTTTTAGTGTTTGTTTGGTTTGTGAAGAAGTTTTCACAAGTGGAGGAGATAATCTTCATTGTTTGAGCTTCAATCTCCATCTCTCCATCTTGTTTTTTAGAGAAGAATTTCTAAACTCAATACTAGTTTTGCATTAATTATTTGTTGTTTGTCATCTTCATTAAGCTAGTGTTTACATTGAGTTTATATTTGATTTTCTATTTGTTCACACACACCCTATTGAGCTTATAGTATTTCATATATAATATAATTTAGGGTTGTGGGTTTGTGACATTGAGAGTGAGTTTTTATTGTGTTCTCATCCATATTAGAGAACAAATTATTGTATAGAGCTTTCATTGTGAGAATACACTTTGTAATACATTTGTACACCAAGATAAGTGTGTAGTGAGAAATGGGGTTATCCCAAGAGGAGTGGTGTCGGTAGTAAAACCTAAGAAGATGTTGTAAATTCGAGCACTTAAGGGAGACACGAGCTAGAGACCAGCACTTAGAGGGTATAGAGTAGGATTATAAGAGTGTTGATTGCAAAGTTTTCGGTGAGCTAGAAAATCGAGTGTGAGGTGTAAACGTTTTCGGGTGAACGTCAAAAACCCGGTGTGATAGTGGATTTCTCCCCGGAAGTAGGGAGTAGAGACGCAGGACGGAAGGTCTGAACTCCGTGATTATTTGCTTGTGTTTGAGTTTGTCATTGGCGCATTTACTTTTGTGTTTATCTTATATCGTCATTGTTTCTTACTCTTTGTGTATATTGCTTTATCACATTTGTAGTTTATTTATTTTATCCTTTGTTTATATTGCTTATCCTTGCATATAATTATTACATATCTTACTTGCTAGGATAACTTATTAATTATTTTTAATTGATATTAAATCAGATTAAATTAGCATAAATCCTATTCATCCCCCCCTCTAGGGTTCTTTCCTAATGACATTAGGGTCTAACAATTGGTATCAGAGCTTGGTGCTCTTGATTAGAGGCTTAATCGCCTAGAGTTAAAGTTCCTTGTTCTTATATTTGTGTTAATCTAATTTTGAGATTTATTGTTATCTTGCTTGCATATACATATATATATCATGGATATGAATGGTGTTAATCTAATTTTGAGATTTATTGTTATCTTGCTTGCATATACATATATATATCATGGATATGAATGGTGCATCTTGTTTAGGCTATGATCCTAGTATCTTGCTTGCATATACATATATATATCATGGATATGAATGGTGCATCTTGTTTAGGCTATGATCCTAGTGTTGCTCCTAAAGTCAATGTTTTCCCCTATGTTCAATGGTGTTTTAGATTTAAACTATTTGTTAGATCTAAAAATATTAATTTGTGGGAAGTCATTGATCATAATTATGTTGTGCCCACTTTGGAGAAATCCAAGTAGAGTAAAAATGATAAGAAAATATATACAATGAACAAGCTTGTATTAGAATTTTTATTAAATGTATTTGATTCATCTATATCTAACAAGTTTGATTCGTTTGATAGCGCTTACACTTTGTGGAAATTCATAGAAGCGCATCAAGAAAACTTAGAGGCGATCCGACAAGCTTTGACGGCTTCCTCTTTAAGTTCATGTGGAGCATCATAATGCACACGGTCACTAGGCGATAGCTCTAGTGTGGTAAACGAGTTCGAATCCAATAATAATTTATCTAGTGATGAATTTGCTTGTGCATCAGAAAAATTATTACATGCCTACAATAAATTGCATCATACCTTTTTAGAGTTAAAAAGCA
This sequence comes from Asparagus officinalis, assembly GCF_001876935.1. NCBI lineage: Eukaryota > Viridiplantae > Streptophyta > Magnoliopsida > Asparagales > Asparagaceae > Asparagus > Asparagus officinalis. The sequence continues at coordinate 104,674,556 of NC_033798.1, read as the reverse complement.
AGCATGAAGATTTAAAATCTGATCATAAGAAGTGAGCTTCCAAATTTGATATCATTACTCAAGAAAATGTTACTCTTAAAGAAAACAATGATATGCTAAATTTGAAAAATAATAATTTGAAATTGGATATTGCTAATTTGACTCATGACAAAAACAATGCTATTTTAGAAGTAGAAGCTAGTAGAAAACAATTGAATATTCTTGTAAATGATTTTGTTTCTTCTACTTCTAATAACAATACTTGTATGCATAATGATGAGTTGAATCATGTTTGGGATCGCATATCATCTTTAGATTCAACCTTTAAAACATGTATTGTTAATTACAAAAAGTTTATGGACATGTGTGCTAAGTCTCATTCTAAAACATCTAAACATCCTATACATCACGCACACATGTATAACAAAATCTACAAATACACAAATTGCGATCGTAAAGACCATCTTGCTAGATTTTGTTATGATGCACATAAACCCACTAAGGCTCATATTAATTCTTCTCGTGCATCTCATCAAGCTTCATCATCACACACACATGTACATGCACACATTCATAGAGTTCATCATAAGCATGCTCATGTGTATAAATGTGATCTATGTGGTCGATTTGGTCATTTGGCAAAGTTTTACTTTGATTTGTAAAAGAATTCTAGTTTGCCAAATGTCTCTAGTAGATCATATGTTTTTAAATGTGATGTTTATGGTAGGTTTGGACATCTTGCTAAATTTTATTTTGATGTGCAAACGGCTCTTATTTTGCAAAATTTCTAAAAAGATCACCTTTGTTTTACGAAGTTTCTCGTTTGCAAAATAATTTTAAAGAACTTATTTTTGCAAATGAGTCACGTGCATGACCGTTTGGTCAACATAAATCATTTCAACCATTTTATTGTACTTATTACAACCGGAAGAGTCATTTACACAATTTTTTTGACCGTGTTCGTGTACTAAATGCGTCCAAATAGGTTCATAACTCTAGGGTTTTGAGCTTAAAAGATAGAGGTCATGTCCCTAAATCTTTTGGCACCAAGAATGCTTGGATGCCAAAATATTTTTGATTTTAAACCAAGATTTTTAATATTTTCATTTTTTTATTATCTCTTGGTTTTGAAAAATGTGTTTTTGAAATTTTTGAAAATGAAAACAATTTTTTGATGAATTCTTTTGTTTTCATGTTATTTGTTTTTTATTGTCATGGGAGGTTTGTGTTTGAGCAACCTCTGGATTTATTGGGTGTTTATTTCCCAAATCATGTTTACCGGGTGCTAAAATATTTATATGGGTTGATGTGGTTGCCTCTCTTAATTTCTTGTTAAAATTGATATTGGTTGGATTTTAATTTGATTTATGATTTCATTAGTTTGATGTGTTTTTATTTGAAATTTTTTTGCATGATTCTCATGTTCTTCTTCTTTTGATTTCATAAATCGTTTTATTCATGGTTTTTATGTTTTTGTTTTGAGACATACTCTTCCATAATGATACATCAATATGTGTCATCATTGTATTTTTGTATGTGAGTTTTGCTAAAGCATGTTTCTCATCTATGTTTACTCACATGTTTGCCTTAGCACTTCATCTCATATATTCCATAAGGCATTTTGATAGGGGGAGCAATCTCTATTCATGTTTTTATACTCATCTATGCTAATTTGTAGGGGGAGTTTACACTCTCTTATTGTTATCGCCATTTTTTATGTTGTCAAAAGGGAAGAAATATTATGAGTATATCTTGCTTGTTTTTATGTATGATAATCATAATTCATATATTCATTTCATATCATGCATATATCTTTTAGTAAATTGTTTGTCATCATCAAAAAGAGGGAGATTGATGGCCCTTTTGTTTTGATGATGTTTTAACAAATAATTTACGTCTAATATTGTTTATTTAGTGTTTGTGTTTTCTTATTTATTCTAGACAAACAATGAGTCAGAGGTTGGATGGAATTGCGCCATAATGATCATATCAAACAAAGGTTGGCGGAATATCGGTATGAAGTCATTGTACATCAAGTCATATTCAAGATCAAGCTTTATCCGCATCCAAGATAAGCATATTAAAGATCAATCAAACTTGGATATTTTTAGTTTAGGTTTTATATTATGTCTCTTTAATACTCTAAGCTCAATTTCATATACACATACATTTAAATTTTATTGGTTTCTATGTGTGTGTGCGTGTGTGTGTACTAGTTTTTATGCACGTGTATTGCACGTGGTTAAATATCATAATTATTTATTTTTAGTTTATTTTCTTACTAAAATTTGTTCTTCAAGTTTGATTTTTGCTCACTTATGTCTCTAAAATTTAATATTGTGATTATTTTATCTTCTTTAATATTTGTTTGAGTGGGCTACATGAAAAAACTAATATTTGTTTCTTAATATTTGTTTTAATGGGATACACGAAAACAATATGAGGCCAATTTGAATATTCATGTTATTTGGATCGACATGAAAGGAAGGTTCACCTAAGGAAGTATAATGTTGTCAAAGTAGAAAATATTTAAAACAAGTAGCATTATAATAGCAAGAGAAATAATTAAAGCCAATAAGCCTAGACAATTGATTAGAAGTGGCTACATGGCACAAAAGAGAATATGAATTTTATTCATAATCATTGATAGACTTCATTGAAAACCATAAACTAAATATTAATGCTAACTCTAATATAATTTTATATGATAAAAACATCCACAGAATAAGTATATAAATATGTACTTATTTTCGCATTGATAAATTCTAGGAAGGTCGAGATTTAGATCGTCAACTTTTTGGCATTATTATTCTAACTATCTAGATTACAATTAGACTACTAAATCTGCAATTGGCAAATAACTAAAAGGACAAATTTTCAAAACCGACCTCTCGACCTGTTTTCAGCCCTTGGCTGAAAACAGGTCGGTTTTTGTAAATATTTTTAAAACCGGTTGTTTTTTGTAATTAAAAACCCAAAGGGGTCAGTTTTGAAAATTTGTCCATAACTAAAATGTTTTTAAGAAAAAAAACAATGTTGTTCTTTCATTTATTTGACACTATAATATTCTTTCCTAACATAGAATTTGAATACATAGACCATATTATTATGTAATACTTCCCGATATATGTAAACGAAAAAAAGGAGCAGCAAAATCACTGACAATACTCGAGGAACAAACTGAGCAGAATAGAATCTTCACAGAAAGCTTCCGTAAGTAATAGCAACAAATAAGCAATACAACATATCTAAAAAGATCATTTTTCTCCATAATTTACTTAAGATATTTTTAACAGTTTATGCGACTGTGCTTAGCACAAATAAAAACATAGTACTAAAGAATCAACAAATCCTTGAATTCATATAAAAATAGAGGTCCATTAAAAGTTTTCTACAGCAGACTTCATGTCTCTTATCAATTTTCTTGTCGAGTCAAAACTTTCCGAGTACGAAGAAAGACATGGAACAGCTTCATTTAGGATTGGAGTGCAAGTATCATGCTCAAAGTTATAACTGCATAATCTGCTTGAATAGTTCTCGTAATTATGGTACTCAAACAAAATCTTGTCATCAGCGATACTGATAACTTTGGGTAATTGTGGTGAACCTAAACAGCTCTCTCGATAAATTTCGGTACAGACGCTCAACATCTCAATCCAATTCTTATTATCCTTGAGCATCCATATCTTCACCTGAGTTTTTTATATGTAACAAGCGCAACGCAAACATGACCTCTTAGCTCATGTATAGTTATACAACAATCTCAGTTTTTTATATGTAACAAGCGCAACGCAAACATGACCTCTTAGCTCATGTATAGTTATACAACAATCTCTCCTAAGTGTGGGTATGAGGCGCAACGCAAACATGACCTCTTAGCTCATGTATAGTTATACAACAATCTCTCCTAAGTGTGGGTATGAGAGATCGATGTAACTTCAAACTTCTCATGTTTGATATCGAACCTAAGGACAGCCATGTAGTAGCCTTCATTTTCTTCTAGCTAATTTGTATATCATGATTATTTAAATTGATAAAAATAGAGTTAAAACAAAAAAAGAAAATAAACTTTTTTGTGAGATTGATCATCAACTCAATAATCTCTTTCTCAAATAAAATATTATCATTGTTTTTTAACCCAGATTGTGGCCACGTGATCTACTATTTTTGAGTTATAAACACATTAATCTAGTACAATCTCTCTATTTATTAGTATATTGAAGTCTTTAAAAGATGGGTGATCATTCAATTCGCAAAGGGATTTTGCATATTAATTTACTTGTAATATGTCCATTAAATTTTTAATTAACTTTACATTGTAGTTTGTTACTTGTAGTACTGTTGGCAATATCATTATCTTTCCTCTTTAAAGATTTCACTGGAATATGTCGAACGTTATTGTTAAGACTCATCAATAACAACATTATCTTTCCTCTTTAAAGATTTCACTGGAATATGTCGAACGTTATTGTTAAGACTCATCAATAACAATTTGTGGAATTTTGTGTCGTTTAAGACTCATCGATAACAATATAATTTAAATAAAGCAGATACAAGTTTACGTAAATATATTGAAAAAATAAACTATATAAACAGTGATAGGAGAACTTGAGAGGAAAAAAAGGACTTGAAAAAGGCAAGTGAAAAATAAATGAATTTAAAATAAAGAAATGAGGCTGGATGTGCATATGATTGTATCATATGTATTTGTACTTAAGGAGGTATTTCATATACATATTGTATCATATGTATTTGTACTTAAGGAGGTATTTCATATACATTGGTACTAAATAATAAGTGGCTTAAGTCGATGTTTCCATGCTCAAAACGTTTTATAGGATCACATAGGCAAAAGAATATGGTAATAATATCTGAAACACTTTGTGACCTGTCTTTGTCCTTCACATATCACATCAAACCCTATCATGCATATTTTAGCATTTAGGGGACCAATGAACAAAGGCATACATTTTTTAAGAAAAAATTAGCTTATGAGATATTAATGAGAAGGAACATACCAAGAATGAAATCCTATCATAACAGAGATGCTACTATAAAAATCTCTGCATCTTACTAAATGTAAAGATCATTGAGACTCGAGAGTCTCCATTCCGCTTTCAAAATATGTTGAGTTCAGAACATCTATGGCATTGACAGACTAAAGTGTGTAGTTTAAACTGTAAGTCATAAATTGCAACATCAAAATTGAGTAATCCTAATACGAATCAAATAAATAAAATAATATTTTGCTGATTCATTTTTAAATATGGGCTTGGTAATTTAGTAATTTTAATGTGTTATGAAAAATCCCCTGATAAGCAAATATCAATCACACAAAAAGCAAAGAAAATATAAACAAGATAATACACACGTGTAGTTCATGGTTCAAATCACTAATTCCAAATCACACTACAAGAAATCTAATATAATCTCTCTCAAGTGAAGAGGAACCAAAGAGCCAATACAAATATCAGCAGCCAAATAATTTAATTATCTTGTGGTTCAAAATATAGAGAGGAGTGATCTCTGTTCTAAACTACTACAGTTGTCTCAAATTTCTATCCCAGCTCATGATATATATAGGTACACATTTTTGTTTTTCAGCCTTTGCATAAAGTAAGAATTTTAATTCTAAACAAATTGGATTATAATCAAATAAGCTAGGTAAAGAAATTTATTGAGATCATTTGAATTTCCTTATCAACATCAGCTAACAGCCAATAGGAACGAAACCACAAATTTTATTAATAAAGATATAATTATTAATTAAGATTAGATTATAATGTAACATCCAAAAAGTGTCAAGGGTAATAGGATATTTAAAAATTGTATTGGATAATTATGATATATTATGATTAAAATATAATATTCAAAAGAGTTAAGTGTAATATTGGCCATGAAAAGTTTTTCCGAACTCATAATTTTAAAGAGGGCATGATAGTGGAACAATCATAATAATATCTGAATATAATGGAAAATGACATAACATGAGCGATATTAGTCTAACTCTACTATTTGCTTTAATGTTCTTAGTACCTAAGTTATTTTATTTTGGTTGGATGAATATGTAGATGTCACGTTCCTGTCATTCTTAATTACTATAGTTAAAGATTTTTGTTATAGGCAAAAAGTTCTCATGGATCAATATGCATAACTTTGTATCTCATTCTGCGATAGTTGTTACAGAAGAGACAACGTTCAACAACCTAAAACTCTCATCTATAAGTATCTCAAAGAAGTGGTGGTGATACTAAAGTCTAAGGCGAGCGAGAATGTGCAATTGAAGAGCAGGTAGTCACATTGTCATCATGCGGGTAAAGAAAGCCATAATAAATTTTAATTTTTATGTGTTAAGATTAAAAAAGAAAGACTTATTTTTATATATACCTCTTAAACCATGCATATTTGCAAAAATACCCCCAAATCTTAGTATTGACAAAATTATCCCTAATCATCAATTGTAGAAGAAAAACATATCTCTACCCCTCTCCACAAACCAATTCATATTAAATCCTAGCTAGTCTTTCATTTGAGCTCTAAAATATAGAATTCACTAATCTCCACATCAATGAAAAAAAAATCTTTTAGTGGGCTTCAAAGGTAAAGGTCTGACAAACATCAAAATTGGTAACCTTTTCATTTACATTTCATAAAGACAACAAACACCAAGCATTGTGTCATTACTACACCTTATTACTTAATGATAACCTAAAACATTACAAATATTCATAGACACCAAGCATTGTGTCATTACTACACCTTATTACTTAATGATAACCTAAAACATTACAAATATTCATAGTAAATTATTGCCAATCTTTAATTTTAGTCTTATAGCTCCAGATTCACTAATTTTTACATTAGACAAAATATTATCGGTTTAGGACAAAGTTTCATCAATTCCATGGAATGAGTCGATGAAATAGGCTAGAATCAAATATGGTAAACTGCTCAATTAAAATTTCCGATTCAATAAATAAATAAAACTTATAGTTCAAAATAATATATCAGCAAATACCATTATTGCTAAGTACTAAATAGCATACTACCACCGATAAAAGTTAATTATGATTTATAATAAAACTTACAGGATGTTGCATCTATAGACCATCAAATTTAGGGTAATCCTCATACTCGCTCGCTGGATCATAACCTAAAAACCCGTCCAAATTTCACAAACAACATATACCAAACATTATAACTAACACAATAAAAAATTATGTGAGTTAACTATTGTTGGCTAAAGATGACATCTAATAAATACAGCAAATAATTTGTAATATGATCACAAAAACTGCAGGATACAATAGAGAAGAGACAACATATTTTACCGCCATAAGTAAGGTGATGCATAACACAGAAGGGTGTTGCTGGCAGGTCCATTAGCGGGATACCTTCATTTTTCTTATTCTCACCATTCAATAGAGCATGCTAAATCATGCTAAAAGACAAAACATCAAGTAATATCTCAATTTGACTTGCGTACTTTTATTATTTAGGAAATGACATAACCTAAGAAACAAATAAATTTATAAGAAACCATATTAATCTTAACGACATATTTAACTAATTCGGGCCTTAGGAGCATCATGGGTCCTGGTCTTGGGTACCAAAGATAGCTTTTGCAACAAATCATCTACTCATCAAAACTCTTGCTTTTTTTCCTTATTGTTTTGAGCAAAAAGTTAATAAAAACTCTACTCAACGCGCAAAGTCTCTTTCAAATTTAAACAATGACATATAATCAAAAAAATGATAAAAAGAAATGTCAAATCAATACACAATCAGTTAAAAAATTTTGTAAAAGCTTTATAGAAATCATAAACTCATATCTTAGATTGAATATCTAAACATAAACTCTAAGAAAACCCTAAACCAATAAACCCCATCACAAATCTTTCAAGAATAGAACGCCCAAAACAAATCAAGATCTAAGAAGAAGTAAAAAATAAAATGAAAAGGAAAGCATACATTCATTACAGGAGTGACAGTCAAAAATTCGAACCCTAGGAGAAAAAAACAGTCGTCGCAAAGAAGTTGAGAAAACTCTTTCGATTCCATAAAAGGAGACAGCTCTTTTTAGAGGTGGTGGGGGAGAATTATTTATCTAAAATTGAGGTATTCACTAATTGGTAAAGATAGTTGTGGGTAAATATTAGTGCATAGATTAGGATGAGAATGTAATTAAATTTCTTAATTCCAATATAATCTATATACAATTTGTTTCCTTATCTTTATACTATGTATATCTACTAAGAATTTATTAATTTCCTAGTCTAATGATGGATTAGTATTAAAAATTAAAATTTGATTAGTATAGGATAGTTCAAACTTTTAGGGGTATTTTTGTCTACGAAAGATTTTTCCGAACTCGTGCTTTTAAAATAAGTATGATATGATATATATATA
>NC_033798.1:104663890-104665879 GCF_001876935.1 Asparagus officinalis | reverse complement strand
TATATATATATATATATATACACACACACATTTTAGTTTTTGGTTTTCATGTTTATATGAAATTACATATTTCATATTTATTGTTTTATTTTGGTTTAGCTTTATAGATATGAAACAATAATTATATTCATATACACTTTCACATGTTTCATATTCTATTGCTTTTGGAAAAACAAGTGTATTTGTATAATATATACATTTTTGAGAAAATAATGTATTCTTGTTTATGGACTTAACAATCACTGTTTAAATATTTTATTAAGTCTATAAAATTATTTTATAAAGTTTCAAAAGTTTGTTTAAATCAATATGTCAAAAACATGTATGTTTAGTTTTCATGTTTTTGGATATTTTTGTAAAATAATAATATTTTACAATTGGGAAGTGCAAATCCAAAAATTCTTCTTGTAACATGTTTATTATCATGTTTATAAATATTTCTCAAAGTTTTATATTTTTTAGGATTTATTTGATATTTTTTATCAATGTTTAAAAGTTAATTTTTGGATATACACAGTCTTTGTGCATGTTCATAAGTTGACTTATCAGGTTAGATAAGTCGACTTATAAACTGCTCTGGAATGTGTGATTTTTCTCTGCCAAGTCGACTTATACAACCTGTCAAGTTGACTTATAGTAAGTCGACTTATGCTTTCTTCCAAATCGACTTATATGTTGATTTTTGACTATAACGACTAGTTATAAGTCGACTTATAAAAAGGTACAAGTCGACTTATAACATCATAACGACTATATTTCCAGACTCATTGTTTTTTGGGTTTTTTTATCTTTTTGCTGGGTTTTTGTTGTGTTTTAGGCTCTCCTATATATACTCCCTTATACCCAGCTCTATTACCAACCAAGAAGTGTTTAAAAACAAGTTTACAATAGTTTAAGATTTGTTTTAGTTTGTTTTAGTGTTTGTTTGGTTTGTGAAGAAGTTTTCACAAGTGGAGTAGATCATCTTCATTGTTTGAGCTTCAATCTCCATCTCTCCATCTTGTTTTTAAGAGAAGAATTTCTAAACTCAATACTAGCTTTGCATTAATTATTTATTGTTTGTCATCTTCATTAAGCTAGTGTTTACATTGAGTTTATATTTGATTTGCTATTTGTTCACACACACCCTATTGAGCTTATAATATTTCATATATAGTATAATTTGGGGTTGTGGGTTTGTGACATTGAGAGTAAGCTTTCATTGTGTTCTCATTCATATAAGAGAACAAATTATTGTATGAAGCTTTCATTGTGAGAATACACTTTGTAATACATTTGTACATCGAGAGAAGTGTGTGGTGAGAGACGGGGTCATCGCAATAGGAGTGGCGTCGGTAGTAAAACCTAGGGAGAGGTTGTAAATCCGAGCACTTAAGAGAGACACGGGCTACAGACCAACACTTAGAGGGTGTAGAGTGAGATTACAATAGTATTTATTGTAAAGTTTTCGGTGAGCTAGAAAACCGAGTGTGAGGTGTAAACGTTTTCGGGTGAGCGTCGAAAACCCGGTATGATAGTGAAATTCTTCCCGGAAGTAGGGAGCGGAGACGTAGGACGGAAGGTCCGAACTCCGTGATTATTTGCTTGTGTTTGAGTTTATCATTGGTGCATTTACTTTTGTGTTTCTCTTACATTGTCATTTTCTATTACTCTTTGTGTATATTGCCCTATCACATTTGTAGTTTGTTTATTTTACCCTTTGTTTATATTGCTTATCCTTGTATATAATTGTTACATATCTTACTTGCTATGATAACTTGTTAATTACTTTTAATTGACATTAAATCAGATTAGATTAGCATAAACCCTATTAACCCCCCTCTAGGGTTTTTTCCTAGTGGTATTAGGGTCTAACAAGTGGTATCAGAGCTTGGTGCTCTTGATTAGAGGCTTAATCGTCTAGAGTCAAAGTTCTTTGTTCTCATATTTGTGTTAATCTAATTTTGAGATTTACTGTTATCTTGCTTGCATATATATATATATATATAT
>NC_033798.1:104654637-104663012 GCF_001876935.1 Asparagus officinalis | reverse complement strand
CAGCTTTTTGGCAGCTTTCCCCCAAAATCACCCCTTAAAAAGGTGATTTTGGGGGAAAGCTGCCAAAAAGCTGACATTTTTGACAGCTTTCTCCTCTTTTACCACCCAAAAAAACCTATCCAAACAGCCCCTAAGCCACAAAGCTGAGGGCTTCTATAATCCGATGGTTTACCTTTTGAGGGCTTCAATGGTTGGACAAACCAATTAAACTAGCAAGAGTTATTTTTTTCATTTTAATTGTCATTATAGTTCGTAAATCAATGTTTTTTTTTTCGTTCATCAGTATTTTTACTAGTCCTCCAAATCTTCATGTTTTGATATTTGAACAAATTTTCAAAATAAACCCATTTTATTTTTTTATTAAAAAATTCGACTCATTCTCATTTTATTTATCAAAATCAACCCATTTCGTGACCACGTCAGCAGCGTGGCCACGAAATGGGTCGATTTTTTTTAATGACGCCGCTAAATAGTCGGGGTTGCCAACCCCGACTATTTAGCTATATACAAGCTAAAATTATTGGGGTTGCCAAACCCGACTAATTTAGGACCCTGTCTAATTGGTCGGGGTTGGCAACCCCGACCATATGGCAGAAAGGTAGCTGAGGTAAATTTTCCTACCACAAAATGGTCGGGTTTGGGAACCGTGATCATTTCTTGTACGTGCACAAAATGATCGTTTCGTGTATGAATCTCTATAGTGGCTTGATTGATACCACTCAGAAGCGAATGTGTAATACGATGTATTTGCACCCCCAAATTGCTTGGTCGTAACCGCTATAACATGTGAACATGGCAATTTTTGTAATTCTGGTATGTTACATGTGCATGCGCATTGTGTCCCTCGTAGATTGACGGTGTAATTATGATCGTGATTGTCTGTAACCTCCCATTCATTTATAGCAAATCTCACAATCTTAGTCAATCTGGCCTGCTTGACACGAGCTCCTATAATCTCTTCATTTTTTGGAGTGAACAACGTCCCCCACTTTGCTCCATCCTCTCGCCACTTGACAAAATACTTATCTAGTCTATAAAATGTTCTCGCAACCAACGCCTGTATGGGCATTGCTCGAGCCCCCTTAAGTACACCATTGAAGCTTTCAGAACAAGGGCATTGCTCGAGCCCCCTTAAGTACACCATTGAAGCTTTCAGAACAATTAGTTGTCATCATGCAATAGCGATTCCCTCCATCTTTACTTAGTGCCCACCGGTCGACGTAATCGCTTCCCAAACTATTCTCAATCCAATCATGTGCAGCTGGATATGTTGTCTTGATTTGATCCCGTATCCGATCATACACACACGTTTCGGGTGTAACACCTGCTTGCCAAAGAAGGTTTTATAAATGTACTTGACCAAAGCTCTTTTTAAAATTAACTCTAATGTGTTGTAAGCAATAGCGGTGATTGTGATGAGAGCCAAATCTTCTGTACAATGCTCTTGGAATACCTTTCATCCTGTAGGATATAAAAATAATTTTCCTAGGAGATAACACATTAAAAATATATAATTGGATGCAAGAAAAAAATCACTCCCAATTTTCACTGTTCTCGACCTTTACAACTACGAATGCCAAAGGAAATAAGCCCCCATCTGCATCTACTCCTGTAGCGACAAGCAATACACCCTTATATTTACCGTATAAGTGTGTCCTATCAATGCGAAGGATCGACCGACAAAATTTAAATCCCTCGATCGAAGGACTAAATACCCAAAATACAGAGGTGAATTTATGAACTCCCGGATTGACCTCTTTGGTTATGAGTTTATATTCAGATCCAGCATTGATTTTTTTGATCGCATCAAGATATTGAGGTAGAGTCGCGTAAGACTTCTCCCAATCACCAAATATTTTTGTCATCGCAATTCTTCTTGCATTCCACGCTTTGATATACGATATTTCAATCCATTTATCATGTGACACTCTCTCAATTTTGTCATCGGGCTTTAGTTCAAGCTTCTTCTTTAATATTGGCATAATCAACCGAGCTATGTAAGAGGCGGAGGCACCACTGTGGTCTCTCTCGAACATTGGATTGTTACATATGTGAACACCGTAGTATTTTGTGATCCTAAAATACCCATTATGTTTCTTTTCGGCAAATTCATATAACTTCCAAGGACATGCGTAATTAGATTCATTCCCCTCTGCTCGACCTTGCCTTTGTGTATTCATAAAACAGATTGGCTCATAACTTGTACGATTGCTTTTAATTTGCTTGAATTTGACCAACTTTTTGATTGAGTAATCACGAATAGCATCAACCAATTGGTCTTTAGTCTCAAATAATTCACCAACTCTGAAAGGGACTACCTCATCATCTCCTCTATTGGATGAACTTTCGCTAATACGCATATCATGTATTGTGGAAGAACGAACCCACTCATCATCCTCAAACTCGTTGGGGGGTGGTTCTTCGTACTAAACATATTCATTATTAACATAAGCTTCATCTGGCAAAAAATTAAAAAAATATTATCAATTACAACCCTAAACCCTAATTACAATAAACCCCAATTACAACCCTAAGATCCAATTACAATAGTAAACCCCCAAATCCTAAACCCTAAAATTGACCCCAAAATCCTAAACCCTAAAATTGAGTATTTTATGCCCCAAATGTCAAATTTTAACTACAAAAAGAATAAATTTTCTAAATAAACCACTACAAATAGAGTTCAAACACTATAAATTCGTTTTGGAGAGAAAACCCTAGATTTCTACGTTTCAAATGAGAAAAGAATGAAGAGAAAGTACCTGTTAGATCTTTCACACTGAAATTCCGTACAAAACTTAACGTTGAAATCAGATATTCGTGGCTCAATGAGAGTTTATGAGGAGGAGAGCGACGAAAATGAGAGAGAGACGCGGCTGGAACCGAACAGGAGTGGGGAGAAAGAAGTCGTGGCCTTTATATAGGGGCGGACCCAGTTAACAAATAGTCAGGGTTGTGAACCCTGACTATTGTCCTTAGCCGTTTTCACCACTCGGCAACTGGGCCAGAGGTCTTTGCCATATGGTCGGGTTTAGGAACCCCGACCATTTCGAAATGGGCTTACGAATTGGTCGGGTTTGCCAACCCCGACCAATTAAACAAGATCCTAAATTAGTCGGGGTTGAAAACCCCGACTATTTTAGCTGGCACATAGCTAAATAGTCGGGGTTGGCAACCCCGATTATTTAGTAGCGTCATTAAAAAAAATCGACCCATTTCGTGGCCACGCTGCTAACGTGGCCACGAAATGGGTCGATTTTGATAAATAAAATGAGAATGGGTCGAATTTTTTAATAAAAAAATAAAATGGGTTTATTTTGAAAATTTGTTCCAAAGATATTTAGTCCGCCAAACTGCATTGTTATGCTAATATTAGTCCCTCTGGTTTGTTAAGGTTCTAAATACCGAGGAATATTCCCTTATGTTTAATTTTCTTCTTTAATTGATAGTTATAACCCTAAGTCCTAATACCTAGACCCAGATATCCTTTAAACTCAAACTAGATAAGAGCCCCAAACCTGAACCCGTTTCACCTCTCTCCTTCTCCGATGATCTATTAACAATGGTCCGATTTCTTAAAATGCTTTTCTGCAGAAGAAGTGGGAATTGGGAGAGAAAGTAGGGAATTTTTGTTGGGTGGGGAAATTAAATGGGTGTTTTTAGGTAATTAACCAGCTATGATTAGTCTAACCTAACCATGGTTTAGGGTTTTGAACACTAAAACCAACAGAGGGACTAATATCAGCATATTAATATAATTTAGGGGGGAAATCGGAAAACATGAAGACTTGAGGGACTAGTATCAAAATACTGATACGTTCAGGGTTTTTTTTTTTTTTTTTGTTTAGTGTAACTATGTTTAATTCTTAAGTTTTATTATTTTATCTTGAACAAGACAGAATTACTATATTCCAACTTGACAATAAATGAACAAATACCTGCAACTGCAGCTCCAAATGCAGTGTTTCCAGAATCCCTGAGATGAAGATTGAGCCTTGTGGTGTAATTGGGATTTGCAACATAGAAATCCTCCAAGGCCATGGGTATGCAACTCCAGCTTATGTTCCCAATCCATGAGCTCGTATCCAAAATCACACCGACATCCAATGATTTATCCGCAGCTCTAACTTTTGGAGACCAAAAGCTCAAAGAGAGAAGAAGCAAGAGGAGATGGAGATTGCCTTCACTTGCCGACATCTCTAAATTCTCTATACAATATTTCTCCAACGAGCTCTTTTAATTATGGTTATTTACTTATTTTGTGTGGATGAGTCCAAGTCAACTATTATTGTCTAGATTTAATTCCTCGGTCAATTGTCCAATCCGCTGTCTGGTTTTCTACACAGAGCAGCCTTGAATCTTTGACTACGAGTCAATCTGTAGGTCTTTAAGAGGCAAGAGGGCTTAGTCTTCGCCTTATTGGCCGTTTGCTGTTTGCAGCCAGTAGCTGATCTGGGCTTGTTAGTTTAAGTTTCTAAATGATTAAATTTAGAATCTTTTGATTCGGCCGGCCTCAAATTTTGGAAAACGATCACATTCTTGATTCTATTCAGACCTGGTTTTGGCTCCCGTCTATTTAATTATGCAAAATTTATAAGATAAGAGCGTGTAGCTGGTGATGATGTATGTAATGCTGTTTGAATAGAAAAATGTAACGCCGCAATCGTCATCGTAACTTTAGAATTTTGGCCAAACGTTTAGTGAATTAAGATAGTATCATAGCAACCCAAATTAAGATCCCACCAGCCATGAATTTAAAAATGAATTTTCTAAAAATTGACACTGCCACTACTTGAGTTTGGGTTTTTTAAAGGAAGCATGTTAAAATATAATGGTTAGACGCTTATAAGAGCATGCCGCATAATATTATTGCCTGCACGTATAGTTGGCAATGGGATAAATCTCTCTTATCTTTTTTCCCCCTTTTTTCTCTCTTTATTAGAATAAGACCAGAGCCTGAGTTTATTGATGTAAGAAATATTCAGTATCCACATAGAATAGGAAACATCGAAGAGAACTAAAAATCTAGCTCTTATCTGCCTATTTATTAGCTGGATTTGACTCAAATACCAAATCGATAAACATTTATACACAACTACACAACTTTTGGTTGACTTGGGATCGCTGTTGATTTCTAACCGAGATTTCCATCCTACTCGCATGTTTTTGTTAGTGTAGTTTCTTGATATTTAAGCAAGTAGAGAGGATACGGAGTCTCTTGACCTAGTCACCCAAGAAATGAGAGACCGAGAATGAAAGAACGAGTCAAGAAAGTGACAAATTAAATACGGTAGAAAATTAGATCAAACATTCACAGACTTTGAAGTCCGCAATCTCCTCATTGGAAAGCAAATTTATTCTTATGCCACCGTCGAATTCAACGGTAGACAAAATACTTACATGTATGATATCTATTTAATTAACAAAGGATATTATGTCCTAATTAATAGCCAATTTAGCTTAGTCACTTGGTCTTCATGAATTTAGTGTGTACATGTATCTAAGATCACGTATTAGAGATCATAATTTTGTTCAAGCCCTTTTTAAAGTTTACTAAGTAGGTAGAAAGATGTAGTTTTGTTACTGGATTCAGCTATTGGGTAATAAGTAGAGCCTAACATGAATCCACATTATCTATACTATTTATAAAAGTGAATACCCTGAAATTAGGGGGGGGGGGGGGGGGGGGGGGTGAATATGGTATATGCTAATCTAATTCGATATTAATGTCGATTTAAAACTTATAAACAATTATATCCTAGCAAGTATGATATTTAACAAATTATATATATGCAACGATATGTAATTAACACAAGGGTGAAATATACATGAAACAATGTAACAAGATAGCCGGGAAATAACCAATGCAAACACAAGAAAATGATCACGGAGTTCAGTCCTTCCGACCTACATCTCTGCTCCCCACTCTCGAGGAGAACTCCACTATCTCAACCGGTTTTCAACGCTGACCGAAAACGTTTACACCTCACAATCTCGGTTTTCTAGCTCACCAAAAATTTTCACAATTCACACTCTTGCAATCACACTATACACCCTTTAAGTGTTGGCCTAGCCCGTGTCGCATTTCTCAAGTGCTCGGATTTACAATCTATCCCTAGGCTTTACTACCGACGCCACTCCTCTTGGAATTGACCCCGTCTCTCACCACACACTCCTCTCGATGTACAAGTGTATTACAAAGTGATCTTACAATGAGGCACAAATACAAATTGTTTGTTCTTTACAATTGATGAGAACTCAATGTCAGCTCACACTCTAAGTAACACTCACCACAACCCAAATAATACAATGTATGAAATACTAAAAGCTCAATAGGTTGTGTGTGTAATGAAAGAGTACGTAAAATCAAATATAAACTTAATTAAAGTCTAGCTTATGGAAATGATAATCAAACATATAAATAACTAGAGATTGAGTTTAGAAAACTTCTCCAATGATAACAAAAGTGAAAGAGATGAGATGGAAGCTCAAACACAAAATGATAATCTCTTCTTCCTCTTGTGAAAACCTCTTCACATAAACTTTTGTAAAACAAACTTAAACAAACTTTAAACACCATTTAAACTTATTTAAAAACTCTCTTGATTGTTAGAAATAGTTATGGAAAAGGGGTATATATAAGGTGTTTTCTGTAAAAGTTGCCTTCGTTACTGAACTCGTTATAATATTAGTGTTTACAAAGAATTCAGATCTTAATCAAAAGAAAAGAAGAAAAATTACAACTTTCTCGAATATAACACAATATCCGTTCGTCGTCTCTTGCTTGCGTGGGTCTTTAGCCTGTGACGGGGATGTTGATATCCGTGGACTACCTAGCAATCAGATCAGGTCCAGAGCTTCGTCGATCCGTGAGGAGATCTAGAAATAGAAGCGCGTATCTCGACAAAAGCGAGATAATTGCTCTTTTTAGAATTACCATAACGGGATAATACTAAGGATTGGATACGGGTGATGTAGATCTGACGACTCTCGATCTCTTGAATTGAAGAACTCGATCACTCTTCAGTCCGGCAGGGCTTCGCCAATTCTCCAAAATTCCAGATCTGAAAAAATGAGGCCTAAGGCTTGTATTTATAGGCTTGAGGGGATAACGGAGCGGTTAAAACCACCTAAAAGCCCAAATCTGCATTGGAGACACCCCAGGGTGTCTCCACTTGATCCGATCCGAGACACCCAGGGGTGTCTCGGCCTTAGCCGAGACACCTTAGGGTGTCTCGTTGGTCCGAGACACTCCATTTGGTGTATTTGTCTGTTTCCGTCATAATTCCTTCGTCCGAACTCGGATTTGAGTGATTCGAAGTACGTTGGAAAACCGACAAGGAGTTCTATCAGCTCCGATGGTTGGATTATCTGTAGAATGAATGAGACACGAAGGGTCTTGTTCCTTTTGTAAACATCACGGGGCTCCTGATTAGCCCGTACCTTCGTTATTCCGAAATTCTGTCAGCTCACGTAGTTCGTCGATTCACTTCAAGCGTTCACCGACGTCAATCGAACTCTTGTGAACCGGATAGTGGCGTTCATCGTCGTTCCTTAACACTGAGCTGTTCGTGGAGACCTATAGGCAATTTTCGATGCCTACAGATATCCCCTCCAAAGCGTTCCAGACTCGTTTCTTTTATAGAAGAGGCTGGAATACTTTGGATGTGATTGGTCCAGTCTTCATTCGGTGTAAAGGGCCTGTGGTTAGCTTCAACTATAGGATAATTCAATTTTCGGTCTATTCAATGCTTTGACGAATAGCCGAAGTTCTTCCGGCGCTGCGTTTATCGCCTGGCCGTCGTCGGAGTCTCGAGTCTATCACCAGTGAGTTGAGTTTTGCTCGTGTCATTGAGTTGACTTTGAATTAACTATCTCTATCATATTGTGCTGACTTAGGATTTCTTGGCTCGTGTCATTGAGTTGACTTAGAACTGACTATCTCCGTCGCATCGTGCTGACTCAGGGTTTCAGATCGCTGTTTGTTGACTTTTGGTCGTAACGCGTTGATTGGCGTTGACCTAGGGTTACGCGTTGACTGGCGTTGACCCTAGGGTTTCGAACGTCGAACGTTGACTTTTTGTCGCAACGCGTTGACTGGCGTTGACCTAGGGTTACGCGTTGACCGTCATTGATCCTAGGGTTTCGAGCGTCCGTACGTTGACTTTTGATCGCAACGCGTTGACTGGCGTTGACCTAGGGTTACGCGTTGACCGGCGTTGACCCTAGGGTTTCGAACCGTCGTACGTTGACTTTTGATCGCAACGCGTTGACTGGCGTTGACCTAGGGTTACGCGTTGACCAGCGTTGACCCTTAGGGTTTCGAATCGTCAAACGTTGACTTGTGTTGCAACGCGTTGACTGGCGTTGACCTA
>NC_033798.1:104628093-104653823 GCF_001876935.1 Asparagus officinalis | reverse complement strand
GAGGAGATCTAGAAACAGAAGCGCTTATCTCGATAACGGCGAGATAATTGCTCTTCTTAGAATTACCACAACGGGATAATACTAAGGATTGGATATGGGTGATGTAGATCTGACGAAGAACTCTCTTGTGTTGAAGTGCTCGATCACTCTTCAGTCCGGCAGGGCTTCGCCAATTCTCCAAAATTCCAGATCTCAAAAAATGAGGCCTAAGGCTTGTATTTATAGGCTTGAGGGGATAACGGAGCGGTTAAAACCACCTAAAAGCCCAAATCTGCATTGGAGACACCCCAGGGTGTCTCTACTTGATCCGAGACACCGTAGGGTGTCTCCCCTCGATCCGAGACACCCAAGGGTGTCTCGGCCTTAGCCGAGACACCTTAGGGTGTCTCGTTGGTCCGAGACACTCCATTTGGTGTATTTGTCTGTTTCCGTCATAATTCCTTCGTCCGAACTCGGATTTGAGTGATTCGAAGTACGTTGGAGTCCGAACTTGGATTTGAGTGATTCAAAGTGCGTTGGAAAGCCGACAAGGAGTTCTATCAGCTCCAATGGTTGGATTATCTGTAGAATGAATGAGACACGAAGGGTCTTGTTCCTTTTGTAAACATCACGGGGCTCCTGATTAGCCCGTACCTTCGTTATTCCGAAATTCTGTCAGCTCACGTAGTTCGTCGATTCACTTCAAGCGTTCACCGACGTCAATCGAACTCTTGTGAACCGGATAGTGGCGTTCATCGTCGTTCCTTAACACTGAGCTGTTCGTGGAGACCTATAGGCAATTTTCGATGCCTACAATAGAAGAGGCTGGAATACTTTGGATGTGATTGGTCCAGTCTTCATTCGGTGTAAAGGGCCTGTGGTTAGCTTCAACTATAGGATAATTCAATTTTCGGTCTATTCAATGCTTTGACGAATAGCCGAAGTTCTTCCGGCGCTGCGTTTATCGCCTGGCCGTCGTCGGAGTCTCGAGTCTATCACCAGTGAGTTGAGTTTTGCTCGTGTCATTGAGTTGACTTTGAATTAACTATCTCTATCATATTGTGCTGACTTAGGATTTCAGATCACCGTATGTTGACTTTTGGTCGTAACGCGTTGATTGGCGTTGACCTAGGGTTACGCGTTGACTGGCGTTGACCCTAGGGTTTCGAACGTCGAACGTTGACTTTTTGTCGCAACGCGTTGACTGGCGTTGACCTAGGGTTACGCGTTGACCGTCATTGATCCTAGGGTTTCGAGCGTCGAACATTGACTTTTTGTCGTAATGCCTTGACTGGCATTGACCTAGGGTTACGCGTTGACCGGCGTTGACCCTAGGGTTTCGAACGTCAAACATTGATTTTTTGTCGCAACGCATTGACTGGCGTTGACCTAGGGTTACGCGTTGACCGGCATTGACCCTAGGGTTTTGAACGCCGAACATTGACTTTTTGTCGCAACGCGTTGACTGGCGTTGACCTAGGGTTACGCGTTGATCGGCGCTGACCCTAGGGTTTCGAACGTCGAACATTGACTTTTGTCGCAACGCGTTGACTGGCGTTGACCTAGGGTTACGCGTCGACCGGCGTTGACCTAGGGTTACGCGTTGATTGGCGCTGACCCTAGGGTTTCGAACGTCGAACTTTGACTTCTGTCGCAACGCGTTGACTGGCGTTAACCTAGGATTACGCGTTGACCGGCATTGACCCTAGGGTTTCGAATCGTTCGGTGTTGATTAGCGTGGATTTCGTCGCAACGTTCAAACAATCGACGAGAAAAGGCAAATTCGGACTTCGGAATGGGATCCGGGGGCTCGAAACTGGTTAAGACACCCGAGGGTGTCTCAACCTTGGCCGAGATACCCTTGGGTGTCTCGGCCAAAACCGAGACACCCTAGGGTGTCTCGGCCAAAACCGAGACACCCTAGGGTGTCTCGGTTCAAGGCCGAGACTCCCTCCTCTCCCTTTTTGCTTTTCTTTCTTTTTTTGTTTGTTTCCTTCTTTTGTTTTCCCCCTTCTTTCCATATTTTCAAAAGAGATTCCCTTTCCCTCGCGGTACTTGTTCGCTATCGGTCTCTCGCCGCTATTTAGCCTTGGACGGAATTTACCGCCCAATTGGGGCTGCATTCCCAAACAACCCGACTCGCCGACAGCGCCTCGTGGTGCGGCAGGGTCCTAAGAGCTGGGAGTTCTTCAAGTGTTTTCCTCGCTTTTCGGGTCGCTATGGTGATGTGCTGATTGATGAGGAGAAACCCAGAACTAATCGGACTGCTCTTGACGTTGGTTGTTTCCGCTGGTTGGTAAACATCCGCGTTGGGTATCTCGTTCTCCGGGTGAAGAATCGTTACCACATAGAGCCTTACCTTCCCTGCCGTTTTGCCCGTCAGTTTGGCTACGACCAACTATATGTTGGGAATTCGAGCCATGATTTGAAGGTTGAGGGAGGGCTTATTGACGGCGTTCGGGCATGGCTATGGACTATGGTGGGCTGCACGGGAGCCCAATTTGCTCTTCCTTCATCTAGGCGCAAGCCGTTGATTACTTTCCTCAGTTGTAAGTGGTTCATTTCTGCCAATGAGTCCATAGGTGTGAGGAGTCTCTCAGAGTTACAGTCTGAGCACTTGGTTCAAGTCACTATGATGGCTGCTCGTAAGGCTAAGCTTGCTAGGAAACAGGGGAAGAAGCCTGCCAAACCTTCTCTCTCGAGCAAAGACAGGATGGAGGACGATGAAGAGCTCCTTCCTACTGATGATGAGGACGAGACTTCTGAGAAGGAGTATGTGGATATAGATACTGACAAAGAAGAGCTTAATGCATGTTTGTCATGCTCTTTAGCCTTCTTTCTCAATTTCAATTGGTATTAATGAAAGGTCTTATTCACTTATCCTAACGACATGACTCTTATCACCTCAGGTAGGACAGTCGATGAGCATGAGTCGCTCGCTTCTCGTTATGCGAGATCCAGACCTAGCGGCGAAGCTCCTACACAAGTTGAGACGCGTGGCAAGTGTTAGATATAGGTGCCCTGTAGGCAATTATTGTATATTGTAACAGGACCTATATGTATATAACATCCTTGTTCAAAATGATAGTATGCTATTTTGGTTAGATTTATCTGATGTTCTAAATATACAGATAATGTCCTTAGAATAAATACTAGACTATCAGACATTTCGGATAGTGATCGTAATGAAGAGATCTGATTAGTCGGTAACGTATATTCTAAAATGTTCCTAGTTGATGAAGTGTTGAGATAGGACATCATCACTTTGGTTTAGACTAGTGTATGCTTTATTTCTCCTTTTGAAGGAGATGATCAATCTCTTAGATCATTGATGTGAGACATCAAGATACAGTATACAGGTGACTCATTAGTGAATGAGTTGACTGAACGACTCGCCGAGAACATCTAGTTGGTAATATACTTAACTGTCAAATAGAAGTTCTCAAGTGATATAGTACATAGTAGTCTCTTGACCTGAGGCATGAGTGCAATATCTTATATGTCAGTAAAGATGTATTTAGACTTTTACCTAACCACAGTTCTTATTGAATTGTGCATAACGGTTCTTGTTGGGTACATCCCGAGACATAAGTAGATATTGAGATGCCAAGAAGGGATTCGTCTCTCCCAGTATAGGGGTTGATGTCATAAGATTGTTTGATATAACTATAGCCTGGAAATCCTTGGCCAAGGTGAATAAGATAAACTGAGTGTCAGTTTGATCTTATAGGTTATGAGTTTAATATCAATAAACACTAATCAAGCTATTAGGGTTTGACAGTTTGCCATACCCTAGGCTCAATAGTTTGACATGGTTTGACGAAGAGACCGGACTGTACGGTATTATCATTGAGTGGTCCTGATAAAATTGGATAAGCATCTTGCAGACCTTTATCACAACTTATACCCGGGTGGTCTTCATGTGTAGCTAGCACCTCTGTTGTACTTATGGATATGATCCACTACCGAGTTTTTTAAGTTGGGCCCTAGAGTCACACCAAGCGCGTACTTGAATCCTATGAAACACAATTTATGGAGTGATGCGTATGATTGATACGCATATATGATTTCTTCCGGATACACATAAACGGTTATGTATATCGGTAAAATCGGAATGCTATGTGCTTAGGAAATGAATTCCAGTATTTTTCCCATAAAGTTAACTTTTAGTCAACTAGTTGACTTTTTGGTCAACAGTTGACTTTTGGTCAACTCTTGATTTATTTGGTCATATAGTGACTAATTAGTTAAAGATTGGAATAATACTATATACCGTATTTATGAAATACTGTATTAGTGATAATAATTTGGTATTCTCATTTATGAAATACACATACCATGTATAATGAGTCATGAGATGAGTCACTTAGTGGTATGGTTTGAGCACATGGTTTATTAGCACATGGTTTTGAAATGTAATGATTCATAAGATGATTCATTGCATGACTCACTTGATTAATCATTAATTTTTGATGATTCATTGCATGACTCATAGGATGAGTCATTCATATCATGAACACATTTCACTCTATAAATATGAGCTCTTTTTCTTTTGGAAAGGTTAATGAAAAATTGGTTAAGTGTTTTTTTTCCATAAGAGAATAAAAGAGAGCTCTCCTCTTACTAAACTTTAGCAATCTTTGAGCAAGAGGAAGTAGTAGGATTTTAAGAACCCCGGGATGGATATCTTGCCTTGTGTCTTAAGAAGACTCCCATTTTATCAAGCTCAATTGAAGACTTGGAGATCCACTACAAGGAGATTTTCTACTACAAGGAGCAAGAGCTAGGGGTTATTCGATCTTCCATCGAATCACGCTACGAAAGTATGACTTTCTAACTCTTGTATGCTCACTTAATAATAAGGATCATGTTAGATTTAATTAGACGATCCATATGAATATTTCATGCTCTCTACATGCTTAGTATTTTTGTACATACATGTCTTCCGCTGTGTATTATGCATGTAGACATAGCACGATTTCCTTCATGGTATCAGAGCTATGGTTCTATCTAATTGAATCTTAACATGTACATCTAACTCATGGAGGACCTTGTTCTTGCTTCTAATTTCTAGTTTACATGAAACTAGTTAATTAATTCAAGTTATTTTATAAAATAATTAATTACGACTAGTGTAGTTGTATGTTAGAAGCTTGTTAGTCTTTTTTGAGTTTGGATAATCCTTATGCTATATAGTTTCCAATATGTTACATAACTAGATAGATGCATATTTCTTAATGTTGATTAAGTTATATGATTTATCATCTTGTATGGATGTTATGTTTATGGATGGTAGTGGACAACTATTCTCTTGTATGTTTTGTATTGATGTAATAAAGTTAGAAATGTAATAATTATTTACGACCTCTTCCCTCCCCGAGCATGGGCTACGCCTACGGGTTTAGGCACTTGCTCACCGATCATGGGCTACGCCTACGGGTATAGGCCCTTGTTCGGGTGTGGGGGGGTATGGTTGCTTAGTTTAGTTATTTCATTTATAGCTTTTGCTTTATATTTAATGCAATATTATTACCCATCCTACGAGATGGTTTTTCCATTATAAATGGGGCTTGCACGTCCTATGTTTATATGATTGTAATAATACAGAGTTTGCAAGGGAACAAGCACCGCAAGGAGTTGCATATGGCTTGCTAAAATGTAATTAGTGTAGTTGCATTTTATTTTCTTTAGTTGTCCACTACCATTCTATATAAGTTTTACATTACATATGTTGATATGTTGGTTGTGCCCCAAATTGTAGATGTCAATACAATTGGGTGCTATTTTTTGCAAAGTTTATATCTCTATCTCACTAGAGAATAGTTTTTATTATAAAAACTCATTTTTTAAACTTTGTGAGACATGGCAATAAGAGTTTATTGACCATAGAGTGGTGAGATCGACATTAACATAGTGTTAGTGTGAAAGATAAATAAACCTAAAGCAGTTAAAAGAGATGTATTTAGAATGAGCTTTTAACTAGTGTCAAGGAAAGTAATTATGAGATATAGCTCATGGGGTGATGCCCAACTTAAGATTAGGGGTGATGCCCAATCTTTCGCGCTATAGTCTTAAAGAGAAGTGGTTACTTAATTAAGGTCCGATAAATATTCCCGGTGAATAGCTCGGAACCCTCCCACCAATCTTGCGCTTTCCTGGCTAGTTTAATTGTTGCAAGTATAAATATAGAGCATCTTTAAACTATATCAAGTTCGATTACGGTAAAAGATTTGAGAAATCGTCCGTAGCCCTCCATCATTTTAGTTAAATACTATTAAGCTTATAAATACTATGTTTGTTGGCATACGTCAAGGCATAACTATTCTATGGCTAAATAGTATTCATCTGTATATAAGATATAAGGATAGCTTAAGTTGGTTATGCAACTTTGTTGGCATACGTCAAGAGTTTGCATAAGTTAAATTTAAGCCAGTCAAGAAATGATGGGTACAAACTTGACTAGCATTTTATGATTTGTTGGCATACGTCAAGGTCATAAAAGACTAGGGGTAAAATCATATCAAGAATTACAAGAGTGTAAAAGACAAAAGTTGTCTACCAATTATTGAATGTGTTAATTTGTTGACATACGCCAAGGTTGATGCATTCAATGATAATTGGATCTTGATCCCACTTGAAAACAATGAGTTGTTTTCCGATCACCTATTATAAGGTTTTGAGGGACTCGAAAAATAGTGGGAGGCATAACTTAGATAAAAATAAACCAAATCTATTTTATGTATTGAACATCTGCTAAAATACCTTTTCTCTCTCTTTCAGGCCATTATGTCTGGTTTAAAACTCATATTGGAACAGAACAAGTTAACCGGTCCTAATTACAAAGACTGGTTGAGGAATGTTAAAATTGCCCTAACTTATGACAAAGTAGCATATGTCCTCACTGCGCCCGAACCTGTTCTAGGCCTAGAACCCACTATAGCGGAAACTGAAATCCGCAATACATGGGATAAAGATTGTTCACTTGCTCAATGCCTCACCATTGCCTCTATGGATTTGGTCCATCAGAGACAACATGAGAATATGGATATCAGATCCATATTTCGTAATACAGAAGAACTGTATGGCGAGCAACCGCGACAAATGAAGTACGCGGCGTCTAGGAATCTGTTCCAGACGAAAATGACTGTGGGATCTTCTGTTGGGGATCATGTCCTCAAAATGATCGCCTATGTCAATGAGCTTGAACTTTTGAACGTAGGCCTAGATGCAGATAGATATACAGATATCATTCTGCAGTCCTTGACACCAGCATACTCCCGATTCATATCACAGTTTTTGATGATGGATCTGGAGCCCACTCTTCCTGCCTTGCTTAATTTGTTAAGACAGGAAGAAAGTTCTTTGAAAAAGGGACAAACACCAGTCTTGGCTATAGGGCAATCTTCTTCCTCTTCTGGCAAATTGGTTGCTAAGAAAAAAGGAATGAAGAAAACTACTAAACCAAGGAAAGGTGTTAAGAAGGCTGTCAAGAAGGATAAAGGAAAGGCAAAAATGATGACAGCAGAATGCTTCCATTGTCATAAGTCAGGACATTGGAAAAGGAACTGCCCAGAATACCTAGCCTCACTCACCAAGAATAAGCAAGTTGTTGCTTCATCTACAGGTGTGTTTGTTACTCAGAATTGTTTTTCTATAAATCATACATCCTGGGTATTAGATACCGGATCAGGATCTCACATCTGTAATTTGTTACAGGGACTTAAAAGTTATAGAAAACTTGGAGCTGGAGAGATGACTATGCAAGTTGGTAATGGTGCAATAGTTGCAGCACTTGCAGTAGGGGATTTTCATCTAGCTTTACCAAATGGAAACGTTTTGATTTTAAATAGCTGCTATTTTGTACCAACTATGATGTGTAATATAATATCCATATCTTTATTAGATAAAGATGGATATGTATTTAAGTTGGAGAACAATGTTATGAATATCATATTTAATCAAAAGTTGATTGCTTATGGAACATTGTGCAATGGCATCTATATTCTTAATCAAAATACAATTCTGAACACTTATCACACTAATAAAAGAAAGCACTCAGTTATGAATGACGCTTTCTTATGGCATTGCAGACTTGGTCACATTAATAAAGAAAGACTTGGCGAGCTTCATAAGCATGGATATTTAGATCCATTTGACTTTGAGTCTTATGAGACTTGCAAGTCTTGTCTTAAAAGTAAAATGACCAAGACTCCATTTACAGGAACTGGAGTAAAAGTTACAGAACTCTTAGGACTGATACATATTGATGTATGTGGTCCTATGTCTACAATGGCCAAAGGTGGCTACTCTTACTTTATTACTTTTACTGATGATTTTTCAAGGTTTGGACATGTGTTTTTGATGAAACACAAATCTGAAGCACTTGAGAAATTTATCGAGTACAAAAATGAAGTAGAGAACCAAACGGGCAAGAAAGTTAAAATTCTTCGATCGGATCGAGGAGGTGAATACTTGAGCTCGGAATTCTTAGGTATTTTAAAAGAGAATGGGATTCTCTCTCAGGTTACTCCACCCTTTACACCACAGCTTAACGGCGTGTCAGAAAGAAGGAATCGTACCCTATTAGATATGGTACGTTCCATGATGAGTAACACTGAGTTACCTTTTTCATTCTGGGGGTATGCATTAGAAACAGCAACACACTTACTGAACAGGGTTCCAACTAAAGCAGTACCTAAACCTCCATATGAGATATGGAGTGGGAAGAAACCACATCTTAATTATATTAAGATTTGGGGATGTAATGCTTATGTAAAGAAGCAAGATCCCAAAAAGTTAGAGGCACGCTCAGTATTATGCAAATTTGTAGGATATCCAAGGAATTCCATTGGATATCAATTCTACCACATCGATGAACAAAAGATAGTTATTTCTCGGCATGCCACCTTCTTAGAGAAGGAATTTATTGAAAAAGAAATTAGTGGGAGCATGGTAGAACTGGAAGAAATTTCAGAGATACAAAATATAACTGATAAATTAGTGGAACCAGCAAATTCAGTTATACCAGAAGAACCTCAACCACTCCACAGATATCCAAGGCGATCTCATGCACCTAAGACACAATATAATTTTTTAGTTGAAGGTGACATGTTAGATCACGTCATAGATGATGACGAACCTTTAAGTTATCAGCAAGCCTCTGAGAGTAGGGACTCTGTTGCTTGGCATGATGCAATGAAATCTGAAATAGACTCTATGTACACCAACAAAGTATGGATATTAGACAATGCTCCTAAAGGGGTGATACCCATAGGTTGCAAATGGTTGTTTAAGAAAAAGTTGGGTGTAGATGGAAAAGTAGAGACTTTTAAAGCTAGACTGGTAGCTAAAGGTTTTCGTCAAAGACCTGGTTTGGACTACGATGAAACTTTTTCTCCAGTGGCTATGCTCAAGTCTATTCGGATCCTACTTGCTATAGCTGCTCACTATGACTATGAGATCTGGCAAATGGACGTTAAAACTGCATTTCTAAATGGTGATTTAGAAGAGTGCATATATATGACGCAACCAGAGGGTTTTGTAGTTAGTGGGAGCAGTGGAAAAGCATGTAGATTGCTTAAATCTATTTATGGACTGAAGCAAGCATCACGGAGATGGAACATCTGTTTTGATGATGCTATCAAAGAGTTTGGTTTCATCAAAAATCCAGATGAACCATGTGTGTATAAAAGGATAATTGGGAGTATTATATCGTTTCTTATTTTATATGTAGACGATATACTCTTAATCGGTAATGACATACCGTCATTACAAGCGGTTAAAATTTGGCTATCAAAAAGATTTTCCATGAAAGATTTAGGTGAAGCATCCTGTATACTGGGTATTCAGATCTATAGAGATAGATCTAAAAGGATGTTAGGATTATCGCAATCTAGATACATTGGCAAAGTGCTAAAACGGTTTAGCATGGAAAATTCCAAGAAAGGTTTTGTACCTGCATCTCCTGGAATCTCCCTCTCTAAAAAGATGTCTCCCCGGACTGATGAAGAGAGGAAACGCATGAGTCTAATTCCTTATGCCTCGGCAGTAGGATCGATCATGTATGCCATGTTATGTACTAGACCAGATATCGCTTATTCACTCAGTTTGGTAAGTAGATACCAATCTGATCATGGAGAAGAGCACTGGAAAGCGGTCAAGAATATACTTAAGTACCTTAAAAGGACTAAAGAGTTATTTTTGATATACGGTAAAAGTGACCTCCGAATGGAGGCTTTTTCCGACTCAAGCTTTCAGAGCGATATCGATGATAGTAAGTCTGTATCAGGATATGTTTTCACCCTCAATAGAGGAGCTGTCAGCTGGAAAAGTTCCAAGCAGGATACAGTAGCAGACTCGACTATGGAAGCTGAATACATTGCAGCTAATGATGCAGCTAAAGAAGCTGTCTGGATGAGGAAGTTCCTTTTAGAGCTGGAAGTTGTTCCCACCATTAAAGATCCAGTACCTTTATACTATGATAATAATGCTGCAATAGCTCTAACAAAGGAACCCCGATCTCACCATAAGTCCAGACACATTCTGAGGAAGTATCACTTGATCAGGAAGATAGTTGATCGCCGTGAGATCAAGATTGAAAGAGTAGACACAAAAGATAATATAGCAGATCCATTCACAAAGGCAATTGCTCGTTCACAATTTGAGAAACTTATTGAGCTATTGGGTATTAGATACTATAATTGACCTTAGTGCAAGTGGGAGTTTGTTAGATATAGGTGCCCTGTAGGCAATTATTGTATATTGTAACAGGACCTATATGTATATAACATCCTTGTTCAAAATGATAGTATGCTATTTTGGTCAGATTTATCTGATGTTCTAAATATGCAGATAATGTCCTTAGAATAAATACTAGACTATCAGACATTTCGGATAGTGATCGTAATGAAGAGATCTGATTAGTCGGTAACGTATATTCTAAAATGTTCCTAGTTGATGAAGTGTTGAGATAGGACATCATCACTTTGGTTTAGACTAGTGTATGCTTTATTTCTCCTTTTGAAGGAGATGATCAATCTCTTAGATCATTGATGTGAGACATCAAGATACAGTATACAGGTGACTCATTAGTGAATGAGTTGACTGAACGACTCGCCGAGAACATCTAGTTGGTAATATACTTAACTGTCAAATAGAAGCTCTCAAGTGATATAGTACATAGTAGTCTCTTGACCTGAGGCATGAGTGCAATATCTTATATGTCAGTAAAGATGTATTTAGACTTTTACCTAACCACAGTTCTTATTGAATTGTGCATAACGGTTCTTGTTGGGTACATCCCGAGACATAAGTAGATATTGAGATGCCAAGAAGGGATTCGTCTCTCCCAGTATAGGGGTTGATGTCATAAGATTGCTTGATATAACTATAGCCTGGAAATCCTTAGCCAAGGTGAATAAGATAAACTGAGTGTCAGTTTGATCTTATAGGTTATGAGTTTAATATCAATAAACACTAATCAAGCTATTAGGGTTTGACAGTTTGCCATACCCTAGGCTCAATAGTTTGACATGGTTTGACGAAGAGACCGGACTGTACGGTATTATCATTGAGTGGTCCTGATAAAATTGGATAAGCATCTTGCAGACCTTTATCACAACTTATACCCGGGTGGTCTTCATGTGTAGCTAGCACCTCTGTTGTACTTATGGATATGATCCACTACCGAGTTTTTTAAGTTGGGCCCTAGAGTCACACCAAGCGCGTACTTGAATCCTATGAAACACAATTTATGGAGTGATGCGTATGATTGATACGCATATATGATTTCTTCCGGATACACATAAACGGTTATGTATATCGGTAAAATCGGAATGCTATGTGCTTAGGAAATGAATTCCAGTATTTTTCCCATAAAGTTAACTTTTAGTCAACTAGTTGACTTTTTGGTCAACAGTTGACTTTTGGTCAACTCTTGATTTATTTGGTCATATAGTGACTAATTAGTTAAAGATTGGAATAATACTATATACCGTATTTATGAAATACTGTATTAGTGATAATAATTTGGTATTCTCATTTATGAAATACACATACCATGTATAATGAGTCATGAGATGAGTCACTTAGTGGTATGGTTTGAGCACATGGTTTATTAGCACATGGTTTTGAAATGTAATGATTCATAAGATGATTCATTGCATGACTCACTTGATTAATCATTAATTTTTGATGATTCATTGCATGACTCATAGGATGAGTCATTCATATCATGAACACATTTCACTCTATAAATATGAGCTCTTTTTCTTATGGAAAGGTTAATGAAAAATTGGCTAAGTGTTTTTTTTTCCATAAGAGAATAAAAGAGAGCTCTCCTCTTACTAAACTTTAGCAATCTTTGAGCAAGAGGAAGTAGTAGGATTTTAAGAACCCTGGGGTGGATATCTTGCCTTGTGTCTTAAGAAGACTCACATTTTATCAAGCTCACTTGAAGACTTGGAGATCCACTACAAGGAGATTTTCTACTACAAGGAGCAAGAGCTAGGGGTTATTCGATCTTCCATCAAATCACGCCACTACAAGGAGATTTTCTACTACAAGGAGCAAGAGCTAGGGGTTATTCGATCTTCCATCGAATCACGCTACGAAAGTATGATTTTCTAACTCTTGTATGCTCACTTAATAATAAGGATCATGTTAGATTTAATTAGACGATCCATATGAATATTTCATGCTCTCTACATGCTTAGTATTTTTGTACATACATGTCTTCCGCTGTGTATTATGCATGTAGACATAACACGATTTCCTTCAGCAAGTCCGTGCACGAACGATCCGTTGGTTCCACGAGGGCTGGTGTTCCGAAAAAGAAGAAGACCACTCATAAACCACACGTTGGTCGGCGCCCCTATGGAGTGGATTTAGGAGACATCGCCGACGGAGAGGAAGGTAATATTTTATTATCTTTATTGCTTTAAGATGGTTTACTTTCTTGGATTCGTAATCATGTTTTATGTTCCAGGATACTACGAAGAGGGCGAGCTTCCACCGGATCCTGTATTCCCTGGTTCTGATAATCTGGATAGCTTCATGCAGCAGATGTGTGACGCCATTCGTGACGATTCCATGGATGTCGATATGAACCTTGATACTGAGTAGGTTAATAGCGTTGAGCCCGCCATTCCATGTTCAGGTATATCTAATTCCGATGATACCCTCCTCGAGTAGCATTTAGAAGAGTTAGGGAATTCAGGATTCATCATTTTTTGTGCTTCGCTCTCTTTCAGATTACTTGAAGAATCCAAGCATGGATATTAGGGAAAAAGTATCTTCTGTTCCTGCTGCGGGTATTTCTGAGCTTTTCCTTCTTTCCCTGTCTTCTTGTACATATATATCCAACGCTTAAATTATTTTGCAGATGTCGTATTAGAGACGCCCGTTGAGGATGAGGCTTTTCATGATGTAGGTTTCGAGGAACAGGGCGTGTCTCTGCAC
The DNA here is from genome assembly GCF_001876935.1 of Asparagus officinalis. NCBI lineage: Eukaryota > Viridiplantae > Streptophyta > Magnoliopsida > Asparagales > Asparagaceae > Asparagus > Asparagus officinalis. The sequence goes on along the minus strand of NC_033798.1, from coordinate 104,640,386 downwards.
CAAGTTTCTCAGGACCCGATATTGGATTATTAGTCGACATGCTGGCTGAACAGGCCACCAGAGGAACCGTGGGACCACCCTTTGAGAGTGATTCAGTCATAGGTATATATCTGATTCCCTTCCTTTTGCCTGATCTTTTGTCTGACTAACGAAGGATTAATATTACAGTACCAGTTAGTGGGACCGATTCAATAACGACCCCCGACATATCTAGTTTACCTCGGAGTGACGGGTTTGCAGGTATGCATACGATCTAGGACGTCGTGCTCCTTTTCATTTGTCTTTGCAGGTATGCATACGATCTAGGACGTCGTGCTCCTTTTCATTTGTCTGATTTTTTGACTAACAGATGAGTGTAATCATAGGACCTCTAGGACGTCGTGCTCCTTTTCATTTGTCTGATTTTTTGACTAACAGATGAGTGTAATCATAGGACCAGCCACCAGGACTGATACTCTTATGACTTCTGACATTCCCCGTGTACCTGAGGATGATGGACTTGCAGGTATGCAAATGATCTTATCATCTCGATCCTCCTTATTTAGTCTAAATTTCCATTTTGACTAATAAAGAAATGTTACTATAGGACCAGCCGTTGTGCCTGATGCCACTACAGTTTCTGAGACCAATTTGCCCACAGGTGTTGATATACCCTCCATGACTACTCCTGCCGTTATCTCGGAGCCTATTAGACCTCAATCCGAGGGGACCTCTGTTGGCGTTGGTATGTTCGGAATTTGCCCTTAATTTTTCTTATCATTTTCGATAACCTCTTAGCTTTACACACTGTTGCTTGTAGGATCTCGATCATCTCTATATGAGCGTGTCCACGCCCTTTTGGCCGATACTGATCCCGACAAGGACATTTTTCGTACGGACCTTGGCTTTTTTACCGCCTTTTTTAACGGCATGATCGAGAAACTTCTTCATCGAGGATATCGTTTCGATCAGTTCAGGCGTTCCTTTTCTCGCCACATGATGATGATTAGAGAAGAAGGGTACCCAGAGTTGGCCGATTCCTTTATTGCCGATTTTACTGTTCTGGAGTCGGAGATCCGAGAGTTGAAGGAATTGAAGGCTAATGGAGCTTCTTCCTTCGCGTCCTCTCAGATGGATCATAGGCTGGCACAATGGCGTGACCTGAGATCTTCCATCGGCAGTGAGCTTCAGTCACATGAGCATTCTGTTGCACAGCTGATGGCTATAGTGGCGAGAAAGGATACCGATAGAGCCGGGTTACTCAGCTCTTTGGATTCCGGCCACGAGGAAGTGGCTAGATTGAAGGAGTCCTTGAAGCACGCCGAGGATTCCGTTACTATTATTGCAGAAGACCTGGCTGGATTAGAGAGTTCTCGTGAGCAGGCCCTCGAGAAGCTAGGATCTACACAGGAGAGGTTGATGAAGCTGAAGAATGAAGCCGTGAAGATCTTGAGCAGTTCTGAAGAATCTGTCCGAGCTGGTCTGCAGGCAGAACTTGAGCAGAGTTATATAGATAGGCTTTCTAGTTTAGAGTCTCATGTTCTTAGCCTCCAGCTGCCTTCAGGCTGACGAGCTTTTTAATGTATGCTTTGACTTAATCTATTAATAGAGACTCCGCATTTGATTCCTTTATAATATTTCTTTATTTATTTTGAACCCAGCGATGATAAGATTTATGGGATTTTTGGCAAACCCCCAGCCATCAACGGGTTTGATATGCCTTTACCGATTACCGTTTGAATCGGGCTAGCATGTGAATTATTAAAACCCGTCTCACATGTAACGTTGTGCTAAGAAAATCGCTTTTCTTAGACTTGATGCTATGATTTTGGATACATAGACTTAACCATTTCTTATAGGGGAAAGGTACCCTGCACCGCATATTAGACGACGACTTATCCCTTCTTAGGTTTCGGGATAAAATTCCCCAAGTTTAGACCCTGGTGTCTTTTTCAATCGGCGAAAGACTAAACCGGCAATGCGTGTTAGACATAGACTTTGGGATTTTTGGCAAACCCCCAGCCTTCAACGGGTTTGATGTGCCTTTACCGATTACCGTTTGAATCGGGCTAGCATGCGGATTATCTGAATCCGTTCCGCATATAACGTTGTGCTAAGAGAGTGAATTCTCTGAGACTTTGTGCTATGATGCCGAATACATAGGCTTCGCCCTTGTTACGGGAATAGGCTACCCAGCAACACATGTTAGGTGTTGGCTCGTCCCTACTTAGGCTTCGGGATAAAATTCCCCAAGTTTAGACATTGGTGTCTTCTTCAATCGGTGAAAGACTAAACCGGCGATGCGTGTTAGGCGTAGACTTATCTCTGTTTAGGAGTTGAGATAAAATTCCCCGTGCACAAAGTGCTCGGATTTGAAGTTGAAAATTGTGTCCTTTCTAAAAACAAAGACAGACTGGAAAATGGGAGAGGAAGAATTTTATATTCTATCTCCCGGTACTGAAGAGGAAGAATTTTATATTCTATCTACAGTAGGAAAGGAAACTCAAGGTGGGATCTCCACCCCCAGAATCCGAAAAGATGAAACTAGGAGTGGGATCTCCACTCCGAGAATCGGAAAGGTTCAAACGACTCTAACTTTTATAGGATTGGTCATTTGAATCAAAAGAATCCCTCATTCATTGAGGAGAAAGCCCAATTTTGATCCTAACTTTTATAGGTTTGGTTGAAAAAAAAAAGATGGAAGTCTTTCGTTTATCGAAAAAGAATGACTCGGTCTTAGTCTCAACTACTTGTAGGCTTGACTAAGTGAGATTGGGAACAATCCTAACTTTTATAGGTTTGATTGTTCGAATGTGGACCTCTCGTTCGTGGAAGGAATCGAGAGAGGAATTTGGCTTTGGCCTTAACTTTTATGGGTTTGACCTGAAAGCAAAGAGAGTGGAATACAGGTAGCAAAGAAAATGCCAACTCGTATTATCACTCAAAGGAAGACTTTAATGCTAGGTGATTAGGACCTAACATGTTGAGTCTGAGAAATGCCAATGACTGGCGGATAGAAATGTTGGTAAATCCGCCGTCAATTGATCTGATCAGCGGGTGATTTGGTGAGGAAAGATTAACCTGTCAACGGATTGAATCTCGTCTCACAAAAATAACTCATGAGAGTTAGAGAATCTGATAATAACAAGAAGAAACATTCCGACATTCAGAGTTCGAACGTGGATTTCTTATTCATTACTTCTACAGTGATTGGGTTATCCCTAAGAATATCACGTGTGGTATTCTTCCGAGAACTTCCCGATACATTAGTTATCCTGAAGATACTAAAGATAGTATTTTTTCAGGAATTTGCCGTTTATCGGCATCATAAGCCGATCACCGTCCTTGGTGACTAGGCGATATGCGCCACTCGAGTAGACTGTCTCTACTACGAATGGTCCCTCCCATTTGGGTTCAAATTTACCTTTCTTCTTGGAGTTAAGGATCATAGGTCGCCTTTCATCTAGAACCAAGTCCCCTTCTTTGAAGCTCCGTTGTCGAACCTTTTTGTCGAAAGCTCGAGAGATCCTGGCTTGGTAAAATTCGATATGTTGTTGAGCTTCTAAACGCTTCTCATCTAGCCTTTCAAGTTCTTCAAGGCGCTTCTGATGTTGCTCTTCGGTCGTCATTTGAGTCGCGAGGGCAATTCGAAGCGACGAGATTTGAATCTCCAATGGAAGAACGGCTTCACATCCGTATACCAGTGAATACGGGGTTGCTCCCATCGGTGTGCACACCGTGGTCCGATAGGCCCATAGAGCCGCGCCAAGCTTATCATCCCAATCTCGTTTATTAGTTTTCATGAGTTTTGACAAAATCTTTATGATAGTCTTATTGAAGGCTTCGGCCAATCCATTTGTTGTGGGATTGTAAGCTGTTGACGAGATGTCCTGAATTTTGAACTTTTCACAAAACCTGATGAAGGTGTTGCTGACGAATTGAGAACCGTTGTCATGTATGATTCGTCTTGGAACACCATGCCGGTAGATGATGTGGTGCTTGATGAATGCAATGACGTTGCTCGTTTTAACTTCTCTGAGCGGAATCGCTTCAGCCCATTTGGAGAAGTAATCGGTAATTGTCAGGATGAACCGATCACCTTTGACTGACGGGGGATTTATAGGACCGACGATATCCAATCCCCAGGTCTTAAATGGCCACGACGTAACTGAAGGATGCAGGTGCTCCGGAGATTGATGCATATAATTCGCATGTGTTTGACATGCGTGACACTTTCGGACATACGCGATTGCATCACTCATCATGAAAGGCCAAAAATATCTCATTCTTCTGATGCGGTCATAAAGCTTGGGGCCAGGTTGGTGTGCGCCACACTCTCCTTCATGTGCCTCTCTAAGAACTTCTTCAGCTTCTTTAGTTGATAAGCACCGTGCTAGCAAGCCATCGTACCCCCTGCGGTATAGCGTTCGATTCTCCGTGTTATAGTAGAATCTTGGTGCTCTTCGTCGGATTGAGTCCCTTTCCTTAACATCTTCCGGTAGTATTCCGTGCAGGACGTAATCGATGATGGGAAAACGCCAATCTCGGGGTTCAAACTCAACTTGAGTTGAGTGTGTTTCCTTAACATCTTCTTCTTCGCCATCTTCATCATAGATCGGCACCAGGAGTTGGTGAGTTCTTACTGTAACAAACTATTCTGTTTCAGGAGGCTGCGCCAGGGATACCGCTAATGCCGCTAACGCGTCTGCGTAGGTATTCTGCAACCGTAGAATATGTCTAATAAAGAATCCTTCGAATGATTCTGCCATCTCTACTGCCATCTTATGGTATGGTATTAAATCCTGGCTTCGAACTTCGTACTCTCCCTGAACTTGTTTAACTATCAGTTAAGAATCACCGAAGGTTTCGAGATACTCAACCCCCAGTTCTTTGGCGAAGCTGAGTCCTATGAGTAATGCATTATATTCGGCTACGTTATTTGAGCACGGTTCGGTCAACGATTAAGCTCGAGGCATCACGTGCTTTCCTGGGGAAACTAAGACAACTCCGACTCCGGAAGAAATCTTAGAACTTCCAGGAGTGCTCGCTACATTAGCTGCTCGTGAATCGCCGTCGAAATATAAACACCATACTTGCTGGTGTGAAGTTGCGTTGACTTCGTGGGGTTTCATCGGGTAGATCATCATATATCTCGGTGGTATCCGTAGTTGGATTAGCTGCCAAGAGATCACAGATGGCTTGTCCTTTTACCGACTTCTGTTGTTTAAAATGTAAGTCGTATTGGGACAAGAGTAAGGCCCATTTTGCTAATCGCCAACTCATGAAAGCTGGTTGAGTCATGAATACTCGGACTAGGTTAATCTTAGAGATGACATAAATAGTCTGTCCAACCAGATAATACCGCATCTTCTGAATAGCGAACACCAAGGCGAGACATTCTATCTCAATCATAGGATATCGAGATTCAGCGCCTACCATGGTTCGGCTTAAATAATATACCGCCTGCTCATGACCGTTATCATCATCTTGTGCAAGTAATGCACTTAATGAGTAGCTCGTCGCCTTGACATAAATCAAGAACGGTTTGCCTGATTTCGGTGCGATGAGTACGGGAGGTTTTGATAGATATTCTTTAATACTCTCGAATGCCTTTTGACAAGCGTCATCCCATACAAATGACACGCCCTTCTTTGTGAGCTTGGAGAATGGTTGGCATTTTCCTGAGAGGTTCGAGATGAACCGACGGATATAAGCTAACCGCCCTTGTAATCCTCTGAGCTCCTTGAGGTTTCTCGGAGGTTGCAATTCATTAATTGACTTTACCTTATCAGGGTCGATGTGAATACCTTTGGTGGTGACGACAAATCCTAGGAATTTACCACTGGACATTCCGAGGAAAGACTTGGTATGATTCATTTTCAATTGATGGGCTCGCATCAAGTCGAACATAGTCTTCAAGTCCTTAATGTGATCTTTCTTATCACGACTTTTCACGACCAAATCATCCACGTAGCATTCAACAGTTTTCCGAAGATTCTCCTGAAAAATCTTCGACATGGCTCTCTTATAAGTGGCACCTGCATTTTTTAAGCCGAAGGGCATGACCGTGTAGCAGAAAACACCGAGGGGTGTTCTAAACACGGTATGTTTTTCATCATCTGGATGCATCTTTATTTGGTTATAACCAGAGAAACCATCCATGAAAGACATCCTTTCGAACCCACACGTATTATCAATGATGACATCTGTGATGGGAAGGGGGAAATCATCCTTTGGGCAGGTAGCGTTGAGGTCTCTAAAGTCGATACATACCCTGATCTTCCCGTTCTTCTTAAGGACCGGGATAATATTGGCAAGCCACTTCGGATGCTGCTCTTCCCTGACGAAGCCCGAGTCAATAAGCTTTTTAACTTCGGCCTCGATTGCTTCCATCATTTGCGGATGAAACCGTCTTTGTTGTTGTTTGACAGGTTTGACATCCGTCTTAATATTGAGACGATGCACTGCTACATTTGGATCGAGTCATGGCATGTCTTCATAATTCTAGGCAAACACATCGATGTACTCCCCGATAAGAGAGATTAACTCTTCTTTCTCTTCCGGCGGGAGGCTGTCACTAATGAATATAGGCTTCGGATTATCTTCGCTACCCATATTCACCTGGAGTACTTGATCCTCGGTAGGAGGTTCTCTCTGTTCAAACTTATCGCCGTACTGCATGTTTAGGTGATGAACCCAAGGATCTTCCCAAGTCGGCATCTGATCATCTTCCTCTATTATGGCAGGATCGACCGTAGCCACGTTTGACATTAACTTTTTAAACATTTCACCAATACTAGTGTCGGAATCCCAAGCTGAAAAATCAGAAGAGTACCCGTTTCTAGCTTTGTTAGCAATTTGATCAATGACTTGCCAGCAACATTCGTCGTCGGATGAGGAGGCATAGCCTAAACCTCTTTTATGGCGATAATAGTCATCAGGTTTTCCTTTTGGTACATAGGCCATTCGAGGTGGAACTCGTGGACCTCGACCAAAGCAAAGACCTTCTCCGAGTGTGAAGTCATACCCATACTTCTCCATTAGATCGCGTGCTTTTGTGTTATACCTGAATAGGTGAGGAGCAGGTTTATCACCATCGTCTTCCTCTTCCAAGAAGTGGTCGGGTATCGGAGATTCTCTTCCTTTACCGTAGACGACTTCCCTTCCACCCATGTCCCTGCGGGGATGACAAGTGTTGTTCCGCATGGATCTTGTACCTGCTTTTTCGTCATGCAAAATGATTAAAGTGGCATATACAATTCAGGATTATCATACAATTCTTTAGTAATATTATCCAGACACATAGAGTACTCTAAATCATCGTTTATTGATAGTTCTTCGGCAAGTTGCCAGTTACAACTACTTTCCGATGATTGTTCATCGTCAAGATTGATTACAATGGGTACAATATCATTAAGTACAAAACCACCATAATAATCAAACCCAGCTTCAGTATCAACTTCATCTCCGCTGTCCGTTCCTTGGGCCGATGGTTCAGTATCGGATTTGGTGCCGTATAGAAGGGAATCAGTGAAATAGTTCTCTAATCCCTTAAACGGTTGCTTATCCGCGACCATCGTCTTGACTTCATTATTTATGTCCACATACTTGAGGCACCGGTGAAGAGTTGACGGGACTATAAGATTGTCGTGGATCCAAGGTCGACCCAACAGTAAATTATAGGATGTTTCCGCGTCAATCACGTAGCAGGTAACTTCTGACTTTAAGTCTCCAATCTGACACTTTATTCGAATCTTTCCCAAGGGTCTGGACCCACTAGTGTTGAATCCGTATATCGTAGTGCCTGTGGATGCTAGTTTACTTGCTGGTATTCCGAGATTATGCATCAATTGGAATGGCATGATACTGACAGCGGAACCCGGATCGACTTGGATCCGGTTAACAACGCTGGAGCCAATGTGGCCGGTGAAGTACAGAGGCCGATCGTGCTTTGAATTCTTCATCTGCATGTCTTCTTTGGTGAAGGAAATGCAGGGAAAATGGTGTGCCGCGAGATTACAGTGTTGAACTGATGGCTCTGGTTCTCCAGAAGACGGCTTGATTCGAGTCAAGAAAGCTTCAGAGTCGCTCAAGGCTTCCTGCAATGCTTTCCTTGTGTCTTTTGAAAGACGCAACAATTCATACAGGGTTATCCTAGCTGGTATATTAGCTAACCGCGCCATGATGTCAAAATGGGGTGGAGAGCTTGCCTTTCCCGGTTTGTCTTTCCCAATCGGATGATTGAATCGAGACTACCTCAGGTTTTGGACTTCCTGGTGTAGAGGCTCTTTCCCCTTCTCCTTTTGCTGGACTTTCTCCGTAGCTACAAGTGTTGGGGGAGTTGCGACAATTCCCAGTTCTGCTAACGTCTTTGGGGGAATAGTTTTGGTTGCTCCCAGTTGCTCAGAAGCATCTGGATATTTGTAGTGATATTCATTCCCGCTCTGGGTTACAAAGGCCTCCTGTTCATCTTCAGAAAGCGGGAAGGTTGGAATTTTCTCGTCGTCTTCTCCTGGAATAGCAAAAGCTCCATAACAAGACTTACCTTTTCCTTTTGATCTTTTCTTGGAAGAGGCTCCCATTGTTCGTCTTCAATCAAATCTGGATGAACCCAAAGAATCTCACCATTCGGGGCTGTGTGTGGTACAAGTCCTTTCTGGCGCTGTTTGTGAGGATCATCGTTCATGGTCTTCACTGCTGCGTTTATTACCGGTTCATGCTGGAACCAGTTCAAGGGAACAGAACCGAAACTAATCGATACTGCATTTGCACCCACCTTCTTCTCCTTAGGTTGCTTCATAGTAATGACCCCGACGTCGATTAGAGCTTGGATCTTATCTTTAAGGGCATAGCACGCCTTGGTAGGATGGTGCACCGCTCTATGAAATGCGCAGTATTTTGGATCGTTAATTCTTTTAGCATCTTCTTGATCCTGGACCGGAGGCAGTTTGATTTTGTTGTTCTCTATGAGGTATTTGAAAATACTGGGGACTTCATCCTCTTTGAACGAATAGACTTTTGGGAACTTCGGCTCCGAGGCCTTTTGTTTCTGGGGCTGTTGTTGCCACATTGACTGTTGAGGCGCTTTTTGCTGCTGCTGTTGTGGTTGTGCTCGTACTTCGAACGTTTGGTATGCGTCCACCACATTCGCCTGTGCTTTTCCTTTACCCTTAGGGACAAAGTTTTGTTGTGGAGCATTATTCGCCGTTTGACCTCTTTCTGCTTTCTTCCTCTTAAGGAATCGCTCGGCTCGTTCTCCTCACACTTTTAAGTCCTTCCAGGTCTTCGGTGGTGCCATTCCCATAGCTTCGAGGATGTCCAATGAAAGATTATTGTGACAAGTCTCGAGAATAAAGTCTTCGCTGACCGGATCCCTGCAATTCATTGCTTTGTTCCGGAATCTCTTCACGAAGTTTTCGACCGTCTCACCATTTTTCTGTTTCTCGTCAAATGGTGTGCCGATTGAAAACTCTGTGTCGTCGTCGAAGAAGTTTGTTAGAAACATATCCTCCATATCGTCCCAACTGCTGATACTCCCCGGCTTGAGGCGACGATACCAATCGAAGGCCGCTCCGTGAAGAGTGCCAACGAATGACCGCACCATTAAGGGTTCATTCCCGGAGATTATTCCTAAGTGAGACTTAAAATATATTAAGTGTTGGGTAGGGGAACCCTTTCCATCAAACGGCGTAAAGTTGATTAAATTGAACTTTGCCGGATATGGAATTGATTCCCACTCCCTTGGGTATGGACATGGTATGCCGGACCTCTTCACTTTTTGAGCATTCATCAACGCGTTGATTTTGCTCTCCAAGTCCTTCATTTTCTTGTCTTCACTCGTATCTGTTTTCGAGTGGCTTCGGGGAGAGGTAACGTGGTCTTCCTTCGCATTATCATCCGAGGGACCGCCTCCGTTATTGTTGTTGACAGGAGGGATATTTATGTTGACATTATCCTCTTCCCGTTCATTCTCCTCTTGATTCGGATTATTGCGACGACTGGGTTCTCCTTGGTGAGTTGTCAGTGCCGCGATTTGCTGGTCATGCATCTCCCTCATCTGCTGCATAGTCATCTCCATCTCGAAATTGAATGCCTCTTTCTTCTTAGTCAGGGCATCTTCAAGCATCTTGGTTACTTGTTTAGTGCTGATCATAAGTGACTCGTAGGGTTGTCCTGCACTAGATGCCGTGTCATCGGACGCTATAGCTGAGCAGGAATCTGAACCATCATCTGACACCTCCTCTTCCAAAGGAAGCCCCTTTTGCATCCTTTGGTAATTCCTTCGCCTATTGGCCCCTGATCGCAATCGAGTCATACGCTGGGACATTTCGGCAAACTGATCTGGGCTAAAGCGTCATGTCGATTTGCCTCTGCTGCTCATATTAGCAGACACTTCTAGGAATTCGTCCTCTTGGCGAACAGGCTTCTTCCTATGGAAACGCCTTGGCTTGGTCTCGGACATTCTGGTGGAAATTCTCTCGAACACCAAAACTCTCCATGGGGCTTTAGAATAGCAGCATTCTGACAATACCACCATGATTATGTTGGCACATGGACAGTGAGACTCCGTGTCTTGAGCGTCTCTCTTTCGAGACTTACTCTCACTCCCGGCTCTATAGTACAACTCGTCAGTTTGATAACTGGAGCAACCCATAGAGTGTCGGCATAACCTCCCAGGTATAACACCATCATCGTCAGACGAATGTGTTTCCCTCTGGGGATACAATGCTTTATTAGCATCTTTAAAAGTCGCTCGTTCAAGTCTACGCTTTTGCGAGCGTGAAAACTTAACGGGTTCTTGAACTTCAACCCGCAATCCAATGCGGTCGGTAACTGGGGCTTTCCCTCTGTTATTTTTCTTGGGGGGATTGGTACGACCCCCAGTCTGGACTATTGTTTGGGGACCCTTCAATGGTCCCAATCGCTCCTTGACAGGTGCCTTACCTCGATTTTCTGGTAAAGGACCGAGGCGACCTTTCAAAGGAACTTTGGATCTTGGAGGACCCATGTTCTTACCTGGCTCTACCGGAGGTGCGGGAGCAAGGGAAACGGGATCTTGATTTGAAGAAGGTTGGACGGCAACTCCGTCCACTTTTGTCTTAGGCGCCGGTTTTGCCTTTGGCACCCACACCTGCTTGTGTCTAGGCGGCTTCTCGACCGTCTCTTCTTTATGCATTTCTTCCACTTTCTGCAGAAGGTCTCGGGCATGCGCAAGCAATGCGCGGCGTTTCTTGATTCGCTCTTCGAGGGTTGAGCGAGTCCTCTTGACACGAACTCATTCGTTCGTTTCTGTCTTGGAGGAGGAGTTGGTTGTGCGTCGTTGTTGCTCTTGGCGTTGTCTGGACTTTAGATTCTCATTGTAACGGATCTCGTCCATGGATTCTGCAGCTTTGGCCAGTTGTCGCGCAAGGCGTTGACGCCGTCTTTGGCGCGCCCTCTTTGACAAGGTTGGAACACCTTCAGCGGTTGACTTTGCGGCGGAAGGGAGATCTGGATCTGCATCTTCGACCACGTTAGACGCCATAGGAGCGTCGCGGGGAGTAAGTGCAACGGCGGCGAGGGGATCTTGGATCTTCGATCCGGAGGGCCCGCGAGCACTCTTGGAAGATGAAGTCTTCCTGCGCCCGTTTGGAGAGGCGGATCTGGAGGAGGAGGAAGATAGATACTCTTCAAACTTCTGTTGATCGAACTCGTATTCGATCTCTTCGTTCACCCGGATCTTGAATGCAGGTTGCGTCACGACAGCCTCGGCAGCGAGACTGTTGGCTCCCACTGTGGTCGCCAGTTTGTTTTCGGTAAAAGTTGCCTTCATTACTGAACTCATTATAATATTAGTGTTTACAAAGAATTCAGATCTTAATCAAAAGAAAAAAAGAAAAATTACAACTTTCTCGAAAGTGGACTACCTGGCAATCAGATCAGGTCCAAAGCTTCGTCGATCCGCGAGGAGATCTAGAAACAGAAGCGCTTATCTCGACAAAAGCGAGATAATTGCTCTTCTTAGAATTACCACAACGGGATAATACTAAGGATTGGATGTGGGTGATGTAGATCTGACGACTCTCGATCTCTTGCATTGAAGAACTTGATCACTCTTCAGTCCGGCAGGGCTTCGCCAATTCTCCAAAATTCCAGATCTGAAAAAATGAGGCCTAAGGCTTGTATTTATAGGCTTGAGGGGATAACGGAGCGGTTAAAAATCTCTTGCATTGAAGAACTTGATCACTCTTCAGTCCGGCAGGGCTTCGCCAATTCTCCAAAATTCCAGATCTGAAAAAATGAGGCCTAAGGCTTGTATTTATAGGCTTGAGGGG
>NC_033798.1:104623867-104624194 GCF_001876935.1 Asparagus officinalis | reverse complement strand
GGAAACGGGATCTGGATTTGAAGAAGGCTGGACGGTAACTCCGTTCATTTTCATCTTAGGTGCTGGTCTTGCCTTTGGCACCCACACCTGCTTGTGTCTAGGCGGCTTCTTGACCGTCTCTTCTTTCTGCATCTCTTCCGCTTTCTGCAGAAGGACTTGGGCATGCGCAAGCAATGCGTGGCGTTTCTTGATTCGCTCTTCGAGAGTAGGGCGAGTCTTCTTGACGCGAACCCATTCGTTTGTCTCCGTCTTAGAGGAGAAGTTGACGATTCGTCGTTGTTGTTCTTGGCGCTGTCTGGACTTTAGATCCTCATTGTACCGGATCCC
>NC_033798.1:104619287-104623829 GCF_001876935.1 Asparagus officinalis | reverse complement strand
TCATAGGAGCGTCGCGGGGAGCAAGTGCAGTTACGGCGAGGGGATCTCGGATCTTCGAGCCGGAGGTCCCGCGAACATTTCTGAAAGAGGATGCCTTCCTGCGCCTGCTTGGAGAGGCGGATCGGCGGCGAGGGGATCTTGGATCTTCGATCCGGAGGGCCCGCGAGCACTCTTGGAAGATGATGCCTTCCTGCGCCTGCTTGGAGAGGCGGATCTGGAGGAGGAGGAAGATAGATACTCTTCAAACTTCTGTTGATCGAACTCGTATTCGATCTCTTCGTTCACCCGGATCTTGAATGCAGGTTGCGTCACGACAGCCTCGGCAGCGAGACTGTTGGCTCCCACTGTGGTCGCCAGTTTGTTTTCGGTAAAAGTTGCCTTCATTACTGAACTCATTATAATATTAGTGTTTACAAAGAATTCAGATCTTAATCAAAAGAAAAAAAGAAAAATTACAAAATAAACACAAGATCCGTTCGTCGTCTCTTGCTTGCGTGGGTCTTTAGCCTGTGACGGGGATGTTGATATCCGTGGACTACCTGGAAATCAGATCAGGTCCAAAGCTTCGTCGATCCGCGAGGAGATCTAGAAACAGAAGCGCTTATCTCGACAAAAGCGAGATAATTGCTCTTCTTAGAATTACCACAACGGGATAATACTAAGGATTGGATGTGGGTGATGTAGATCTGACGACTCTCGATCTCTTGCATTGAAGAACTTGATCACTCTTCAGTCCGGCAGGGCTTCGCCAATTCTCCAAAATTCCAGATCTGAAAAAAGTGAGGACCCGGTGGGTGATGTAGATCTGACGACTCTCGATCTCTTGCATTGAAGAACTTGATCACTCTTCAGGGCCTAAGGCTTGTATTTATAGGCTTGAGGGGATAACGGAGCGGTTAAAACCACCTAAAAGCCCAAATCTGCATTGGAGACACCCCAGGGTGTCTCCACTTGATCCGAGACACCCTAGGGTATCTCCCCTCGATCTGAGACACCCTAGGGTGTCTCGGTTTGGGCCGAGAAACCCTAGGGTGTCTCGGCCTTAGCCGAGATATCTTAGGGTGTCTCGTTGGTCCGAGACACTGCATTTGGTGTATTTGTCTGTTTCCGCCATAATTGCTTCGTCCAAACTCGGATTTGAGTGATTCGAAGTGCGTTGGAAAGCCGACAAGGAGTTCTATCAGCTCCGATGGTTGGATTATCTATAGAATGAATGAGACACGAAGGGCCTTGTTCCTTTTGTAAACATCACGAGGCTCCTGATTGTAGGCGTCAAAAAATGCTGAGAGATATCCAAACACAGCTCAAAAGGAAGTCATCCAAAAAAGTTAAAAGAACACAAGTATAGACTGTCTCACCATGCGAGACAGACTTTGCTGTCTCGCCGTGCGAGACAGACTTTGCTGTCTCGCCGTGCGAGACAGACTTTGCTGTCTCGCACAGGAGACAGTTAAAGGTCGTGGGAGAACTGTTTCAAACACGTATGAACGTGGGTGTAACTGCCCCTTTAGCCGCGGCAGTGTCGACTGCCGCGCTCTTTGGCCGCGACAGTGTCGACTGTCGCGCCCTTTAGCCGCGACAGCATCAGCTGCCGCGCCTAAAGAGACAGTTATTGACCGGCTATTTCTTCAGTTATCGTCTAAGGAGGCTATAAATACCCCCCTATGGCCATCATTGACAGGGGCTGAGCATTTTCCAGAGAGATTAGAGCAGAGAGCCTTGAGTTTTGGTGAATTAGAGCAAGAGAGAGAGTCTTCCTTCTTCACAAACATCCTCAAGAAGCTTCTAGCGAGTCCTAGAGATCTAAGCTCAGACTTGATCTTTGGAAGAGTGAACATCTTACATCGATAAGATATTCGCTTCAAATTCTTACTTCGATAAACGAAGGAAGAATCATTAAACCCCTCACGGTTCAATCAGAATCTGTGATTTGGTGGTCCACGAGTCAAAGCGCTCCCGGCACAGGCAAAGATCCCACGCAAGCAGCGATCCAAACAACGGTCCTGCGTTTGTTTCTCAAGAGTTGTAATTTTCCTTTTGTTGTGTAAGAAAAGTCTTATAAATAGTCTATTTCTTTTGAATTTGTTGTAATCGACCGAAGATATAATGAATTCCATAACAAAACCAACTTTTGACGAAAACAAGCTGGCGACCACAGTGGGAGCCAACGGTCTCGCTGTCGAGACCGTCGTGTCGCAGCCGATCAATATTCCAGTTGAATCCATGGTCGAATACGAATTCGACCAAACCAAGTTTGAGGAATATCTCTCATCATCCTCTTCAAGATCTTCTTTGTCTCGCAAATATAAGAGGATCTCACAATTGAGGAAGACCTACATACCAAAGAAGGCACAAAATGAAGACTCTCTCCGGAGTGTTGCTAAGGATTTTACTCGCAACACCTCTGCTCACAATGACTCTTATCTAGTTAAAGAGTCATCAAATCAAAGTCTGCCGGCATTGACGAAAAGAGCTCGTCAGAGACAGCGTCAGCGACATGCTCGTCAAATAGCTAAGGCATTTGAACAAACCGACGGAGTTCGTTATTATGCAGACTTAGAGTCGAGGAAACAAAACTACTCACGTTTCTGCACAATTCACAACGGAGGAATGGACACTCATCAAAAGGGCTCGTTCGACCCTCCAAGAACGTATACAAAAACGTCGTGCAAACGTTGTTCATGCCCGTGCTCTCTTACAACAAAGACGAGAAAAGAGGAAGGAAACGGTGACCAAAGAACCACCGAAACTCCGCCAAGTTTGGATTCCGAAGTCAAGACTTATGCAAAATCAGCATTCGGAGCCCGTTAAGACTCCATACCCACAAGGGGGTGGTTTTAAACGTGCGACTCCCGACATAACCTTGGATCGCTCAAAGACAGAAATAAATTGTCCTGAGAATGCCAACAAGGTTTTACACCCCTAGAAGAAGACACATCATCAAATGATATCGTCATACCTGAGAGGTCATGCCAACAGATGATACGATTTTTTGGCAATCATACCGATGAATCATATTATCAAGTTGGGGTTGTGAATAATTTTCGAAAGAGAGTTATTCAGGAAATAAACTCTCGTTGTTCCTGTGCGCGACTCGTTAAAATAGCATTATCAGAATGTGACTGTTTTAAACGAGAAGCCATCTCACGAAGAGTCTCTGTATTGTCGAAGCCTAAGCCGAGACATTTCCGCAAGAGAAAATCAACTGCCCAAGATGATGAATTCCCTGAAGTCACCATCAACGTGGCTGATAAAAGAAAGTCTAAGCGGCATTCAAGTGACTCAAATCCCGACTTTTCTCCTAGAGGAAAAGTCAATCCAAGAATTGCTCAAAGGATGTCTCGACTCTAATTAGGAGCCATCAGACGCAGAGATTACAAAAGAATGCAAGAGGGAATGTCCTCGGAGGATGAATTCTCAGACACTTGTTCAGCCATTGCTTCTGATGATACAATGTCTAGCACGGGACAAACCAAAGAAGTGTTCACAATCACTTCTGATCAATTTGCTCAAATGCTTCAAGAAGTTCTAGCGAAGCAAAGTGAAGAAATCAGAGCTGAGATGAAGATAGAGATGAAGTTAGCTATTCAACAAATGAGAGAGTTGCTAACTCAACAACCTCAACCTCCTGAGTCCAGTCAGTGAGTTGAATCCAGTCGCCACACTCAGAATGGTGTAGATGACAGTGATCCAGAAGTGGATGAAGTCATTATGGCTGATACACCTTCTAATGACAATAACGTTGGGAGTGGTTCAACAGATCCTCCCAATAACAACATTGGGGGTGGTTCAATTGCACCGCTTAGTAATACTGGGGGTGGCCCAATTATCTCTGCTCAACATCATTCAGAAAGGGATGAAGACGATGACGGGAAAATGCAAAAGCTTGAAAACAAAATCAATGCTTTGATGACGGCCCAAGAAGTGAAGAGGACGGGTATCCCGTGTCCCTATCCAAGAGAATGGGATTCAATACCATACCCGGCCAAATTCAATGTGATTAACTTCACACCGTTTGAGGGGAAGAGTTCGCCAATTCAGCACTTGATTTATTTCAAGTCTCATTTGGGCATGATCTCTGGAAACGAGGCTTTAATGGTCCGGTCATTCGTTGGCACCCTTCGCGGACCCGCCTTCGATTGGTACCGACGGCTCAAGCCAGAGAGCGTCAATTGCTGGAATGACATGGAAAGTTTGTTCCTCAACAACTTCTTCGATGATGATACCGAAGTGTCAATCGGAACTCTTTTGGATGAGAAGCAAAAAGACGGAGAGTCAGTCGACGATTTTGTCAAGTGCTTCCGTGGCAAAGCAATGAATTGCAGAGATCCTATTATAGAGGAGTTCATCCTGCAAACATGCCATAATAACCTCTCCATCGATGTCCTGGAAACTCTGGGGGTCGTGTCATCCACAACTTGGAAGGAGTTAAAATCTCAGGGTGAACAAGCTGAGCACTTTCTTAAAAGAAAAAAAGCTGAGAGAGGCCAACCAATGACATCTACAATCATTGAGAATGCGACTCTCGATCCGAGGTTTCAA
>NC_033798.1:104588375-104618287 GCF_001876935.1 Asparagus officinalis | reverse complement strand
ACAAAAGAGTCAGGAAACAATTTGGTTTTCCGTCCTTTGTTTAAGAACTTGGTCTTCTTGTCGTGCAGTCGATGGAGTGCTTCCTTCGATGATGTGCGTCGAACTTGCTCTCCGTGACCTGATCCGACCGTCTTTATCTCGTGGGAACGAGGAACTTTTCGTGGAAAGTTTAATGAATACTCTGAATTGAGTTTAAGAAACTCTGAACGAGTTTGAACTCTTGAAGTAGCAGTTTGTTGGAACCAAAATTCGGTTAGAAGGCATCAAGCGTTTTTCTCGTACCTGTCGACAAGATCCTCGTCAGATTTGATCTTCTGAGGTTGATCAAAAATCCGTATCTCTCAGGATTTCGTTGCTGTCGCTTGCCGAATCTCAACCCTCGAGTGGTTTTATGATAAAGAATCCAACCTCTGATCGATTATCAAAATGCCTTATCCTTGTAACTCTGTCGAGTTTGTTGAAGAACTGAAAATCTCCACCTGTATGGTTTAGAATCTTTTGAATCCAACCTGGTGGTTTCAGATGCCAAAAATCCCCCCTGCTGCTCTGTTGGGTTCGTTAGCTTGTTATTAGGGTGGAAAGGGTTGTAACTTGACCCTTAAATCACTTCCTACCGTGGCGTGAAATCCCTCAGGACGTGGGATAAACGGGTTTTTGAACCGTTCGACTCATGTTTGAGTGAGTCAAACGCCAAATCTGGCGTTCAGAACTCAACTTCGTGTTCTTTGAATTGAGACGCGAGTTGGGTGTTTAGCTTGAACACATTGAACGCGAGGGTCCTCGCGTTGGCTTGGTGCATGACGACGCGGCAGGGTGCCGCCTTGCGTTGAACACCATTTGAAACGCGAGGGTCGCTCACGTTTGGCTGCTTTGCAATTGTCGACGCGAGGGTCGCTGTTGGTTAAACACCATTGAACCGAGGTCGCCCTCACTATATCTGGCTTGTGCATTGTCGACTGCGAGGGGTCGCTGTTGCTTTGAACACCATTTGAGCGCGAGGGTCGCTCCAGGTTTGGGCTTTGTGCATTGACGACGCCTGAGGGCTCGCCGTTGGTTAAACACCACTTTGAAAAGCCGAGGTCGGCATCGCGTTTGGCTTGTGCATGACGACAGCTGAGGTCGCCTTCATTTCCACTTGGGGTGACGCGGGGAGATCTGCGTTTCAGAAGGCAGTCATTTGACTCTGCTAACTTGCTTCATGTACGAGGTTCGCAAGCGCCCGTTGTTCAGTAATCCTGGGCTTTGTAGCTGTCTGTGGTGTTGAAAGTCGGTCAGACTTGTTAAACTTCACTTACGATTGTGAGACTTCTGAATTAGGTTTTCATTCCAGTGCGTCCCGAAGGTGTGTCTGAATTGCTAATCTTTCTCGATCTATGTGAAAAGCCCTCCATTCGCAACTTTCGTTCACGCGACCCGAAAGCTATTGATTGTATGCTTTCGTTTGTGGAGCTAGACGGAATCAACTCCATGTGTCTTAAAGACGGATATGATTGCCTTCAGCTCTTACCAGCCAATCTCACAACTAAGTCAACTTTTTTTCTAAGATCATCCCACTGCTCATCACATCTCTAATAGTTGCTTATGAATATAGCCATGCGTTGTCACAGCCATCAAGATCAATCATCTCAAGAAGCATGAGTCGCGTTGTGGCCAATTGTGGAGTTGTGCGATGCGCAGATGAAATTGCGAAGTCGTCTCGATCTGATTATGACCTCCGTTGTCGGAGCTTGTTTGAATAAGCTATCTATTGTGATTTTTAGACAGCCTACACCACCTATTAAAGATCAGGATGGAGCTAAGAGGATTACGGATCCAAACTACTGTACGTACCACAGAAGGGTTCTTCATCCCACCGAGATTTGCTTTGGACTCAAAAACAAGATCCAAGCCCTAATTGACTCCGGCGTCATAACGACGAAAGAAGTCGAGTAAAGACGACCATACAACTCCAGTGGGTACACGAATATAAACTGTTTCCCAACACTCCAAAGAGTATATGAGTATAAACTGCTTCTCGATTATCCAACTAAGTACAATGTTAAACCCGGTTTCACAAAGGAAGCTGGGGGTGGAAGTTCCTGGAGAATCTTATATTCTTAAGGATAACCCGAACATGCGACTGAGGATAACGTACTCCTCGTTACACCCAGTTTTGCAAAGAAAACTGGGGGTAGATAATTCATGTAACGGGAAGTTCCCGGAAGAATGTTAAATGTAATATTCTTAGGGATAACCCCGATCATTATGAGCAAAGTGATAAACACCAAACTCCTACTATGACTCCCGAATACTCTTTTGCTGAGATGAGATTCGATCACCTCTTTAGATCTATCTTCCCTCACAAAATTCCCATCTTGGTCAAACCTTTAAACAGTTATGACCAAAACCAGAATCCCCTCTTGATTCCTTCCATGAACAAGAGGTCCACCTTCGATTTGCGCAATCAAACCTATAAAAGTTAGGATTGCCTCCAATCTTATTCAGATTCTTTGAATAGAAATCCCACTTCAAATTTCATTTGTACCAGGAGATAGAATATAAAATTCTTCCTCTCCGATTCTGGGTTCATCTCTACCAACAAACAAGAGACCAGGAGATAGAATATAAAATTCTTCCTCTCTGATTCTGGGTTCATCTCTACCAACAAAAAAGAGACCAAGAGATAGAATATAAAATTCTTCCTCTCCGATTCTGGGTTCATCTCTACCAACAAACAAGAGACCAGGAGATAGAATATAAAATTCTTCCTCTCTGATTCTGAGTTCATCTCTACTAACAAAAAAAAAGGAGACCATATTACTCCAATAGGTACACGAGTCTAAACTGTTTCCCTATCATCAACAGGAAGTTTCTGGAGAATATTACTCAGAATATTCTTAAGAATAACCTGATTGCCTCCCAACGGGTATATGAGGATAAATATTTCCCGAATACTCCAATAGGTACACGAGTCTAAACTGTTTCCCTACTATCAACAGGAAGTTTCTGGAGAATATCACTCAAAATATTCTTAAGAATAACCTGGCTACCTCCCAACGGGTATACGAGGTTAAACTATTTCCCAAGAACTCCAAAAAAAAAATACATGAGTATAAACTGTGTTCCTATGAAGACTGATACAGTGATTAACAACGCGGTATCAATTTGATGACAAAAGCTGAATTCACAAGTACAAATTTCAGCTTCAATTCAAGATCTCGACGACGGTCAAGCGATGAACGCCATGCCGAAAGGATCTTAGCTATTCTACAAAGCACTGAGTAGACTGAGAGACAAAGAGATCAAGTGTTGAAGCCATCTACAAGTTCTTCTATACGATCCACCCAACCAAGCATTGAAAGGATCATAAGTAAGACCTATCTTATCCAAAGCATCCCAGAACTCCTCTATAAAAGATTGAGTCTGGAATACTTTGGAGGGGGTATCTGTAGGCGTCAAAAAATGCCGAGAGATATCCAAACACAGCTCAAAAGGAAGTCATCCAAAAAGTCAAAAGAACACAAGTATAGACTGTCTCACCATGCGAGACAGACTTTGCTGTCTCGCCGTGCGAAGACAGACTTTGCTGTCTCGCCGTGCAAGACAGACTTTGATGTCTCGCCGTGCGAGACAGACTTTGATGTCTCGCCGTGCGAGACAGAATTTGCTGTCTCGCCATGCGAGACAGACTTTGCTGTCTCGCACAGGAGACAGCTTTCAAAAGATTAGAAATTGGTTTTGTAACTGCCCCACACGTGGCCATCAACTGTTCAAGAACGTGGGAAACGTCGTGGGCGAGAATCACGTGGATAATTGCCAAAATAACGGAGTTTGAAACGTGGGAAGGCAGTTAAAACAAAAACTGCCTGACTGTTACTGTTTCCGAGAAAGCATTTACTGTCTCGCGGGTCGAGACAGCAAACACTGTCTCGCCCGTCGAGACAGCAAACACTGTCTCGACAGCCGAGACAGCAAAGGCTATCTCGCGAGCCGGTTTTCCGCCAACTGTTCATAGGGGCTATAAATACCCCCCGAAGGCTATTTTTCACGGAGGCTGGTCATTTGGAGCACTTCAGAGCAGAGAGAGCAGAGTCCTTGAGCTTACGGCCACTCCTTGATATTCAGGCTTTGACTTGATTTCAAGAAGAACGACTATCTTACCTTGATAAGATATCGTTTCAAGTTCTCACTTCGATAAACGAAGTCAGAATCATAAACCCCTCACGATTCAATCAGAATCTATGATTTTGTGGTCCACGGGCTAACGCACCCCCGGCACAGGCAAAGATCCCACGCAAGCAGCGATCCAAACAACGATCCTGCGTTTGTTTCCCAAGAGTTGTAATTTTCATTTTGTTGTGTAAAAGAAGTCTTATAAAAAGGCTATCTCTTTTTTGAATTTATTGTAATCGACCGAAGATATAATGAATTCCACAGCAGAACCAACTTTTGACGAAAACACCGATTAGCCCGTACCTTCGTTATTCCGAAATTCTGTCAGATCACGTAGTTCGTCGATTAACTTCAAGCGTTCACCGACGTCAATCGAACTCCTGTGAACCGGATAGTGACGTTCATCGTCGTTCCTTAACACTGAGCTGTTCGTGGAGACCTATAAGTAATTTTCGATGCCTACATTAGGTAGAAGAAAACAGCCCAAGAAACCAACAAAAACCTATAAAAAACAAAAAATAAGCAAAATCTGGAAAATAGTTGTTATTGTGCAACGATCACTTGATGGGTCGACTCATCCAGGTCATGAGTCGACTCATGACTGTATGGGTCAACTCATGACTTCATGGATTAACTCACCAGACTAAAATTCTAACTGTGTAGGACTTCATGAGTCGACTCGTCACTGTTCATGAGTCGACTCAATCATACACACAGCCTGATTTGCACAGTAAATTCTAACTTTAAATTTTGTTTAAAAATATCAAATAAATTTTAAAAAATATAAAACTTTGAGAAATATTTATAAACATGATAATGAACATGTTACAAAAAGAATTTTTTGAATTACACTTTCTAATTGTGAAAACTCATCATTTTGCAAAATAGTCCAAAAATATGAAAACTTAACAATACATGTTTTTGACAAACAAACTTACATATTCATTTTGAATGGATTAATGGACTTAGGAAAAGATATAAAATTGTGTAATTAAGTCTTTAATCCATAAATATATACTTTTGCAAATAAACATGATTTCATTGGTTTGTTAAAGCTTGATATTGATGAAATCATTGTAAGCATGTATAAACATGAAACAATTTGTGTAAATATAACTATATCCATTTGTTTTATATATATATGGCTAATCACATTATTTTCAAAACAAAATCGATAAATAGGAAACTAGTATATGTGTATATGTATATAACTATTAGTTTTGTATTTATACGATTTAAACTTGAAAACAAAAATAATAAAAACGAAAGCAATGTGTGTGTATAGTTTGAGCTCTAACTATTAACACACAAAGTATAAACCTAAACTAATATACTCAAGCTATAGATCTTCGATAAAGCTCGTCTTGATTTTCTTTGCGGATGAAGCATGATCTAGAATCTTTGACTTGAATTGTATTGGCTTCATTTCGGTATTCCACCAACCCCCTTTAAATGTGATCATGAAGGCTCAATCCAACCAACCTCTAACGTTGATGTTTGTCTAGAATACCTAATAAATAAATACAAATACTAAACAAATGATATTAGGGATTGTTTATAAACATCAAAACAATATTAGGGAGTAGGCTCATAAACATGAGACCTAACATACCAGTGTCAAAACTTTTAATTTTCTATTACTGTTAAATTTTGATAATTCACAATTATATCATTGGTTATAATTAACCCTTAAATAATTATCTATAACTCTTTATTAAATGCACCTCCTACTCTCCCAAAGAATATTTGGTCTAGAATAAAAACATTATCAATAGTTTATAATCTAATACTACATACAAATGGTTATGTCTATATTTAGAATTTTAGAATGTCAATATTCACTTTTTGGTCTACCTTAGTTGCATGTCGGAGGGCTTGCAACTTTTCTATCTAAGAAGTTGAAATGACTGTATTGGAGGGACATCAAAGTTTAAACCATGAGTGGACCAGAATTTTGTAGAAACTACCTAATGAAATTACCCTAGATGGAGGTGAATAGAGTAATCAAACAATAATGTGCGACTTGTTGGCCTTCTTGTTTTGATGATGATTTACAAACAAGTTACTACTAATGTTGTTTGTCTAGTGTTTGTGCATTCCTATGTATTGTAGATAAATAACGAAGTTGGATGATGGATGGAATAGAGCTTCAACGACGATATCCAATGGAGGTTGGCGGAATTGTGGAGTGAAGCCTTGCTATTCAAAGTTAAAGATCAAGTTCAAGCTTCATCTGCGAGATTACCAAGTCAAGCTTATTGAAGACCAATCAAGCTTGGGTAAATTAGTTTTAGGTTTTATATTATGTGTGTTAGTACTTTAAGCTCAATCATATACACACATACACGCCTTGGTTTTGGTTTTGTATATATACAGTTATATATATATATATATATGTTTTTGGTTTAATATTTTTTTTCATGTTTATATGCCTATATATGATTTCACCTTTAACAAGCTTATATTTAATGAAATCATATTTAGTGTTTTGAATATATTGCATAGAATATGCAATTTTATGAAAATATTGTTTTTCTAGGTTATAGACTTCATAATAACATGTTATATCTTTTATCAAGTCTATACAATCATTTCATAAGGTTTCAAAATGTTGTTTAAGTCAAAATATCAATTTTCAGGTTTTCATGTTTTTGAACTATTTTGTAAAATGATGATATTTTTCATTTGGGAGGTCCTTTCTAATAACCAGTTACTGTAGCATGTTTATTATCATGTCTACAATCATTCCTCAAAGCTTTACATTTTTTGGAATTTATTTGTTATTTTTAAACAGCGTTTTAAAATCAGATTTTGAATATGTCAGTTTTCGGTCGACCGAACCGGTCGACCGAACCTGAGTTCATATGCTCACTGGGCGACAGAGAGACTGTCGGTCGACCGGTCCGATCGACCGATGAAATTTCTGGTCGACCGATGAATTTTCAGGTCGACCGACGAGAGCTTTTTCAGCTTCCAACGGCTAGTTTTCTTACCGTTGCTTGGGGCTGTTTTTATCTTTTGCTTGGGTTTTTGGCTGAGTTCTTGGGAGGCTATATGTACCCCCATTGCATTCAATTCTAAACTCTAACAACAGAATGGTTTAAAAGATTTTAATAATGGTTTAAACTTGTTTAGTGTTTGTTTAAGTTTGTTTTAAGAAGCTTTTAAGCATTTGAGTGTTTCGGTTTTGTGATTCAATTCTACAAGAGCTTGAGGAGATCATCTATTGGTGTTTGGGCATCCAACTCTTCTCCCTCCACTCTTGATATATTGAGAAGTTTTCTAAACTCTATTTCTAGCTATTTTATATATTTGATTATCATTGTTATTTAGCTAGAACTACATTGAGTTTAGTTTTGATTTATATCTCTTTGTTCACACACAACATTTTGAGCTTATTATATTGACATTCATAGTATAATTTGGGGTTGTGGGTTTGTGACTAAGAGTTGTGCTTAATTGAGTACTCACCTTGTTAGAGAGAACGATCATTTGTTAATTTGTGCTTATCATGAGAATCACTTTGTAATACACTTGTACACCGAGTGAGAAGTGTGTGGTGAGAGTCGGGGATCGTCCCAAGAGGAGTGGCGTCGGTTGACGTGCCTAGGGAGAGGTTGTAACCGAGCACTTGAGGGAGACACGGCTAGGTCCAACACTTAGTGGGTGTAGAGTGTGATTGCAAGAGTGTGAGTTGTAGAGTTTTCGGTTAGCTAGAAAACCGAGTGTGTAGAAGAAGTTCCGGCTTCCAAACCGGATTGTGTTAGTGGATTTCTCCCCGGGAGTGGGGAGCGGAGACGTAGGACGGAAGGTCCGAACTCCGTGATCATATTGCTTGTTTGAGTGTGCTTTGGCGTTCATTCATATTTATGTTCATATCTTATATCGCCATTGTCATTAGCTCATTATCTATATCATCCACTATCTTGTTTACATTGTTTACCCTTGTGTTCATATATCCTTGCATATATATCATAGTATATCTCATTGCTAGGATATATCCCTTGTTCATATTGTTTATCCTAGCTCACATATATTATTGTATTTCATACTTGCTAGGATAACTCATTAAATTGCTTATCCTAGCTTATATATCTTGTGGTATTTCATATTTGCTAGGATAACTTATTAATTAGTTTTAATTGGCATTTAATCGGGATTAGATTAGCATAAGACGCTAATCCCCCCCCCCCCCTTTAGGGTCTATCAATTGGTATCAAAGCTTGGTGCTCTTTGATTTAAGGTCTAACCGCCTTGAGTTAAAGATCCAAGTTATCTTATTTGTGCTAATCTAGTTATAATTACTTTTGTCTTGCTTGCATATTTTCATATATATATATATATCATGAATATGAATATGTTTCGTTTAGGCTATGATTCAAATGTTGCTCCAAAATTTAGAAATTTCTCTTATGCTCAATGGTGCTTTAAATTTAAAATATTTGTTGAATCTAGAAATATTAACTTATGGGAAGTTATTAATTGTGCTTATATTGTGCCCACATTGGAGAAATCCAAGTGGAGCGATCATGATAAGAAAATGTTTAATATGAACAAGCTTTTGTTAGAATATTTGCTTAATGCCTTTGACTCATCCTTTTCTAACAAATTTGTTCATTTTGATAGTGCTTACAATTTATGGAAATTCATAGAAGCACATCAAAGCAACTTGGAGGAAATCCGACGTAGTTTAGAGGATTGTTCTTCAAGTGAGTGTGGAGCATCATCATGCACACGGCCACTAAGCGATAGCCCTAGTGTGGTAAGCGATTCAGAATCCGATAGTGATATATCCATAAATGAACTCGCATGTGCATATGATAGGTTAATGCATGCCTACACGAAGTTGCATAATAATTTCATTGATCTTAAAAGCAAGCATGTCAATTTAAAATCCGATCATGAATTGCTAGCATCAAAATTTGATACATTGTTAAAGATAATGTGATCCTTAAAGAAAATAATGAAAAATTAAAATTAGATCATATTACCTTGAGTTCCAATGTTGCTAGCTTAATTCATGAGAAGAATGATGCCATATTAGAAGTAGAGTCTATTAGAAGTAAATTTACATCATTTAAAAATGATCATATTTGCTCTACTTCTATTGACAATACTTCTATGCCTAATGATGAGTTGAACAATATTAAAAATCGTATTTCATCTTTAGATTCAACTCTCAACACATGCATTGTTAATAACAAGAAACTTATGGACTTATGTGCAAAGTCTCGTGCTAACTCTTCAAAACCAAGCACTCACTATGCACATATGTATAGCAAAGTTTACAAATACTCAATTTGCGGTCGTAAAGGCCACATTGCTAAATTTTGCTATGATGCACACAAATCTTCTAAGACTAATGCCTCTTGTGCATCTCATAAGGCTTCTTCATCATACACTCATGCACATGCACATAATGTTCATCATAAGTATGCTAGTGTGTATCATTGTGATCTTTGTGGTCGTGTTGGCCATTTGGCAAAGTTTTGCTTTGATTTGAAAAGGAATTCTAGTTTGCCAAATGCTTCTAGTAGACCACAAGTGTTTGAATATGACATTTGTGGTAGATTTGGTCATTTGGCTAAGTTTTGTTATGATTTGAAAAAATGTTCAAACTTGCCAAATTCTTCAAGTAAACCATATTTGTTTAATAAGGTTTCTCATTTGCAAAATAAATTTAAAAGACAATCTTTAGTTGCAAATGATTTCCGTGCACACTCACTTGGTCAACACAAATCTTTTCACTCTTTTCATTGCACGAATTGCTATCGAAAGGGTCATTTGAATGAATATTGTTTTGACCGTGCTAGTGCACCATATATGCCCAAGAGGGTTCATAACCCTAGGGCTTTGAGCTTTATTGATAGGGGTTATGTCCCTAAACAATCCGGTACCAAGAATGCTTGGGTGCCAAAATAATTTTTAAACCAAGAATTTGAGTGTTTTTATTTTTCTCTTTCTTGGTTTTGAAAAATGCATTTTAAACTTTTATGAAAACAACTCCTTTTATTGGCTAAATTCTTTTGTTTTCATGATCATTGGTTTTGCTTTAATGAGAGGTTTGCATTTATATAACCCTCCGGGTTTATTGGGTGTTTATTCCCAAATCATGTTTACCGGATGCTAGAATGATTATATGGGTTAGAACAAGCTTTAGAGCTTGATATATTGTTTCCTCTCTTGAAATTCTTTTGTTAAAGATTTTGTTTTGATTTGTTTCTTTGAATTCATTATATTTCACTTATATGATGATATTTATATGTTTGTGCTTATGGATCATCTATTCGTGCCTTATAATGTATTCTATATGTGGTTTGATCAAATCCCACAAAGGAGATTCTATTTTTGATCAAACATGGGTTTTGGACTCAAATCTTGATTTATGATTTCTTTTGGTTGATTTGTTTTCATTTGAAAACTTTTTGCATGACTCTCATGTTCCTCTTCTTTGATTTCATAAATCTATTTTATACATCGGTTTTTATGTCCTCATTATCGTTTTGTATGTGAGTTATTTTTTAGCACCTATGCTTGCTCACATATGTATGCCTTAGTATTCATTGCATATATTTCATATGGCTTTTTGATAGGGGAGCTATTCCTTATATTTGCTTTGTACTCACCCATGCTTATTGATAGGGGGAGCTTTTGCTCTCTTCATTCGTTTGTCCCCTTTTTGATGTTGTCAAAGGGGGAGAAATATTGTGAGTATGTGTATATTCTTTCTTGTTCATATGCATATAAATTATAACTTATATATATTCATTTCTTTTCATGCATATATTCTTTTTGTAAATTGTTTGTCATCATCAAAAAGGGGGAGATTGTTAGCCTTCTTGTTTTGATGGTGATTTACAAACAATTTACTACTAATGTTATTTGTCTAGTGTTTGTGCATTCCTATGTATTGTAGACAAATAACGAAGTTGGAGGATGGATGGAATAGAGCTTCAACGACGATATCCAATGGATGTTGGCGGAATTGTGGAGTGAAGCCTTGCTATTCAAAGTTAAAGATCAAGTTCAAGCTTCATCTGCGAGATTACCAAGTCAAGCTTATTGAAGACCAATCAAGCTTGGGTAAATTAGTTTTAGGTTTTATATTATGTGTGTTAGTACTTTAAGCTCAATCATATACACACATACACGCCTTGGTTTTGGTTTAGTATATATACAATTATATATATATATATATATATATATATATATAATAGTATATATATATATATATATATATATATATATATATATTATTATATATATATAATAGCAAAAAACATATACAATATATGTTTTTGGGCTAAATAATTTTCCGAGGGCTTATATATGAACACAATTGACATAGAATTGAAAATACTATTTTTGTTTTTCATGGTTTATAATGCCTATATATGATTTCACGCTTTAACAAGCTTATATTTAACGAAAAATCAATATTTAGTGTTTTTTGAATATATTGGGCATAGAATAGTGGCAATTTTAAAAATATTGAGTATTTCTAGTTTATGAGACTTCATAACAATCATGTTATCATCTTTTATGCAAGTCTATAAACAATCATTTCATGAAGGTTTCAAAATGTTGTTTAAAGTCAAAATATCAAAATAATCAGATTTTCCGGTTTTCATGTTTTTTGAACATAATTTTGTAAAAATGTGAATATTTTTCATTTGGAGGTCTTTTTCTGATAACCAGTCACTTTAGCATGTTTATTATCATGTCTACAATCATTCCCCAAAGTTTTACATTTTTTGGAATTTATTTGATATTTTTAAACAGCGTTTTAAAATCAGCAAATCAGGTTTTGAGTATGTCAGTTTTCGGTCGACCGAACCGGTCGACCGAACCTGAGCTCTCGTGTTCACTGGGCGACAGAAAGTCTGTCGGTCGACCGGTTCGGTCGACCGATGAAATTTTCCGGTCGACCGATGAATTTTCCGGTCGACCGATGAATTTTCCGGTCGACCGATGAATTTTCCGGTCGACCGATGAATTTTCCGGTCGACCGATGAATTTTCCGGTCGACCGATGAATTTTCCGGTCGACCGATGAATTTTCCGGTCGACCGATGAATTTTCCGGTCGACCGATGAATTTTCCGGTCGACCGATGAATTTTCCGGTCGACCGACGAGAGCTTTTTCAGCTTTCAATGGCTAGTTTTCTTACCGTTTTGCTTGGGGCTGTTTTTGTCTTTTGCTTAGGTTTTTGGCTGAGTTCTTGGGAGGCTATATGTACCCCCATTGCATTCAATTCTAAACTCTAACAAGAGAATGGTTTAAAAGATTTTAACAAGGGTTTAAACTTGTTTAGTGTTTGTTTAAGTTTGTTTTAAGAAGCTTTTAAGCATTTGAGTGTTTCGGTTTTGTGATTCAATTCTACAAGAGCTTGAGGAGATCATCTATTGGTTTTTGGGCATTCAACTATTCTTCCTCCAACTCTTGATATATTGAGAAGTTTTCTAAACTCTATTTCTAGCTATTTTATATATTTGGTTATCATTGTTATTTAGCTAGAACTACATTGAGTTTAGTTTTGATTTATATCTCTTTGTTCACACACAACCTTTTGAGCTTATTGTATTGACATTCATAGTATAATTTGGGGTTGTGGGTTTGTGACTAAGAGTTGTGCTTAATTGAGTTCTCACCTTGTTAGAGAGAACAATCATTTGTTAATTTGTGCTTATCATGAGAATCACTTTGTAATACACTTGTACACCGAGTGAGGAGTGTGTGGTGAGAGTCGGGGATCGTCCCAAGAGGAGTGGCGTCGGTTGACGTGCCTAGGGAGAGGTTGTAACCGAGCACTTGAGGGAGACACGGCTAGGTCCAACACTTAGTGGGTGTAGAGTGTGATTGCATAGTGTTTGTTGTGTGAGAGTTTTCGGTGAACTTGTAAACCGAGTGTGTAGAAGAAGTTCCGGCTTCCAAACCGGATTGTGTTAGTGGATTTCTCCCCGGGAGTGGGGAGCGGAGACGTAGGACGGAAGGTCCGAACTCCGTGATCATATTGCTTGTTTGAGTGTGCTTTGGCGTTCATTTATATTTATATTCATATCTTATATCGCCAATTGTGCATTGCTCATTCATTTCATCCACTATTCTATTTAGATTATTTTCCCTTGCGTTGTTTATATATCCTTGCATATATTTCTATCATTTAGGATATATCTCATTATTCATGTTGCTTATCCTAGCTTATATTCTTGTTCCATTTCATACTTGCTAGGATAACTTGTTAATTATTTTTAATTGGTATTTAATCGGATTAGATTAGCATAAGACCCTAATCCCCCCCCCCCCCCTCTAGGGTCTATCACGACTAATAAAAATTCAATGCAATTTAAGACACAAATATAGGAATACGACAATAATTAAAAGAGAGAGAGCAAGAGAAAGTTAGCCAATAGACAACGATGTGTTCACGAGGTTCGGTCCCCTCGACCTACGTCCCCGACCAGCTCTCCCGATGGCAATCCACTACACAACCCGGTTTGAAAGTCCGAACTTCATCACATTATTCTCCCCGAGGTCGAACTTTTCACACAATGATCTCCTCGAGATCTCACTCTCCACACAATACAAGATGAGAAAATAAAACTCTCTTATAAATATCCTATAGTAAGGATGAAGAGATGA
Source organism: Asparagus officinalis (assembly GCF_001876935.1). Classification (NCBI taxonomy): domain Eukaryota; kingdom Viridiplantae; phylum Streptophyta; class Magnoliopsida; order Asparagales; family Asparagaceae; genus Asparagus; species Asparagus officinalis. The sequence continues at coordinate 104,604,493 of NC_033798.1, read as the reverse complement.
ACAATTGAAGCTCAGGGGTGTGTGGGATGTGAAAGTAAAAACCAAAAATTTAGAACTTGGGAATGAGAGAAAGTTAAAGCTTAAAAAGTCTCAAAAACAAAACTTAAATGTTTTCTTTTTGTTTTCTTGAATTTCTTGGTTAGTTCAATAAATGGGAGTTGAGGGGTGTTTATAGTTTCTTAAGACAACAGCCCAAACCCAAACAAAAACTAAAGAAAATCCCCCAAAATCAGGAATAACTGGATACTAGCTGTTACTATTTGGCAGCGCCATCAGTTGACCGATCAGTCGACCGTTAGGCAGACTGGAAAGCAAACGGTGCTATCGGTTGATCGATGAACTTGTATCGATCGACTGATGGGCTTCTATCGGTCGACTGATTGGATCATATCGGTCGACCGATTGGCTTGTATCAGTTGACTAATCGTGAAGCCTCTGCAAGTGCTGAAAAATCCTACTGGTCAGTCGACTGAAAGAAGAGGGGCAGTCGACCGAAAATTGACATTTTCTGATACATGATTTTTCTTTAGAACTTTTGATTTTCTAAAATAGATTTAAAATATTAAATTAATTCCAAAAATAGTAAAACTTGGGAAAATATTTATATATATGAAAATAGATATGTTAGAGAAAGAATTTCTAAAATAGTATCTTGTATTTGTGAGAACTTATTATTTTACGAAAACCGTCAAAAATACTAGTTTTGAAATGTGTGTGTAATCCCCAAATTCTTCAAAAGTTATCTACTTTATTTCTTGCCTATATTATGATATAGAGAGAAGTAAAAATGCAAATATCGCTTACAATTGAGTATAATACTTAAGCTACGATATTTGCTAAGATTTATTGATGAAGCTCTTCTTGAATATATATACTTGAAAGCTCTTCTTGAATACATACTTGAAAGCTCTTATTTATTTGGTATTCGCCTGAGTCAATCTTTAAGCTTTTTAAGGCTTCTTCATTAACTTGCTTCCACCTCCACGGATATCATCGTTATGACGCAAATCCATCCATCCTCCAACTATGGCACTATATTGCTTGATAAATATATCCTACGTAGAAATACTTGACAAGCAATTAGTACCAATAATGAGGTTTATAAATCATCATCAAAATATGGGACCTAACACCTAATGTAAAATTAGAGAATGATATGATTTAATTTTTATTACTTTGGGTCTTTTGAGCACCGGCTGCTAATGAGTCCCAAATTTTAGCTCAAGACTATGAATTTCTTCCTAATCATTCACAAAATAGTATAAGACAAAGTTAATCAAATAATTATAATAACAATATGTAGAGCCTAGATTTTTAAAATTCAATTTGAATCAATACATAAACTATGAACCAAATTAACTAACAAACGACCTTTTTTATTTTTATATAACTTCTCCTTTATCTCTTGAGTGTAAAGTAGTTCATACATTTTCTTCCGCTCACCATAATACCTGCTAAGTCAAAACCATACAATTACAAAAGAAAAGCTCAACTAGAACTCCACTTGGATAAGAATAGAAAATTTAACAGAACACAAGATGTCAACTTCTTTCAAGGATCAAATTTGCTCAAGCACATGTTAGCATTGTATGTTCCTCTATAATTCAATTAGAATTTTAAAAATATATTTCGAAACTTGATTATTGTAGAAATGAGTCAATTTGGTACAATTTAAATTGGTACAATCAATTTGATGATTTTATTTTTTGGAGACATTGGGATCACTCAAATTTTAAAATGTATTATAAAAAGACTAAAATAAACAAATGTATCTTAAAATCGCATTAGATTAAATATTTTTGAAAATTCAACCCCCAAACGTATTTCACGGTATAATTTGAAAACATATTGTATCAAAAAAAATCTATGATGTAATATCATGAAGTATGAGCACGATTAGGAATGCATTAGGCTAATTGTATTATCCTTTTGATGTTATAGTGAAAAGTGCAAAATAAACTTTTTTACCATGATTTCAGACAAAAAAACATTAAATAAATACTACAACCAGCATATTTACATACTACCAAAGTAAATGTTATATTTTTATTATAAACAAACCCTAATTACTAAAGTGATATCTTCTTAAGCTTTGGCTTTTTTACCTTTTAATTAATTACTCATTTTGTATGTTACAATTTTTTTCATTTAATTAGTTCTCTCTTCCTCTCCTTCCAACCATCTGGCTTCTATTTCTGAGAAACAAAGTATTTGGGATGACATTAAAGATGGAGTATATTTTTATAAAAATGCTATCGCAATGATTCCATGCTAACTTATGAGCTAGAGATTGATAAAATGCATATGAATGACATAATTAGTCTCTCTTGCAATTGTCACGAAACTTCAACAAATGACAAGTCCCTTCGCATGATATATCTCCATCATTCAAACGTGTAATTTTAGTTTTAAGTTTAAGAAATTTATTTGGAAAAGTTCTTATTAATTTTTCCTTAAATAGCTTGAACATTTATGTAAATTGAGCAAAAATGTGTCTCCCATCTCGAATATTAGATCATCTTTTAATATTGTTATTGTGTTTACAGAATAAGTTTGTTCATGCATAGGGTTATAATTTTTTTACTCTATTAATTCACGTTGGGTATCTGCTATTTAGTAAATTTGACCCTCTATGTCTGTATTTTTTGTTTCAGCTTTAAATACTGATGATTATATAGACTTTGATAAGGTAATTAAATTTGAAACATGATATGAATTGGTTCTTTTTTTGTCTCATTACCCTATAAGTTCAGGTCTTCCAGCTATTGGCCAATCTAATTATCTAGGAATCCTAGCACATAAATCTCTTATTACGTCTTTTATGTGGGTTTCATGAATATTGGTAAAATCTAAACCATCTTAATTACATGATTATTGGTAAAATCTAAATCATCGATTCACTTCATCATTTTACGATCCACATTTAAATTTTTCAATACTGAATAAGTATACCCACGTGCAAGGCATGTGCACTTTACTAGTAGTCATAAATGTTTTAAACTCAAATCAGGATTTTTTTTAGGAGAATAAACTCAAATCAAAACTTATAAAGATATTCAATCAATATACCAGTTCATGTAATTAACTTATCCTTTTCCTGTTTTCAGAGCACAGAAAATAAAAGTTAAATCAATATTCCTCCAACAAACAAGAGAAGTTTTTATACATCAGCAGCTAACATCTTCTACATATATATGCAAATATATGTAATTAACTTAAAAAGTACTACAAATTAAATTTAACAATATAAGCTAGTCTGGCCATCTACACATATATACAAGAATGTGAGTAAAACTGAAGTTACTCTTCATCAATCATTAATTTGACACAATAGGCATCATCTCAATGTGAGGTGGGGTCTCAGCTCTTGGGCTTGCAATTTCCACTGAAGGACTTCCGTCTTCAAATGTATGGTGATGATATGTGCTCATTGGACTCTCCAAATTCACATTATCAATTGAAGGAGACGCAGTTGGATCTTCAATACCTGCCATTGATCTGCGCCTTATTGCGCTCTCTCTCCTAAAAGTATGAGAATTGAGATCTTTTTCATCATAGCGTCTTGCAATTGCAATAGACTTAGTGCTCCACTTGACAGAATCATCAGAAGCAATGTTGTTGAGAAAATGCCTGTTTTTGTACCAGAAGGAGAGTGTAAAAATGATCAAGCATAATATTGAAGCGATTCCAGTAATGAGGAAAAGTCCCCAGAAGTTCTCGAAGCTGAGACTCTTAGAATTGAAAGGACTGCTTTCGTCAGGGCAAGTGGTTCGATCTCCAAACCATTTTCGTTCTATCTCAGCCATTTCATCGCTTTCTGTTAAGTTGAGAATTGCCCTCGAGAGGTCTGGAACAATAGGAGATCCTTTTGGAAAAACCTGTAGGCATATCAGTGATAAATTTTGAGAAAAGAGTAGAAATATGCCGTAATTTATATTTATAGAAAAAATGTAGTTTAGATTAGCAGATTATGGTTAATGTGATACTTATTGATCAAGATAAATGTAGCGTATTCTGCTCATGTTCAAATGATTTTCAGTAGAATTTAAGTTCACATGATATGGTAATGTGATGATAAATGCAATTTGTTTACTAAGATAAATGCAGCATTCTTATTGCATAATCTGAATTTGCTTCACATTCAGATAAGTTTCAGGACAATTTTAGCTCACATAGTATGGTTTGAGATATTATATGCAGCCCGTTGATTCAGACAAATGAGAAATTAATATCCAAAGCATTTATCAGAATTTACCTTCATGTTCAAATAAGTTTCTACTATTGAAGTCTTAAACCAGTTAAACTATCAGTATTCATGATATATCATCATAACCTTAAAAATCAAAAATCAAAAAATCAAAAAACAAAGAACAAAAAAACAAGAGAGAGAGAGAGAGAGAGAGAGAGAGAGAGAGAGAGAGGAGAGAAGAAAACCCAAAACATATAGAACATTAGCGCAAAGTAGATCAAGAAACTGAGAAACTCACAAAGCCAAATCCCCCAGTCTTGTTGGTTCCCCCGGCTATTGTATAATTGGCGCAATAATCCCTAAGAAAAACGTTAAGGTAGGGAATTTCATCAACAACCGCTCCGACACCTCCCTTTCTGGTTCCCGTCTTGAGAGCCTCTGCATACTGCTGAGGAGATCTATACGGCTTCAATCTAGAGTCGTGAAAACCCATATCCTTCAAGAATCCTCCGACAAATGAGTTTCGAAGGTAACCCACGTTCTCATTTGTCTTCTGGAGCGCTTGTAAGTCAGGTACAGTTGGTTGAAGTTGTCGCACTGTGAGCATGGAAGTCAGATTTGCAGTGTAGCTCGACGAAAGTATGAGGACTACGAAGACCCATACTATGACGACGATTCTTGTTAAGTTGCTCACGATTGTTTCCTCTGCGGCAATTTGAAAAGAGTTTAGTATATAGGAAGTGAAAGTTCGTGTAGCAACAAATCAAATGAGAAGGAACTAACTAATTCACTAGCTAAGTTGTGCGTAAGATTACTTATTAATCTGTGTTAAATATAGTGAAATTTCCATCATCAGACGTTTGTAGTTTTCTTTTTTATTAATAGAGTTTTAATGTCGTAGAACTTTCTAAAGATCCAACCACATTTCGATATATACAGAAAATTGCTATCTTCAATTTCGTAAGTCAATCAATAACAATAAAAAAAATTCCTCCGATTCTTGACAATTTATTTACAATTTAGCATATCTAATCAAATTGCCTTAATAAATTGTTCGCTAGTCATTCCCCAGATCTTGCCACTCCAAATTCAAAGCAAAGGCTACTGGCTCTACTTCCATCATACTGATTCGAAGACTGAAGTTACGGGCGGTTGCCTTGCCTGTGACTAATACTAATTAATCTTCATATATATTTTTCTTGATATAAACTGTGAAGCATTAATGACTCCTCCCTAGAGTTTCCTCAGAAAGAAATTAACGAAACAATCTCCACAGTGGGGAGCACAAATAATTGTCAGAGCTCACATGAAGTTTGACCCTTCGGTAATATTAATCTACATGTTGATTTTATTGTCTGTAATGTGTATTCTATGGCCTATATGTATAATAAATCCTGATGTAAACTGTTTCACTATGATCTAGTTGACGAACCATTAAGAGGTTTAAAGAGGGAGGAGGTTACTGAACTGTGGCTAAATACAAGCGTCGAGAAGATGAAGTAGAAAGTAGTTCCAGCCTGATGAGAGGGTGGCCCTCTGAACTCTGGATTAATCCGATGCTCGAGCAGCCACACAACTATACCGGTGAAGATGAAGAAGAGCCCACTCACTATCCATAGATCCGCCTTCAGCGGCTTCAGGAATATCCAGGCATTGCGGTTGTCGTCCTTCACTGGAACTACCATCGACACGCCTGAGAACATGTAAGGCATTGTGAAGTCGACGTAGCTTGATCTGTTCGCGGTTATTGTTACATCACCCACCACGGCGTCGTATTTCTGTCATATTGTTTGATTATTACTTTAGAGATGTAACTGTATAGAATTACATGAACGGAAGAGGGAAAAAAAGTAAAGAAATAGGATGAAATTGTTGTCACGGCGTAGAAAAAGGAAAACAAATAATTCTTAGATTCACAAAATAACTAAGGGTCTGTTTGGTTGGTTTCGGAGGAACTCGAAAGCTGCCACAGATGCGATATCCGTGGTAGCTTTTGGGTTCTTTCTCACCCAAAAACAGAGAACGAAACGGACCCTAAGGCAATACTGGCTGATCCACAGTAGGTTCAACTGCCCTGACGCATAAAGTGACGCATAGTTATAATATTCTACTATCACTCTATTTATTACATCCCTACTTCTTTCATTTATATTTTCTATAGATACAAGATGGAGTGCACTTTTCTAAAAGGATGTAATCCTAAAGAAACTAGTTAAACACACATCACTTTTACATCTATATTCAACCCACTTCAATCTAGCTAGCTATCCCTAATGCAATTTGTAAATTTTTAAATAAGTATAATAATATCACCTCAATCATTACTTCTTTTGTAAAGTCATTTGGCTCAAGAGAGCTAAACTCGATCTCTCAACATTCTACAGAGAATTCCGATTTATTTATCTTCAAATTATTAGTTGTTTGTCATTCTATTGCTTTAGGGCCTGTTCGTTTGGGCCAAAAACATGTGGAAAACTGTGATTTGAAAACAAAAGAGGCTGCCACATAGGATCCGGTTTTCTCAAGTTTTCCAAGTCATGTGTTCGTTTGGCAAACATATTTAGAGAAATAGGGGCCTGAAATAGGGTTCCACGTCGGACTTTAAGAAAAGCCGATTTCAGCGGTTTTGGGCGTGAAAACACCCAGAAAACTCCTCTCCGCCCAATTTAATATTCGCAGGGGCGATTTCCTAGGCAGGGGGAAAGAAGATTGGGATTTCTTTATTCTCACCGCACACACTAAATTGCCTGATTTCCTCATTTGGGTTTGGGCAAACCGAACAGGTGAAATGAAAACTATGTTGGTAAAGGACACTACATTTCTTTATTCTCATTTGCTATACCGAACAGGTAAAATGTGATCTGTGATTTCAAACCGAAGATTTCCATGTCAAACGAACATAACAAATCAAATCTGAGAAACCTCTTTGAAATGCTTTGAAATGGTTTTGATTTCATATTTCAGTTTTCTTTTTTTTTTCCGGAAAATAACCGAACAGGCCCTTAACGGATAGTTACATCACTTCTTTTCTAAAATTCATTCAAATTGGAATACTTTATACATATATTAGAAGTCAGCTACAGCACTATATATACTCTAATTGCACACACAGTTTTGTAAATTATTTTGTCAAACATTTTTTAAAATATTATTTAACCTTTATTTTTATACTTATTTTATAATTTTGTGCATTTACAATATTAAGCCCCTATATTGATTTTCCTACACACTTTTGCCCCATTGACTGTCTAGGCCCCGATATATTAAAAAAAATACAACCATAGTTGGTACTGATGTTCTTAATATTTACATAAAGATTTCATAAATTAGTTATACTTGTAACCTTACTTCCAATTGAAGAAACCGCGAGAAATTTGGTGAAGAACGGGTTTTGGAAGCGTAGGGGAACTGTTTGGAAGCTGCGCGATCGACCGCGGCGAAAGGCTGGTCAACCGCGAACGTGCACAGACTCTGGGAGGAGTCTGGATTTGGCGCGGTCGACCGCGAGACCTTGTAGGACATTTTTAGGCTCTGTCGTTTGTCGCGGGCGACCGTCAGAGACCCTGTAGGAGTTTCCAAGTTCTGTTTGTTGGTCCCGGTCGACCATAGCGGTCGACCGCGTAACGGATCAGGCCCAGTTTTGATTTCCTGTTCTTATTTGGTTTTGGTATTTGTATAAACACCAATACACGTTCTAAGGTTTCTTAAGGCAAGAGTTTGGGATATTTGGAGCATAGAAAGGAGGTATTTTCTAAGCTATTTGATTAGGGTTTATTTGGAGAGATTAAGAGCTTTGTTTGTGAGATTAGTTTGTTCTTTCGAGTGATTTGTAATCTCAAGTTGTACTCTTCTTCTCTATTAGTAAAAACCCTATCCCCTTCTTGCCCCGTGAACGTAGGCAATTGCTGAACCACGTTAAAATTGGTGTTTTATTTGTGCATTGATTTTGGTTGGTTTTTGGCTCTCTTTGATCGGCGTTTGGTTTGGTTCCTCGACACGGTTTTCAACAACAATTGGTATTTTCTCCAACAATTAGTATCAGAGCTCGGGCTACGCTTGGGCTATTTGGAGGAGTAGATCGATTTGGGAAGCTCGTCTAGGGTTTCAGTTGGTGAGAAAGGTGAGATCTTTTTGGTAAAGCTTCTTTCTTTTCTCAGGTTTGGATCTATTCTTCGTTTGTTTCCGCATTGGTTGTTGGTGTGTTGAGGATTATGGCCGAGAAAGAGAGAGTTGAGGGTGGTTCTTCAGGTGTGAAGACTGTCCAAAGTTTGAGTATCCACTCGATGAAGATTAACGTGGAGAAGTTCAATGGCACTAATAATTTTGGACTTTGGCGATGCGAAGTCTTGGATGCGCTCAATGCGTAGAATTTGGAATATACATTGGAGTTGGATGGGAAACCGAACGACATTGATGAGAATGTTTGGAAAAAGATGAATCGGACAGCGTGTGGTGTGATTAGGTCTTGTCTCACTCAAGATCTAAAATATGATGTGATGAATGAGGCTTCAGCTAAGAAAATTTGGGAAGTCCTAGAGAGCAAGTACTTGACGAAGAGCGTCAAAAACCGCTTGCATTTGAAGAGGAGACTTTATCGCTTCCAATTGAAGAAGGGGACATCCATTATTGATCACATGAACCACTACACGAAACTTCTTGCAGATTTGACGAATGTAGATGTCTTTGTTGAAGATGAAGACAAGGCGTTGCTATTGTTGAGTTCCTTGCCCGACGAGGAATATGAGACGTTTGTCCTTACTCTTATTAATGGGAATGCATCTCTTTCATATAGTGAGGTCACCGCTGCATTAGTGAATTACCATCTTAGGAAGAATGACAAGGAGACTTCTATTAAGCCGGTAGCGGGGGTATTGGTTGTAAGAGCAAAGGATCCAAACCGAGATAGAAGGTCACAGTCTAGAGGGGCACATCTTGAAATTCGTAGGAATCAATATGCTTTTGTAAAAAAGATGGACATTGCAAAGCTGAATGCCCAAAGTTAAATGATCAAGCCGAGAAGAATAAGGGGAAAGCTATTCAAGCTTCAGAGGTGAATGTTGTCAAGGCTAGTGGCAACGATTCAGATTCAGATTCTTCGAGCTACTCCTTATCTGTACTGTCGTTAGTTTGTGTTGTCTACTCTACAGAGTGGATGTTAGACTCGGGTGCTACATACCATATTTTGTCCTAGGAGGGATTGGTTTTTCAGCTTTCAGGAGTTAGAAAGAGGGGATTTCGTGCTCATGGGTAATGATCATGAATGTCCTATTGGTGGTATTGGCACCGTTCGGATTAGGATGAGTGACGGAGTGATTCGGGAGTTGGTTGGAGTGATGTTCGTTCCTCAGTTAAAGAAGAATATCATTTCACTTGGAGCTTTGGAGGCAGCAGACTATAGGGTGACCTTGACGGATGCAGGTTTAAAGGTTATATTTGGGTCTATGATTGTGATGAAGGGCGTCAGAATGAGTAACTTATGCTATTTGCTTGGGAACACAGTGATTGATAGAGCTCTGACGACTTTATTGGATTTGGCTAGATTGTAGCGTAGTTTGGTGCTAGGGTATTTGATTGGTGATACTGTGCATAGGTTGTTGAGGAGTGCTTTGACCTACAGATGGAAGTCCTTTGAGCACATTGGGATGAGCAAGAACGTGGTAGAGTTTGGCACTTCTATCCATCGAGCGAGGAGTCTTTTAGGAGGTGTTCAGTCAGGCATTTGGGGGCCTTCCAATGAGGCATCATTGGGAGGTAATCGTTTTATAGTTTCCGCAGTTGGTGATTGTTCTAGGCATTATTGGGTCGCGACCAGTTCCCGTTGGTGTAAAGTCCTGTTTCCGCAGTTGGTGATTGTTCTAGGCATTATTGGGTCGCGACCAGTTCCCGTTGGTGTAAAGTCCTAAAAGTCAACAACAATTGGAAGAAGTGTATTGGCAGAAAGGTAACTCGTTGTTTTAGCTTTGATAGGGGTACTTTCTTGTGTTTGTGCCGAGCTCATGACAACTTGAAACACTTCATTGATGTGGAGACTTTGGGGCGACGAGATGAGATGACAGTTTCGATGGGTCGTTCCTTTCTAAAGGAGGATCGGCGTTGGTTGTCGAGCATTGGTTCTGGTTCTAGAGTTTCGTCATATTTGGGTTATCTTAGTCATAGGTCGCCGACTGTTGTATTAGGAGTTATTGGATCTGGTGGAGCTGCTTCAGATTTTGGTTGGCATCGGATATTTGGTTACCCAGCATTTGGTCACATCGAGGATGTGAGATTTGATCCGATTACGCGTTTGGGATTCGGAGGCTCGTTTGATTATTAGTTGGGAGCTTCACAGGAATGTCACTTTTGACTCTCAGCAGGTGGAGAGTGTTGATCAGGTTATTTGGGTATCGAAACAGGTGGAGGGTGATGCTACTCCACGTTAGGTGGAGTTTACTCCACATACTCCAGATCATACTGCATCGTTTGGAATTCCAGCTGAGGTGACACAGATTAGGGATCATTTGAATTTGGATGCAGATGATATTGGTGAAGAGTTACAGACTTTTCTATTTGTTTGAGGGCCTTTGGAGACCGTTTGGGTGAACTACGTAAATGCTTGATTCCTTGGGCAAGAGGATACGTAGGCAGTCAGTTTTGATGCAGCCGATTTAGTAAGTAGATACCGATGTTTGGGTGAGTGTTCGCACTCCCGTTTGGGTCTCGACTTATTGAGGATTGAGAAGCAACAAGTGAAGCATTTGGCTTGGTTGGTGTCGGCTCAGTTTTGGTAGAAACTTCGTCGAGGTGGAGAATTGAAGAAACCGCGAGAAATTTGGTTAAGAACAGGTTTTGGAAGCGCAGGGGAACTGTTTGGAAGCTGCGCGGTCGACCGCGACGCAAGGCCGGTCGACCGCAAACGTGCACAGACTCTGGGAGGAGTCTGGATTTGGCGCGGTCTACCGCGAGACCCTGTAGGACATTTTTGGGCTCTGTCGTTTGTCGCGGTCAACCGCCAGACCCTGTAGGAGTTTTCAGGTTCTGTTTGTTGGTCGCGGTCGACCGTGACGGTCGACCGCGTAACGGGTCAGGCCCAGTTTTGGTTTCCTGTTCTTATTTGGTTTTGGTATTTGTATAAATACCAGTACACGTTCTAGGGTTTCTTAAGGCAAGAGTTTGGAATATTTGGAGCACAGAAAAGAGGTATTTTCTGAGCTATTTGATTAGGGTTTATTTGGAGAGATTAAGAGCTTTGTTGATGAGATTAGTTTGTTCCTTTAAGTGATTTGTAATCTCAAGTTGTACTCTTCTTCTCTATTAGTGAAAACATCATCCCCTTCTTGCCCCGTGGACGTAGGCAATTGCTAAACCACGTTAAAATTGGTGTTTTGTTTGTGCATTGATTTTGGTTGGTTTTTGGCCCTCTTTGATCGGCGTTTGATTTGGTTCCTCGACACGGTTTTCAATAACAATTGGTATTTTCCTCAACACCAATGACCAAAGTTTCTGGACCCGCCCCTGACTAAGGAAATATTATTTGTTGAGCTTGATTTACATAGAGAATGCGGATGGCCACTGAGACCCAAAATGGACGCCCTAAATCATATGCTATAAAAATGTATCTTCAACCCCCTATTAGTTTAGCATCCAGAAAAGAAAATAACAAATGGATGGGAGATGAGATTACAATTTGATAGATTAGCTAGCCATAATTCTTTGTTGATTACCTGCGGAATCATGACCTGGTTGTGAGATTTCGGCTATAAATGAGTTTGCGTAGGTGTTTGTGGACTACAATCAAGAGTCAAAGTGAACAGTCCATGGTTGTTAGCTTTTGAGTACAAAATTTTAATTCCTCTAAATACTAACTAACAAGAGCCATGCGTGTCTTGTCTCACATCTCGTTCTCTTTTTACTAAACAAAGAAAAAGATAAGGCGCATGGTCACGAGACGCTGAATTAATTATACTAAATCCAACTAACTAATTAACTAAATGACCAGTCGACTGTCATCTGCCAGTCAAAGAAAAGGATGCATGCTTTCGAGGGGTTCTACCCAGAAGAATATATAAACAAACAGATAAATATTTCGAGAAGTAACAAGAACCCTGAAACATGAGGATTAATAAATACCGATGCTTGCTTATGATAGTTAATGATGTAATCAAGGTGACGCATGCACGAGAGAGGCTGGAGATTTTTAATTACTACTTTCTTGATTTGGGGGAGGTGTCAACTCCAATGTTAAACGCATGAGATACCCCTATTAAAATGGGAGAGACGAAAAGGTCATCAAACTCATTAAAGCTTGACCTCTTCTTGTCTGCTCAATAATTTTAGGAACTTAGACTAACCTCCCCCAATAATTAAAATGCAAGTACTCAAGGTACATTTGACTGGACTTTCAAGCTGACTTTTGCCACTTTTCATTCTCGTAATTAATTTTTGCTTGACTTAAAAGGGTTCAACTATTTGTGTTAATGCAAGCAATTTAGTTAAATTAAGCTGATGGATGACTTAGTCCAAAGCCTCTCTGTAAGTAGTTAGATTTTAAGTTCTTAGATTTTTTTCTAGGATAATTAAGAGTTCTTCAGTTAGTCTTACGTAGTCAGTTTTTAAATTGGTACAGAGACCATCACAAAAAATAGAACAATTTTTGGAAGAAAAATATCAAGTTTCCAAAGTTGATAAAGAATACTGCTTCAAGAAAAAGTTGATGAAAAATGCATCCCCCCCCCTCCCCCTATCCTTCTTTCCAATGAAAAAAATCTTTTTTTCTGGTATGGATTGCTTTTCTGATAGATAGACAAGATTAAATTTTTAGTTTAGTTGTAAGTAGTTTTATGAATATTTTTCGTATCGTATTCATCTGACCCATAATAACGATATTATTTCTGAGATAAAAATGGACAACTACATAATTAAAATTCTTAGGTCATATTTAATCCGACTAAAAGTTATATATTTTCTCAGATGGTCATTAAGAGATACATACTTGGAGAGGATCCGAATCCTTTGTGAATTGAAATTATATATGGAAATTGTTTTGTCCCCCACAAACAAATTTCATAACAATTAGTCATACCTAAACAATATTAATTTAATGAGTTTGATGGCCTTTCCTTCTCGATCTCCCGTTTTGACAGAGGCACTCATGCACGGATATCATACATAAACAAGATTCAAGAACCATCTATATCTTACATAGATCCCACGGTTTATGTTCTCAAACTAAATCAGAAAAATGAATGGCAATCAAATTCTATATATGAGTTAGATTGATAAATTTCATGGCCACTAAAGATTCAGATTTAAGATTTTTGGAAGCAAAAAACCTCGATATATTCTCATGTCGTCAACAATCGAACTATTTAGAGTAAGCACTAACCTTTGGCACTTGTTGCACAAGCGTAGTATAAGCCCCGCCGCTCGCCAACACATACTCAAACAGCAGCGCATATGGCAACATCCTCACCGCCGCCTCGAACACTTCAATAACAAACCCACTCGCCGTCGTCTTGTTAGTTATAGGATCCCTCATCACATTCAAGAACGCTTGAAACCCGGGCTCCACCTGCCCCGGAACCGCGATCCTTATCCTCTCCCCGCTCGTCGGCTGCACAAATCCTTTCGGAATGTCCAACGAATCTCCCGGCGGCCAAAGCACTGGTCCAAGCCCGACAGTACTCCGAGGCTCTTTTAGTCGTCGAGTCAGCCTGTCTGCCTGAGTCCAGAACCCGATACCGTGGCCCTTTTCGCCAATTAGGTTCACGATTTTGAATGCTGCGGGGTTTAGCTCTCGGCGGAGGAGTCTGAATTCTCCGGCGAGGCCGAGGAATGCAGTTGACTGTATGGACTCAAGAAATTTTGGGCCGGACTTTGAAACTGGCAATGTCGACAGGCTACTTTGACTGCTGCTGCTAGGTGGCGGAGCTTATAGGTTGAGAAGCTTCAGCTGCCATTGCGAGAGCAAAGAATGCATCGTACGACCCAAATTCCGAAGGTACTGACATCGACGATGTCGGAATTGGGATTTTGCTTCAAGAACTCCCTCCTCCAGTGGCGCTTGAATGTCTTAACATGTTGGACTTTGGCATGCTCGGTTCCACATCCGATTACACCTTGCATTGACTCAAGATCGCCGGCGGGTCTGTGGATCCGAATGAACCCGTCACGCCGGTCGGTCACGATCCAAGCAACCGCGGGCGTCCATCAACAACCGGCCTTCCTTTGGCATTGGCGAAGACGCGAGCGGTCGAGCTCGACTTCGCGTGCACGAACAAACACCGCGTCTGCATCGTCTTCAGCCTGTACATATCGGCGAGGATTCTATCGTCGGAAGCGGATACGGATATCGGGACGCCGTAAGGGACTTGGGATCCACATGGCGTCTAGGGCGTCGACGAGGTAAGGGACGAAGGAGGAGGCCGAATGCGGAGTCCTCGTAGACCGGACCACGCGGCGCCAGTTTGAAGTGCGCGCGACGTCGCGCGATGGAAACGCGGGCGGCGGAGTCGGCGACGGCCGCGCGGACGAAGTAAGGAGATGCGGAACGTGGAGACGGAGGGGCTCGCCGTGGCGGAGAAGGAGACGATGGTGACGTGGGATTCGGCGCCGATGTAGGCGACGAAGGAGGCGGAGGAGGAGGCTTGGGGGCCGAGGATTGCGGCGACGCCGGCGTTGGAGATCAGGTCTAACGCTGCAAAGTCAACGCCACTGTTGGTCAACGGCGCGGTGTGAGATGAAGGATTGGGGGGTGAGAAAGAGAGGGAGTTACCGGCGGAGCGGGGCGGCGACGACGTCATCGGCGGGAGTGGCGGAAGTGGAGACGCAGCTTGGTGTGGAGTTGGGGCGGGAGGAGTAGAAGTCGAGAGGGGCGAGGGCGAGGGACACCTGGCATGTTTTTGCCGACGGGGAGCCGGGTGGTCGAGGATTACGCAGCGCCGATGTTGACGGGGTTTGGGAGCGCAGAGGAGAGGAGACGAGAGGAGGAGGAGGAGGAGGAGGAGCGAGAGGTGTCATATAGAAGAAGAGAGAGTAGGTGTTGTTGTGGGGAGAGGAGGGAGATTTGGGAAACGATTTTTTTTTGGGGTTTTATAGAGAGAGAGAGAGAGAGAGAGAGAGGGAGGGAGGAGGAGGAGAGGGAAGGTATGATGCAATTGTGCGGGAATTGTTTAGTAGTTGGGGAGGGAGGAACCTTAGAAAAAGAGTCCCACTGGGGGTACACCATGAACCATACTCTCAACCACTTCCCAACACTCTCTATAGTGCAAGTGGGTCATGCATGATATTTAAAAAATATCATGCATGGCCCACTTACACTCTCTATAGTGCAAGTGGGTCATGCATGATATTTAAAAAATATCATGCATGGCCCACTTACACTATAGAGAGTGTTGGGGTGTGGTTGAGAGTGTGGTTCGTGATGTGCCCTTAGCATTATTTTTAGAAAAATATTCGGGGTGCCACTAGGGGCACACCCCCAACCACACCTCCAACCACACCCCCTCTCTCATTTGCTACAGTGCACCGGGCCCCATATGTGATTTTAAATTTTTAAAATCACATGTGGGGCCCGGTGCACTATAACAAATGAGAGTGGAAGTATGGTTGGAGATGTGGTTGGGGGTGTGTCCTTATCATTTTCCAAATGTTCGGATGTTGTCACGTTGTTGTCAGACGAAGAGGGGATCGCATGAGCCACAGTTTTCAGTGCCAAAATACTCCGCTGCTCAATTTTGTGCATCAATATTAAAATTGCAATTAACGTGGTCAGGGATTTTTTTTTTCAAAAAATGCTGAAAGTTAGAGGAGCTTTCCCGATGACTCCAAAACTAAAGGAGAATTTTGTGACATTTTGAAAGAAGACCAACTAAATTAGATTTGTGATAGATTTAGCGATAAATTTTATAAATATTAATAATTAAAAAGCTCTATAATTAATTTATAAGTATCA